>NC_138973.1:46987500-47505000 GCF_055761805.1 Camellia sinensis
GTTGAATAGTAGTGTTTAAATTGTTGTTCAAAAAAAAGATTGTTCAAGCTTAAATTAAAATTTTAATGAATGAATTTCAAAATGTGCAAATTTAACTTGTTTATCTTTCGATAAAATCTCAAACGATATTTAGTCGAATTGAATTTGAATGTATAAATGTGCAAATTTAATTATTTCTTTTATAGTGTATATAAATTTATTGACTCGATATAAAAAAAGTAACATTTTCAAAATATGTTTATCTTTGCAAAATAAATTAGGTAAAAAAAAGCTTAAATCATTTTACAATTCTCACTATCAAAGAAATAATGATTGTGTTGGTTTCAATTTTTTAGATTTAATTTTTAAAAAATTGAATTTTTAATTTTTTTTTTATTTTTAGTGAATATTTTTAAAATTTTAAATATTTTTTTTTATTTTTTAGATGTACCTTACTTAGATGTATTTAAAAAATAAAATATTTATAAATAAATATTTTAAAAAATCAATAAATATACAAGAATATGAAAAATGTATTGAATTTTTAATTTTTTAAAAAATATTTTTGATATTTACTGAATTTTCTAAATATTTTCTTTTATAAATATAATACTTGTTAAGTGTATTTAGAAATTAAAAAAATTAATTTAGAATATTTTAAAAAATTAAGTAAAAAAAAATATATGAAATATAAAAAAATTAATTTTTTTAAAAGTGAATTTTAAAAATTCAAATCAAGCAAGCTGAATAATTTTATTAATTAGCATGATCTATTGTGAGATCCAATGACAATTGTTAAAAATTTGTTAAAATATTATTTAATAAAATTTAAATAATTATACAATAACTCCAATTTGATACACGAGGAATGTGCCACAAGTTTAATCCTAATGTAGCATTTTTACATAATTTTACGTGATAAATTTTTCTTGGGTATCCCATAAATGCTTATTTTTGCCTGATAGTTTTCTCTAATTTTTTCTCGGGAACCAAACAAATCTAACCAAAAAGTTAAAATTTTCTGAGCATTAATTATTTAATATTATGGACTGTCGTTTTGCGCTGACTAGTAGATGTGGTGTGACAACTGGGTGTGGTGTCCACAGAGTTTTTTGGAGTATTCAGCGTACCAAAGATATGCTCATCGTATTCCACGCTCATCACTGCCTACGGTAATAACACTCTCCACTATGCTTACTTTTTGTAATTCTCAAGCATTGTTTAGGAAGGGTTGATTTTGAGTAATGACAGGGATAATGAAGAAAATATTATAAGGATGGTTATGGAAGATTTTTCATTGTGAGATTATATATGTAATAAAATATTATATATTAATTAAAAAATGAAAAAATTTTGTGAAATATTTTATGATTTTTTTTTATGAACTCTAATATTATTCGTTGATTTTAACCTAATTTTTTTTAAAAAAATCATTAAATAAGTAAAAAAAAAATAGTAAATTATATAAAAATGTCAAAGATTTCTCCTTTTTTGTTTCTCTATTTTTTTTTAATTTTTTCGTAAAAAGTCAAAAAATCATTTCAAATATACTATTTTTTTTTCCTAGTAATTCTAGAGACTTAAAAGATTTATTAAATGTCTCACGTGGATGTAACACACATAAGACCCACATGGTATGAATCTTACAGCCATGTGAGACATTTGGTAGAATTTTTTTGATAAATCTTTTGGGAGTCTCTAGCATTTTTCTTTTTTATCTCATATTTTAGTAAAAAATTCAAAAAAAAAATTAAAATAACATGTTTCCAAACGAGATTTTAGAGCTCGTTTGGAAATTGACTATTTAAATTAATTTTTTACTAATATTTTATTAAATACGTATAAAAAAAGTAAAAAGAATGATGTGATTGAAAGTTTTGGTTATTTTTGTGCAAAACTTGCTTTCCAAACGGAGGAAGCGAAGCGGTTAGGAAAGAATATTAGATCCCATAATTTTAATCAATTAATAACAAATTATGACACTATTTGAATTTGTCCCACGACTAGTGCATAATTTTATTTATTTATTATTATTGGTAAATTACCATAAACCTTCTTAAACTATATAATTAATTTGTCATTTGTCCCTTTGAACTTCAAAATGTAACAGTTAACTACTTTGAATTTTCATCATTTTACACTCAATACATTTTGTTAGGATTTTGTCTTGGAATTTTAACGAAATCAATTCATGTGTGAAATACATGATACACTTATTATTTTTTAGAATAATAATATCCGTTATTGATTTTTTAAAAGCAATGATACTCTTATCTAATAATTTCATTTGTATTTTGTCTTTTTTATCTTAGTGGTAAAGTGCAAACAGAATCACTAGATAAATACATTATTGCCCTAAAAATTAAATAAATGTGTGATGTGCTTTATATATGATTTGACTTTGTGTAAATCCCTAACAAAATTCTAATAAAAATGATTAATTGTAACAAGATAATATTTTAAGGTGGTTTAATGTTGAGTTTTGAAGTTTAGAGGAACAAAAAGCAAATTGTTCATAATTTAAGTTTATTATAATTTGCTCTTTATTTATTTATTACCTTCTTTTTTAGTATATTTTAAGTGAAGAATGTATACAATCTCTAAATAAAAATTCATATAATTTGATGTACAATAATTTTAAATGATAAATGTTAATTTTTGATTTGTCAATCATAAAATTTTAACTCTTTCTTAAATCATTGTGGATGGATTTAAAATTATTAATTATAAATTTTTAACATTTGTCAACAAGTATGTGTATGATAGTGCAACATTAGAGTATGGTATTGTTTGGTGCAATTTATCTGAGCGGCTTATAATTTTTTTTTATTTATTCTGAGAGTCTATGCTAAATTGTTTAGTATAGTTTTTGCTTATAATTTATTAATAAGAAATAACTTAAATAAGTTTAAAAAAAGACTAATTTCGATTTTTTTTTTAACTTCTACGTTTTTGCTTATAATTTATTAATAAAAAATAACTTAAATAAATTTTAAAAATTAATTATTAATTTTTTTTTAATTTCGACTTTTAAATTATCAAGTTTTAATTTATAAGTAAACATTCGTATAAACCACACCATTGAATTTATCACAAAGCATTCTATGCTCTACCCCAGCCAGTGTGAGTCAGTGTGATATCTACTGGTTGTTTTGAGAAGTTGGTTAAAAGTTAATTCTTTTAATTTTTTTTAAAAATGTGTAAAAAATAAAAAAGGTGATATGATCCAAAATAAATTAAAAATTGACTTTTGGCTTTTGTGAGACTTACATTATATTGTTTGGTTGTAATTTTTATTATTTAGATTATATTCTAATAGTCATTCTATCAAACAAATTTGACGTATTTTTTAATTCCCAACTAATTACGCAATACATACATATAATTGAGATTATATATTTCCATATTTATCGTAAAATAAATGTGAACAAGAGGTAATTATATATCTCACTAATTTAGATGGATAATTAATCTTACACTAATATCATGGGTTGTTAATCTTTTCATTATTAATTGTGCTAATCAAACATACCCTAAGAATATAGATTTAATAATGGGCCTCTAAGCAAATACATATGGATGAGTTTTTTTTCATATATATATTAAAAAAAAAAAACATCTTATTCACTAAAATCAATCTTTTGAACTCGGTTCAAGTGTGATGAATTTTATATATAAAGGAAAAAGAAATTTATTTTCTTGTATATATTATGTTCATTTGACATTAGAATTTTACAAGAAAAATTTAAATTTAACAGTTCATTTACCAAGAAAACAAAAGTTACAGGAAAGTTTAATTTTTTTTGGTTAAGATTTTCACAATGCAAAATCTACACATATGGATCTCATAAGTTTCTTACTGACCTGAACAATAAAATTTATGTGGAAAATTTGATTTCTTCGTAATTTACATGAAAACATATTTTATATGAGAGCGGTCTTCTTTATTCATTTATTTATTTGTTATTATAGGTAAATTTTGGATTGGACAATTGAGAGACGTTTGGGAATCATGCTCACACAAGAAGGCTGTGGCTTTTGGCATCTTTGCCCTTGTATGGAACCTGTCATCGGTCGTAGCTCGCATATGGGCAGGTAAGGACACTTTTGTCATTTCATTCATACCTATATATACGCATGAATAATAGTAAGTACATATAATAATGCATACTCTTAGGTTTTCTATAAAAAATAATGTATAGTATATATATTTTTCATCCCAAGTTCTCTCAACATAAGTAGTTTCGTGAAGTCGACAAATCTTAAAAACACATAAACATAATATTAGATTTAGTTAAATTTTGATAATCGTATGGTCATTATACAGTGTTTAACTGAATGCCTTGATTCGTGCAAAACCATATCAAACTTTTTTTTGTTACGTATTGTTTATCCATTTGAGTCATATAATTGCATTTAGAAATTGACTATTTTAGTTGATTTTTTGACTTCTTAAGAAAAGATATACAGAAAAATAGAGAGCGTGATGTGAAATATAGCTTTTTGAAACATTTCAAAAAATATCACAAAATAAAAAAACATTTCAAACTTAATTTAGAAAATATAGCTTTTTGAGCATATTTTTTAAGCTGAAAAAATAAATAAACTAAAATTAAAAAATATATATATATATATATATATCTTAACTTTTTAAATTACAAGTACTTAAACATGAAATTTCAAAATTTAAACTAAAAAAGTGCAAATAAATTTTGTAAAATAAATAACACATACATAAATTGTTGATAATATTTTTGGGTTTTTCTAACATGCATTATTGATTTACATCCCATGCAGTGTTCATGTTATTTGTGGCGTTCAGATGTTATCAACAATCACTTGTGAGAGATGATTGGGTAGAGGATGAAGCGAAATGTGAGACCACGTGTCAAGTGCAGATTGGAGGACAAAGACAAAGGCGTAGGCCTACCTTAGTGGAATTAAAAGAAAGAAAATAAATAAATAAAAAAAGGTTAAAGAATGCACACACACTAGAGTTATTATAACTAAAGTAGTTGTGCCACTGATTTGATCTAATTATCTGATATAAGAGAATAATATTTAGCCTCTTTTTTGCATTTTTAATTCTTTTTATTTTTTATTATTACTGTTTTTGGTGTACATATTTTGTATGGTGACACTTAATTCTCAATTAATATGGTGATATTACATGCACCAATTAATATACACACTAGTATACCAACTAGTGTTATGTCATATTACTGACCTCACCTATTATACAAATTACAAATATTCAAAATTTCTAAAATTATGACATATCATTTGTTAGTATACTAGTTAGTATATTAATTGATACATATATCATTATTCCAATTAATATAAGTGTTGTAGTGTGTAGACCTCAATAATGGCTTTTGTACATTAGTGTGTACAAATAGATTTGATGATGTAAATTCAAAATTAGTGTGTCTTAAGATACAATTAGAAGAATGAATTTGATTCACATTTTTGAATTTTACATAAATTTCTATTTTTTTAATTTAAAATTATTTTTTAATATTTATTTTTGTCAAACTAATTTATATTTTAAAAACTAAACCAAACAAAGTGAAATAATACATCTTTTCAAAATTGTCAAGTAAATTTTTTTTTTGCTAAACTAACTTTAAGTTTTGTTTAAAAAACACAAAAGTTATAAAGTTAACCAGATAAGCGGATTATTACTTTAAAAAATTTGAGACAAACATTGGACCAATTTAAAAACAAAATAGGTTCATTCTAAATAATAAGAGTAATGCTATATATGATATAATTTTATATTTTATTCTATTTTTCTCATACTAAACAAAAAAGATAATATTTTTCAATTTAAACATGACATAATGAGGTTCACATTAAATGTGTAGGTGATTCTATCCTTGTGTTTAGAAGTGAAGAAAAAAAAAATAATAATCGTAAATTACACTGACCTTTCATAAGGTTGGGTGAAAATATAACAATTTTTATTGTAACGCCCTCAAAATAAACCCATAATAACCATAACATTAACATGCATTTATAAAAGAAAATGAATCATTTGAGTTATTCATCAGAGTATTCTTATTGAAAGACATCAAATGTAACATCCTGCAACATCAAAATAAATGCCCTAAGGGCTTACATCTTTCCAAGCTAACACTTGGACACAAAAAGGATGAGTACTAACTCATTTACAAGTTAAGCCCTAGGCTTGAATGTTTACATGAAATCTCAAAAAAAAAAAATAACAAAGTAAAACATATAACTAAAGACAAGTCTTCAAAATCCCAAACATCAAATCCTTCCAGGCTAAGTCCGTGGAGGTAGCTTATCACCTGAACCTGAAAATGATGTTCCCATAAAGGGTGAGCCACAGCCCAGTAGAAAAATACTAAACCAAATATAAGCATTGAATAAAGCTATAGCATTCAATAGATGGTTAACCAAGATAATCAATTTTATCATTAAACAGTCTCATGACACTAATGTCTAAGACATATTTCACTTTCCATTATTATCAACATGGCTCTGAACCTGGCCAAACTTACAACAGTGAATTATATATCATATTCACGTTACTTCCAATATCAACAAAACAAATGAGACTCATGCTCATATCAAAACACTTCATACTTCCCATTTGATACACATTTTAGTGTTGTATCAATAATCATGTAAAAACACTTCAATATAATAAGCACACATAAATATGGTGCTAATGGAGTCCATCCCCTATCTCCTCCCAAACAATAATCCGGTTTAGAGGTCCATCCCCTATCTTCCCCTAAACCGTGGAGTACATCCCCTATCTCCTCCCAAACAATATGCATATGCAATGCTCAATCAATACATGTAATTTCTGTATTAATTCAATAGTCTAAATTTATGACTTAACAAATTGATTAGTTTCAATTTTCCCTAATCCGCATGCAATGTCTACAACAAGCACGACTATCCTCCACCGATAGCCCAAAACAGTTATTTCTAGACTCGAAAAATAAATATACCAACAATTCAATAGGCGAGTGATTTATATTAACCAACTACACCATTTAATCAATAAATTCCCCAATTCCATGGATTTAACCAAATTCCCCAATTTCCTTAAATTAATTACTCAAATCAATTTAGCAATTCAACTAGGTTTTGTTCCCAAAATTTTCAAAGTGTCCCCAACCTATCAAAATACCAAACTTAGAACAAAACATATAAATTGGAGTAGGAAAATCCCTACCTCGAAGAAAATAACCCGTATTGAGAAGATGGAGATGAAGACCAAAGACCAACGTGCTCCAAATCCCAAGTTTCTCAGATTAAAACGAAGCCCTCAACCCACTCTAACTTTTTAATAAAGGATCTAAGGTAGAAACTCACTCTAAGTAGATCAATCGAAAGAGAGAAGGTGTGTAGAGGGAGAGAGAGAGATAAAAACACTCCAGGGGCGGTTTTTAAAAAGTTATGAAGGAAAAGTAGGTCAAAAAAATGATCCAAAAAGTGAAATCACGGACTGATATAATCGACTCTACGCTCGAGCGTAGAAATCCCCGCTCGAGCGTAAGACACAGAATCATGCTCGAGCGTGAAGAAAGCCGCTCGAGCGTCGATTGCACCCTTCCAAAAGTTTTGCAGGCGCTGCACCCGCTCGAGCGTCAAACTCCCCGCTCGAGCGGAGGAGCAAAAACAAGGGATCACGCTCGAGCGTAAAAACTACCGCTCGAGCGGAAGAACTGCAGAGCAAAATACTGGGAGATGGAAAATCACGCTCGAGCGTCAAAATTCCCGCTCGAGCGGAGAAGCAACAACGAAGGGACCGCTCGAGCGTTAAAACTTCCGCTCGAGCGTGAAGGCCAAAATCTGGGCATCACCTATCGGCATCTAAAATCAACCAACCTGTAACAGACCCGCCCAACACAACCTATACTTCAAATACAAAGAGATTAAAGGACAACAACAACCAATAAGTAATGACAGGATCCACGGAACCTATGTCCGGATACAATAATTTAAAGAGAAAAGACCGGGGTCGCTATATTTATAATTTTGACATAAGTATATTAATTTTTATTTTAGTAAGGTTAATGGATCAAAATTAGGATAGATGGTGTGAAAATGTAAAAAATAAATAAATTGAAATATAAAAGTAGATGACAATAGCAAATATTTCATTATATAACTAGCAAGTAATTAAAGCTTCGTTTGAGATATGGGTTGATTTTTTAATTTTTTAACTTTTTGACTATTAACCTGATGTTAAAAAATCTCGTTTGGAAAGTGTTTTTTTGGCTTTTTTTACTTTTGTAAGAGAAAAAAAAAAACATGATTATGGTTTGAATGTAACAATTTTTAGCTTGGGGCTAAAAGGCCTATTTTGACTTTTGAATAATACTATATGCACAAATTAGTGTACTAACTAGTGTACAAATTACAAATACCAAAAACCTATTAAATTATGTCACATTATCAATTGATACACTAATTAGTATATTAATTGGTGCATGTAGCACCATCGTTGTCTTTTTGTAACTATTTTATCCCTAACCAACCCCAATCCAAACCCAACTTCCCAAACGATTATTGATAAAAATAAAACTAATTAATTATTGAACTTAAAAAATTATGAAACTATATTTTTATGTCAAAATTATAAAATATAGGGGCATTTACACATAAGTTCTAATTTATGAACTTATACTTTATTAAGTTCTAACTAAGATTTTTTTGGACCTTCAAATTCCATTAATTTCTTAATAGTCCAAGTTGTCTTGTTTGGAAAGAAAAAGCTCTAGGCTTTTTAGCTAAAATAGCCACACAAAACGTTATGCGATAAAAAATCGAAATATTACAACATTCAATAGCTGTTATAAGATATAAAAAGAATAATTCTTAACTCAAGGATGGTTGATTGGTGTGATGGAAGGAAATATTACAGTTATAAGATATAAAAACGTTAATTAACTCATGGGGAGTCTACTGGGGAAGTGGAGGACTCATGAGGGTAGGCTAACCTACAAGATACAAGGCTATTGGCTGTGCTTTTCTAAATGTCTTGTAATAAAAAATAAATATTATAAAAAGTTATAAGAAATCTTAATAACGTGTATCAAATATAAAAAAAAAATGTTATGGACCTAAATGAATTACTAAATATTTTATTAAATCTCTTATATGAGTGTGGAATCTACACAAATTACATGTGGGTGGATCTCACATACATGTAAGAAATTTGATAAGATATTTGATAATTCATTTAGATTACCAAGCGTAACTCCAAATAAAATCTATAAAAAAAAAATGGTGCATTAAATGCATAGTAATTGTGGTAGGGAAGTAGCTATGTTCATCACAATGGTGTTAGTTGACACCACTAAATTTCAAAAAATAAAATAAAACAAAATTAGTTTTGAAAATTTTTTTTAAGAGGCTCAAAATCTAAAATTTATTTGGTTCATAATTTTCTCAAAACTATTTTCAATCATTTTTACTATCTCATCTCTCATTCTCTTATATCATATATATATATATATATATATCAATCAATCAATCACTTTTTCTCTCTTATCTCTCTTCTCTCCTTCTTTCACATTCTACACATAAATTAACCATTCTGAAAACTTTACATATTGACCCCGACCCTCCCAAAAAAAAACTCGCTCTAACGATTTTGATATCCCAATATTTTGTTTTATTTGTAATTTGACTAGTTTGGATTGGTTTTGTCAATATAATTGAGAATGTATGAAATTTATAAAGTATCATATAAATGTTAATATTGTTTAGTTGTGTAAAATTAAAAATATGATATAATGACATTGATGATGATGTTTTGCTAAATAAACCCGAAATTCCTAACTATGCCATTGAGTTGTGGTACTATTTTTCTATAGGGATCAATGTTGACTATTTTTTGCAAAAAACTTTGACTATCAATCCATACATACTCCATAATAGTAGTTGTTTTCAGCTTGCTCCCTCTTAAATGAGTTTCCACCCACCAACCACGATCACCCTACCGGACTTTGTTTACCATATCCTTTGTTTCCATGTGCTTCACTTTGAATCCAGGTGAATGCTTTAAATAATTTATTTATTATGTTTATTAAAAAATAATTTATATAAAGAATTTAATTAATCGAATATCAGTAATCAGGATCAAATTATTTTTTTTTTAAAAAATATTCTTAAATCATATTTCTCTTTCATATTTTTAAGACAGATATAATTCATTCTTATAACTACTAATAATATACTTTATTAAATAAATAATCTTATGAACGAGAGTTTTACACAATAAATTATTCATATCATGAAAAAGTATTTGAGATGGGCGATTGAAGGGCACACACACTACAAGGATTCCTTGACTAATTGATAGATGAAATTGGTTTTTTTCACGTGCTTCCAAATTGTGTGGGAAAAAAAACACACACGCACACACTTCCTGTTGGTCTAAATCAGTAAAAACTCATTCAAAAAGCGTATTAATCCCGCCTAAAAAAGTTATGATTTTCAATGTTTTGGAGTATATCATAAAATCTGTCTATTTTGTTTTAAATCAACAATGATTCAGAGTATTAGTTTTGATACTCTAATAGAGTACTAATAACATGACAAGGGAAAAAAAAATCAAGATTAAAACATCACATCACAATGTGTGAGACTTACTATCAGCTCATTAGAACTAGCTTTAGAACTTACAAATTAAAATTTCAAAACATTTTTCTATTTTAAATGGCCGATATGGATAGCCCCAAATTACAGCCCAATATTTTGACTCTCTGGACCTACAAATTGGCAACCCATCTAATTCTCTGAAGTTTCATAAAAAGGCCCAAATGATAAATACTTCTAATCACCCAAACACCATGGTCAATAAATCAGCCAAGCAAAAGCTTTTGTGTGGGATAGGCTATTAGTGGGTTTTGGTTATTTTAATTTGTGGAAAAAAGTTAGGTTTGGAATGATGTTTAGGCTTTTTTGTATGGGAAAATGTGTTTGGAATAAGTATTTTGCCATTTTACCCTTGATGTGACACTTGCAAAATGACATTAAAAATTAAAGTTTTCGGGGTATTTTGGTAATTTCCTCAGGGGCTGCCTCTTCAACCTTCACCTGTTGCACAAAACTTTTTTTTGGTTATATTAGCCTTTTTTCAATGTTTTTATTATTGCACTGATTAAGCCCCATTTGTTTTGGGTATATAGGTAGAAATTGGATTAAGATAGAGGTGAAACTTATTTAATATTATGTTTGTTTATAAATTTGGAGAAGGGATTGAGATAGGAGAACAATAGTAACTGTTGTGTATCAATTGGAGGTTTATTATGGACTTATTTTTATGATCCAAACCGTTCATTTTATAAGATTTGTTGAGTACTTTATTCTTACTAAAAATCATATTAATCGGATATCAATAACTATATGATCAAATCATATAGTTATTGATATCCGATTAATATGATTTTTTTGTAGGCATAAAGTACTTAACAAACCCTACAAAATGACAGTTCGGATCATAAAAATAAGTCCATAATAAACCTCCTATTAAGGCACAACAGTAATCCCATTTCCTTGAGATGGAGATCCGAATTTGGTTGGGCTTTAGGAGGGGGATTGAGATGGAGGAGGTGGAGGTGGAGGTGGAGGTGGATGTGGTCTTAAAAAAACAGTCTGCCGAACTATTTTTATTTTTGTTTTTATTTTTTACATGTTGGGCATTTTTTTTTAACATTAATGTTTATAATGTTTTTGTATTTTTTTATTTGTTTTATTATTTTATAGAAAAATAATTTTACGATTCCTACGCCAACAACTATCATCAAAACAAACTCAATTTTACTTAATCTCTTCATTATCAATTCCTTCACAATTAATCGCCTCCATTAATTCTACCACTGAAAACAAACGATACTTAAATTAGCACCCAAACCAACATCTCAAATATTACTCAAAGGCCCAGATATTCACCCACTTAGTGGTAGCAATGGCATAGTAGAGGTGGTAATGTTGGGGTAAAAGTGGTGTTGGTGGTGGGTTAATGAAAGTAATGGTAAGGAGTGTGGTGGTGATAGTAGCAATAGCAATGATTGCATTAATAGTGGTGGTGGTAATAGCAAGATGGAGGTGGTTGGGGGCGATGATATTAATAAGATCTTAATTGGAAAATTATTTTTTATCTTTTAAAAGTGGAAAAATATTTTTTAACTTAAATAAATTTATTTTCTATGATAAACACATAATATATATATATATATATATATTTTGTCAAACAAACGGAGCATTAATAGAAAATATCATTTATAACGTGAAGAGTTTTTGTTAACATGTAAAGGATTTTTTTTTTTTTTTTATCGCGAACATGTAAAGGTTAAAAATTTTAAATATTTTATATGAAAATACATGTAATAAAAAATTGTATAATGTTTTTTTAAATACTTTAATGAATAATGCTTGGGACCCCTTTTGGGGGTCACCCCCTCACCCCCCTTTGCCATGTGGCAGGTGGTGATTGGAGGAGCAGGAAAAAAAAGAAAAAGAAAAAGAAAAGGTGACCAATGAGAGAGAGAGGGGGTCAAAGGGGGTGGAGGAAAAAGGGGGGATGAATCATTGTTGTACTTTAATATACATTAACAAGGCCCAAGAAGAAAATGAAAAGGAAAGGGACAGAAACGGAAAGAAGGTCACAATTATGATGAGTAGATGTGAAGCTGTTGTTGTTGTTGTGGGCAAGTGTTGGGAGGACTTAGCAGAGGGGTGAGAAGCATGTAACCTCTCAACCCAATTGGCTCAATTTCTTTTTCTCCCCATGTTGTAAGTTTTCTATTTTATTTTTTTTTGAGTTCTTTTGATTGATTGATTATTATGGTCAGAAGATAATACTAAAATAATTATGTTTTGTTTCAAAGCATTTTCAAGACAAACAAGCGTGTTGTAGTAATTGTAATCAGCTTAGTTGCTTCTCTGACTTATGAAATGGGATGACTGTTGAATCTTGAACAATATTTTACGTGACTCTCTCTCTCTCTCTTTCTAAGTTTCTTGACCATTTTTTTTAAAAAAAGGTCATGACAAGTGCTCTTGAAGTTTGAGGACATATGTTTTATATTTTTATAATTGTTTAAAATAATTTAAATAAGTGTACATTTTAATTTTTTATAAAAAAATATACGAAAAAGTAAAAAAGTGATAGGATTTAAAAATAAATAAAAAAAATAAAAAATATGATTATATAACGTACCCAAACAAATTTAGATTTTATCATAAAAATAAATAATAACTTTGAAATATACGTTCATAAAAATTATATAATTATAATAATTGAATGAATTTAATTTTGTTTAATGAATGCCCCCCATGTACAACGTATAAAAATCAACAATTCAACTCACAAATGATTTTGATGATGGATCTCACATCCTAAACAGCACCCAATTGATTTTTTTTTTTATCAATCGATAAATGAGTAATTATAAATTTAAGAAGTATACTGTTAGCCTAGGGGTGTAATTTTGGCCCGTGGCCCGCGGGCGGCCCGAAACCCGTCCGCGGCCCGAGGTCAGCCCGGCTCGAGCCCAAGCCCAGCCCGATGCCTTGGGCCTGGGCCATCATTTTGAAGCCCGACCCAACTCTTGACCCGCTCAAGGCCCGCCCAAAAGCCCGGGCCAAGGCTCGGCCCACCCCGATGCCCATTTTTTTTAATGAAAAATAATAAAATTTTGGTGGGAAAAATTAAAAAAAATTGTTTAGACCCGCCCAAAGCCCCAGCCCAAGCCTGAGACCTCGCCCACTGGCCCGCCCAAAGCTTGAATACCCCTGGGCCTGGGCTAGGGCCTGGGCCTAGTTTTCTGGCCCGTGGGCCGGACCGGGCCGATTTTTTGACGGGAGCCCGCAAGGCCCGACATAGGCCGGGCCGGTCCAAAATTACACCCTTACATTAGCCCAACAATCACCAAAAAAAAACTTACAATCACCAAATCCATCAACTACTACAAGCCCACATAATCCCCAAATCAAACAACTACCGCAAACCCAAACTTTGAAATGAATTCTCAAAAAGCCCAATCTTTCTTGTATTACTCCAATTTTTTTATGGGATTTTTTCCAGTCGGTCCTAATAATTGAATCTATTATCTATTAGGTCTTAAGTTTCTATCTCATGTATCAGGAAGTCCTGTTATATTTTTTTATTTCGATTTTGCTCCTACTACTAGCTGGTAAAAATCCTTATTTAAACCATCCCAAACACTTTATAAATCTTTAATTGTTTATAATATTTATTATTCATTAATTTTTTCAATTTATATTAACTTCTCTTATGATCATTTTCCAAAACTTTTTTTCTTTCTCATCTCTTTCTCTCTAGAAAATACCACCATTGTAGCTATGGCCATGGCCATCCACCCGCAACCACCATCGTCGTCTGTCACTAACCACTGCTACCGCCACCGATCACCACCATTACCTTTGCCAGCCACTACCACCACCATTGCTCACCAATCATCTCTACCGTCGCCAATCTATACTTCACCATCTCTCAACCGTTTGACTCGCTCGCCCAACATTGTCGTCTTCTTTCGTCTTTACCATTACCGTCGCTTTTTTTCCATGCTCCATCTACCATCATCGTCGTTCTTCATCAATCATCAATCCACCATCTTCAACATCGAACTTCACCAATGGCTTCTGAGAGGGTAATTTGTGTGAAGTTTGGGCCAAGCTAGGTCTAGATAGAGAGTGGGTCGAGCTATGGGCCGAGGTAAATAGGCTTCGCGACTAGACCTTGTTAGCTCGGTCAAGAATGGCTGCAATTAGCTCGGTTTAAGTATTTTGGACCGAGGTCTGAATGAACAAGGACCAAGCTAGGCATTACTCATGAATGCGCCGAGCTAACTGTGTCCGAAGGTTAGTGGTAGATTGGCTCTTTTGTCGTGCTATCGTGGTAAAACCATCTCACTTGGTTAAGCAATGAGGGGGGTGTAGAAATATAAGCATTACCTTTCTGATTCCTAGGAGGATTCTACATTGGAGAATAAGAGTCATACTAGGATTGTGCCAGACAGAATCTATAAAAGCTCATAGCAGGACATATGTACAGGTACCACAATCTTGAATCTCAAATACACAGAACTTTTGTCCATTGTCTATTGGTTGACTTAGGCATCGAAGAGGTACCCGGCACACACCTGCCGACTAGCTCACATTTGTGTTTTCAGGGAGTAAAACGACGATATTTGGAGGAGTACAAACTTGATCAACAGGATTATACGAGAAGATTATTTCGTGCTCGTACAATTGGCGCCGTCTGTGGGAATTACACAAAGAACAAAACCTTTCGATCGAGTTTTCCTCTCTAGTTGAAATCAATGGCTCACAATGAAAACTTGCCGCAATCTGCTATTGATGGGCAAACCCCGGAAGGGGGTGAGAGGCGCGAAGGTTTACCTTCTATCCCACCCATGGCAGAATTAGAAGCCCAGTGACGGAACTCCCGAAAGGACACACGAAAGAGAAGGGACACTAGTCCCCGTCACTCTCAGAGTCCTGAAAGACAAAAGCAAAGGTTGGATCCTCAAGTTCTGGAGGATCGCGTGAGGAAGCAAAATGAGTTAATAAGAAGGATGGTGGCAGACATGGAGACCATGAAATGCCAGATCAAGGAAAAAATGGTGGCGACAGAAGAGGGATACAAAGGCAACACGCCCCCTTACCACTCGGAAGATGGTGACAGACATGTCACACCATCACAAGCAGAAAATAAGAGCCTTAGAACAGGCGACACTCAATCAATAACTTCCGGGACTCGTCACTCTAGGTCTGAGAGAACGAGGACTAAAAGGTCATATACAGAGGGAAGCAGCTATCGGCTTTCGCACACGCACCAAACGACATCTAGGCACACAGAGTTGCCTAGGTCAACGGACTTGCGATCAGTGCTAGAGGAGAGGGCCTGTTGGAAGGAGGACACCAGGGCTCGTGACCCTCGTAGAGTTTCAGCCTTGCAGCGATTGGCCCCTAGGACACATGGGAGTGTCAAGGTAGGGATGCCAATGTCACACCTTGCTTATGAACCAACGGATAAAGCATTAGCAAGGTTGCAAAGCTCGCCGTTCGTTCCGGCAATTGAGAACGCAGCACTACCCTCAGGCTTCCACCAGCCCAAATTCACTACTTATGAGGGGAAGTCAGATCCTTACATGCACTTAAGCCACTTTCGCCAAGTTATGACAGTATACCGGCGAAACGAAGCTTTAATGTGTATCCTGTTTCCATCCAGCCTGGGCGACCTGGGCCTAACTTGGTTCGAAAGACTGCCGGAAGGCAACATAGCCTCGTGGGCACAATTGGCAGAAGCGTTCGTGACTAGATTTAGAATGAATACCAAAACACCCGTGGATATCGACCAGCTACTCTCCATTGACATAAGCGAAAAAGAGACATTTAGGTCTTACAACAGTCGCTACTAGGAGACTTTCAACCAGATTGGGGATTGCCCTACAAATCTCACCATCGCACAATACAAACGAGGTTTACTAGTCGATAACAAATTGAGGGACTCAATGACAATGATGCCACCCCTCACGATGGAGGCCCTAATAGAGAAAGTGCATTAACATATCAGAATAGAGGAAGATAGCGTCCGTGCTAAAGCCAAATCTGGCGCAGCAGCAATACCAGATAAAAAGACTACAGCAAAAGTCAACACGGTAGAACAATCAAGCAGGAATGGACGAGGCAGGCGAGCCAACAGAGAGGACCCAGAAAAAAGGAAGTTAAGAGTCCGCACTGCCATCACCACAGTATTCAATAAACCTCTACCGGATTCTTAGCGAAATACGTGATGAACCCTTCGTTCGACGGCCTGCCAAGTGGGAGAAGCACAAAGGGGCTATAACGAGAGGTCCTGTTGCACCTTCCATGATGAGAAGGGGCACCGAATTGAAAATTACACACCATTGAGGCAACATCTGGAGGAGTTAGTGGCTGCTAGACACCTAGACCAGTATATAGAAGGGGGAACACAACCAACCCCCAGGACCTAAACAGACCAAACGGGATGCCGGTCGACAGTCCACCCCAAGGCATAATAAACGTTATACATGGGATCGTCGAACTTGAACGGGTATGTGAGCTCAGGGGGATGATCAAAAAGGCTGAGCACCAGGGCCAGAGTTGACGGCCTTCTATTTCGTTTTTGTCAGCCAACCGATGTGCCTCCTGAGGAGGTTCCGATCGAGTTTAAAGCCATGGTTGTTTTTGTACTCACGCTAGTCTCTGTATGTGTTGTAAGGATAGGTCTTGAGATATAATACTTTGTAAATATTGGTGTCCTTTGATTGGCATGCTTATGTATATATATAAGTTTTGAAATGTTCCGTCTCATGTATGTTATCACAGCTCATTGGACCTTGTCTATTTTGTATTATTGCTTCCGCAGCCCCTTATTATTTGCTAATCTGTTCAGAGGCCTTTGGTAATCCACGGATTACTAGCCGATCATGGTGCTAAACCCATAGGGGCGGGTTTGGGTTGTGATAGTGTGTGTGTAGTTTCTATATCTTCTAGATCTCGCATCTCTAGATATGGTTTGCGATTGGTCAACGGCGACAAGGAGAAGAGGAGAGGACAATGGCAAGCAACCAACGACATGGCTGGGTTGATATGCGGTAGGTGATAAATCGGTGATGGAGTAAGGGGCTGATCTACAAGAGACGACGACGATGGTAGAGTAGAGGAGAGGAAAGAGATGGCAACAAATAGGAGATGAAAGAGACAATGAGCAAGAGGCGAGAGATGGTGGTGGTGATGACGATGGGAAGGAGAAGAAAGAAGTAGGCGAGATGAGAAAAAGAAAGAAAGAGAGAGAAAAAAAGACAAGGGCCAGATGAGAGAGAGAGAGAGAGAGAGAGAGAGGAGATGATCAAAAGAATGAAGATTTTTTTAGTTCAACATGAGTGAGATTTTTTTTATTTTTTTTTATTTTAAACATAATCTGTAGACGGATTGTGGATTTGCGCGGGTAGATTCAGATCTGACCCAAACCCAATTTTGAATGTAAAAATAGACCCGGACTTGCCCTATTTATGCATGCGGATAGGTTAGATTTGTGCGGGTTGCGCAATTGGATAAACTGTTACTGGTTAGGAGTTAAAAAATCATAAATTTTTGCTCTGTTTGATAGAGTTTTTGAAGTTTAATTTTATCCCTTAATTTGAGTGTGTTGTTTGGTTACAATTTTAGAAAATTAATTCCACGCTCGCTTTTCAAAACACTTTTCAATATCATATGTCACATCACTCAATTCAAATTCTTTTCAAAACCCATAACTAAACAAATTTTTTACACTTAAATCATAATTTCAAAACTCACAAAGTTAAAATACAACTCTGTTATCAAATCATAATTTTAAAACTCTATCCCACGGAACCTTTATTATTCTTTGGTTTTTAATTTTTTAATAATTTTTAACTTTTTAATTATTATTGTAATCCCCCAGACGTGCACTAAGTAAAAAATCAAACAAAATCGACCGCTATGATTTGAATCGGAGCAGGTTGCAATTGTTTTAGTTTTCGGGTCAGCCCTATATCTTTCTCGTTATCTCTCTTCATTCACACAACTAACATGGGGATTCTATCTTGGTGGGGAGGAAAGAAGGAGGCTCCATCCTCCTCCGGAAGCAAACCCACCCAGAAACCCGTCCCGAAGGACAAGCCTTTGCCCCAGCAATCCGAGGTCCCGGGTATGAACGGCGCTGTGGAGGTCATCCGTTCCGGAGCTCCGCCGCCCGACGTCACAGTCTTCGATTTCGGGTCGGTAGCCACTTCCACCGACAAGGTCACCCTGGCCGGGTACTGTCCCGTATCCGACGAGCTCGAACCCTGCCGCTGGGAGATCTTACCGGCCAGTGGCGACGATGCTCCTCAGTTTCGCGTGGTCTTCTGAGAGGGGGCAAAAATTGCTACCGAAGATTGTAAGAAATTTCGGAGACCTTGCTATGAGTTTGACTGAGTGAAATCCAAGATGTTTTTTTTTTTTGGTATAATTCACTGAACTTGAATGAAAAAAAAAAATTTAAAATTGTACTTCTTAGTTTTAATTTGGCTGTTTTTGTGGAGGTTTGTGTTTTTCTTGCATATTTAAGAATTGGGTTTTGATTTGATTAGTTCAGTTTTAGTTTTTGCATATGCTATTCTGTTTAATTTTGATATATGCATCTATGCCCTTCCAGTGTTTGTATTTGTACTGTTGAGTGTACTTAGGAATATATTCAGTAACTTCTTCTCTAATTTGGTAAGGTGTTAATATTCATCTCTAAGGCTGTGTTTTGAATCATGAATTTTGGGTAGCGATTTAGAAAGGGAAACGAATATACGAGGTAAATGGATAAAAAGCTTAGCTTACCTATGATCCTCCCCAGACACCACAGTGGCTGGAGTCTCTTGCACTAGGGCTGACTTTTAGGTAAAGGGAAGAGGAAGTGAAGTGGAGGAGATCTATCATCTTCTTTTGTAGAAGAAGAACAATTGACATGTCTATAGTGTGATTTGATGTATTTTTTAGGTAGTGTTTGGGATGAACATCTGCATTGGGAACTGCAAGCTCATTCTAGTGGGAGAGATTCAAAATGTTCGAGGACTGGCCGAATTCTTGAGATTGAGAGTGGGATCCCTCTCAACAAATACAAATTTGGGTCTTCCTTCAACTTAGAAGGTTTATAGCTATTTGGGATGAGGTTATGTAACACCTTGAGATTGGCTTGTAGGGTGGAAGCGACAATATTTATCTAAGGGAGACAAAATTACTCTTATCAAGAATACATTGGCTAGTCTACCTATTTATTTGATGTTTCTATTCCCTCTACCTGCATCAGTGGAAAGAGTTTTGACAAGTTGAGAATTTTTTTTTTTGAGGTTTAGAGGAGTTCAAATTCCATCTTGTAGATTGGAATGTGTGTATTCCTATTGAAGATGGTGGTTTGGGCCTTCGCCATTTTTGTCAGTTCAATCAAACACTACTGGGGAAGTGCCTATGGAGATATATGTAGAGGAGTCTTTGTTGCTTATCATAAAATAAATAAATAAAATATAATAATAATATTAAGTTAAGGAGGAGCACCAATTATGGGAAAAGCCAGAAGGGTGATTGATTGCAAGTTTGGAGTGGACCAAGGAGGATGGACATCTAAGGTACATTGAGAGCCATATGAGGTGGGTGTGGAGGCCTTGTTGAGTTTTTTGAGCTTTCTGAGCTCCTTTATGAGATCTGATGTTCCATCAAACATAGTGGATAGATAGGAAGAGGCGGAAGCATGGAAATTGGATTTTCTTGTTCAAATCCTATGATTCCTTGATTATTGGTGGGACGAGGAACTGTTTCCCATTGAAGATCTTTTGGAAGTCGAGAATTATAACAAAAGTAACATTTTATTATTATTTTTTAGAAATCCAGTTTGGACTCCATTCTTACTATTGATAATTTGGTGAAAAGAGGTTTCATACATAACCTAATAGGTGTTATTATAAAGTGGAGGAGACAGTGGACATAGGTGGAGCCAGAATTTTTGCAAATATAATAGACATGTTTATCCTTAATTATCTCAATCTATCCATGAATTCACAACCACTTGGTGGGTCTTGAGTTATTGGCATTGTATATTGGATGGTTGAGATTTTTCTTTCAAACAAATGTGGAATGGTTACAAATCCTAAATCCAAATTCTATAAGCTAGTTCACCTGCTCTGGATTAGGAATGCAGTAAAGTTTGGCCCTGAAACCAGCCTTTGCCTTGAATTAGTATTTCAAGCATATAAGTGTACTCTACCATTAGAACTATAAATAAACTAGGTTTTGTTGTATAACTTTGTTTCTAGTGGTTTCTTTCTGGCTTAATGTCTGATGGAATGATAGTAACCATTTTGACAGGAATTTGGTGTAGAATTACGAATCTTTCTGTCTCTGATAGCAAGAATCAGTGGAAAAGGATAGGAAACTTGAAATTGTTTATCAGTTGTTGGTTAGTTGGATCTTCTCTAGTCTTGTTTTGTTTCTTCATCTTTTTGTGTTGTGTTTGGTGTAAACCGTTTTTAGTCTTCCTTTGCCACATTTGTTTGATAGAAGCCAGAGAGGGTTAGCAAACATATAGAGCATTGTTTCCATGATACAAATTATTATTTTGCCTGTATCCCCTGTGTATTCACTATCCCATCGCTGTGAAGTATGCTCTAAAACTTTCCCTTCCAAAAGCTGTGTCATTGTTGTATTTGACCAATGTCGCCCTCTTTAAACTTGTCATGCCAAAAAACAATTAGGGTTATAACTTACTCGCAGGTTCTTCCTAATCTGATTGAAAGAGTTTATGTGAGAATTTTGAATTTAACCATTGCTGCTAGTTGAAAACATATAGATCTGCTATTTTCATTATGGAAACCAAGTAATCGATGTTTTGATAGGTGTTTGAGCATCATTCATGCACGAGAGTAAAGTGTTTTGATATCATAATTTTTTTTTTTTTACGACAACATATCATTGATTGTTTGGTTCACTTTTCTTTACATGTTTTTTGCGGTCATAGCATTACTGACAACAGGAGCAAGAATGGCAGTTAGTTCGTTTGCCAGGATTGAACTTCAAAAAAGGCATGGCGGAGGGAAGAAGAAAAAAAAAAAAAAAAAACTCTACACATTATAATTCAACTGGTGGTGGTTATTGTTGGTTTTGGAAGAAAAAATGAAAAAAGAAAAAGAAGAAGAATAAATAAGAAGAAAAGAAAAGAAAGTGACTATTGCTGGGCATCTACTGCAGTTGCCAATGAGCTGCAACGATTGAAAATGTTGGTATTACTACAGTCCATCTCCAATCATTCAAGCATTGTAATTTTCAAAAGAGGTTTCCAGTTTTTTATTTATTTATTTTTTTTCATATGTAATTTTCAAAAGAGGTTTCCAGTTATTTATTTATTTATTTATTTATTTTCATATCTGAATGAAGTTTCAAGTTCAAAGACCTACTTTGAACATTCAAAATCAACTTAAAACTCAATTTTTTTTAAAAATAATAAAATACAAAGACAATTGCAGTCTAGTCTACCATGAGTCTAATTTCATGTGAACCTTTTATTTGTAGTCCTCTATGCATAAATTATTCATGAAAAAAATAATAATTTGTAATTATATAATTTCATTATAATTGTCTTTGAAAAAATTAACAATTTATTTTCACAATCACACTATTCAACTTTTGAAAATAAATGTAATAAAATTATATGATTTTAATTTTTCAATCAATTAAATATAAATGATTTGAATTATGAGAATATGAACCCAGACTAATAGTAATTCAATCCAAATATTGTACTGAATATTCATTATGCAGCTGTGAACCATCAACTTCATATTATGGCATTCTTTTATTTTTGCAACATGCTTAATCATATTTGTGAATCAAATTCTGGGTTACTATTATTGTTTTTAATTTGAAATTCACAATTATTCACAAGTTTTGGAAAAAAAATTTTGGAAAATTTTGTTTGATTTAATTACTTTGGAAAACTTATTTGTAGGGAATATTTCCCAAAAATTTTTAAGGAATTTTTCCCAAAAATTTTTAGGAAACACAAACCAAATAAGGCCAATAAAATCTCTCTCCTCACCATTTCTTCATCTCAAAGTCTTACTCTATTTCATTGATAACAACCACAGCCCCTCCGTTCAAAGAAAAAACTAGTGTCCCTAGTGTACTCATTACAGGAGAAACTAGAGAGAGAGAGAGAGAGAGAGAGTTAGAAGGAAATGGAGGTGGGTAGAAGAAAGCGCATAACATGGGAGAGCAGAATCAAGAGTGATGAACTCAACGGAGGACTCAAAATCTTCCATGGTGAAGAAGAGAACTCGGAAGAAAGTCGTCCTGAAACCCAGACTGGATTCCAGAGGATTTCTCAAACCCATAATAAATTGCAGAGTTTAGGCAAGTTTTCACTGATGGATGGATTTGATTTCTTTTTTCATTTTTTTGGATGCTACTTCACTATACCTCTCCATTTTCAAGCATTCATTTTGTGATGTTTGTTAAATTTTAACAGCTGATTTGGTTATGTGGAGAGATGTCTCAAAATCAGCATTCATGTTCGGTATTGGAACATTTATCATAATTGCATCATCTTACACCAAAGATATCAATATCAGGTCAGAAATAGTACTCCAAGCTCATATGACACAACACAACTACTCTAACCATGCTCATTATCCAATTTTTCTTGTTCATTTTACTCATCTCCTGTTTCAAAACAGAGCACAGAGCTAAAAACACTCTTTGATGATTTTACAGCTTCATAACTGCGGTTTCTTATCTGGGTCTTGTCTATCTTGCTGCAATCTTCTTATTCAAATCCATTATTTGCAGGTAATTTATTAAATGAAGAACTTTAGATAAATGAAAAAGAGCAAAATAATTGCAAATTGAGTAGGTGCAAGGGAGAACTGTGTCATTTTCGCACAGTTCTCACTTATTGATTTTCGATTATTTGTCTGTTTCCTATTCATCTGAAACTCCCTTTATTCTTTTTTATTTTTATGGGAAAGTTCATTTACCACATAAGAGTTAATTAAAGACTTGTTTGATGGTTTCTTTTTTTTTTTTTTTTTTTTTTGCTATAATTTTGGAAAAAAAATAACAGGGGAGTTATAGGAGGAGATGATACAAACCAAGACTACATTGTTGGGGAAGAAGAGGCAGTATGGTTAGTAAAAATGATTCTTCCTTATTTGAATGAGTTTCTTCTAAAGTTCAGAACCCTTTTTTGTGGAGATCCTGCCACTACGATGAAGGTGAGTTTCATTTCACTCATTTTCTATAGTTTATCAAGTAACAATGCTACATACTCAGAAAAAATATCAGAATAATGTTTAAAATTTTAATCTATAGTATAGATTTAAACTTGATCCTATATATTACTTTCGAAGTGAATTTGATCTACTCAATAGGAAGTTTAGGCAACTTTTTTTTCCTTTTCTATAGTATAGATCTCCAATATTCTTTCTTCTTGTTGTTTTATTGTTTTTAAATGTTACCTTGTCAGTTGGCAATCATGCTGTTTGTTTTGGCGAGGTTTGGCAGCACCATAACTATTTGGAAGATGGCCAAATTGGGTGAGTTATGATTTCATTTTAATTTTCAAAATGGAGATTGTTATTTACACCTCTCACTGGCTATTCACACTCCATATTGTGTTTTGGTTAAGAACAAAATTTAAAGGATAGAAAACAAAAGTAGAGTATGAATAGTAATTTCCTTAAAAATTTGGGTGCTAAATTTGTTGACTAATCTTTTTTATTCATCATTTTAGTGGAGTTAAAAGTCTATTTTGCCTTGGCCCAGTGGCAATATAGGTGTTACATTGGAGACTCATCAATTATAAATAAAATTGTAAAGTGTGTTTGTATTACGAATTTGGGATGAGATTTGGAAAAAAAAAAAAATGTAAAAGAAATTTTAATGAAGTGTAAGTTAAATTTTTGTTTAATGTTTTTTTTTTTTTTTTTCAAATTCCTGATCTAGAGACGGTGTAAACTAATTAAGTTGAATAATAGTGTTTAAATTGTTGTTCAAAAAAAAGATTGTTCAAGCTTAATTTAAAATTTTAATGAATGAATTTCAAAATGTGCAAATTTAACTTGTTTATCTTTCAATATAATCTCAAACGATATTTAGTCGAATTGAATTTGAATGTATAAATGTGCAAATTTAATTATTTCTTTTACAATGTATATAAATTTATTGACTCGATATAAAAAAAGTAACATTTTCAAAATATGTTTATCTTTGCAAAATAAATTAGGTTAAAAAAAGCTTAAATCATTTTACAATTCTCACTATCAAAGAAATAATCATTGTGTTTGGTTTTAATTTTTTAGATTTAATTTTTTGAAAATTGAATTTTTAATTTTTTTTATTTTAGTGAATATTTTTAAAATTTTAAACAAATTTTTTTACTTTTTTTAAATGCACTTTATTAGATGTATCTAAAAAATAAAATATTTATAAATAAATATTTTAAAAAATCAATAAATATACAAGAATATGAAAAATGTATTGAATTTTTTAATTTTTTTTAATATTTTTGGTATTTAGCGAGTTTTTTAAATATTTTTTTTACGAATATTTTATTTGTTAAGTGTATTTATGTTATGTGTACTTAAAAATTAAAAAAAATTACTTTGAATATTTAAAAAAAAATAGTAAAAAAAAGAAAAGAAAAATAAAAAAAATTCAGTGCGTTTGGTTTCAATTTTCTGGATTAAGTATTTTAAAAATTGAGTTTTTTTGTTTTCGTATTCTTTTGTTTTTAGTGAATATTTTTTAAATTTTAAATATTTTTTTTTACTTTTTTAGATGCGCCTTAGTTAGATGTAACTAAAAGGTTAAAAATTTGTGAAAAAATATTTTAAAAAATTAATAAATACATAAAAATATAAAAATGGTACTGAATTTTTGAATTTTTTTTTTATATTTTTGGTATTTAGTGAATTTTTAAAAGATTTTTTTACAATTTTTTTACTTTTTAGGTGTATTATGCTACGTGTGTCTAAAAAGTAAAAAAATTTCTTAAAATATTAAAAAAAATTAATAAAAACAAAAAGACACAAAAAATAAGAAAATATAAATTTTTAAAAAGTGCTTTTTGAAAAATAAAAACAAGCTTAATTTTAAAAAAAATAAATCTTAAAAATTCAAATCAAACAAGTTGCATAATTTTACTAATTGGCATGATCTATTGTGGGATCCATGACAATTGTTAAAAATTTGTTAAAATATTAGTTAATAAAATTTAAATAATTATACAATAACTCCAATTTGAAACACGAGGAATGTGACACAAGTTTAATCTTAATGTAGCATTTTTACATAATTTTACGTGATAAATATTTCTTGGGTATCCTATAAATGCTTATTTTTGCTTGATAATTTTCTCCAATTTTTTCTCGAAAACCAAATAGATCTAACCAAAATGTTGAAATTTTCTGAGCATTATTTAATTATTTATATTATGGACTGTCGTTTTGCGCTGACTCTATGTGTGGTGTGAACAGGGTTTTTTGGAGTATTCAGCTTACCAAAGATATGCTCATCCTATTCCAGTGACCCTGGTGTACTCATTACAAGAGAAACTAGACAGAGAGAGAGAGAGAGTTATAAGGAAATGGAGCTGGGTAGAAGAAAGCGCACAACAAGAAATGGTGTGGTGGCAGGTTCTGTTTGGGAGAGCAGAATGAAGAGTGATGAAGTCAAAGGAGGAATCAAAGCCTTCAATGGTGAAGAAGAGAACTCAAAATTGGTTTCAAATAAATCTTTGGATGGTCCAAGCAAAAATTTAGATGGGTTGGGTGATGGAACTGGGAGGAATTCATTTGAATTGAAGGTGGTGAAACCGAAGTCGAACGAGGCTTTTGTTGAGTCTGTTGTGGCAATTGAGAAGAGCCCCGTTGAAATTGCGGAGACTAGATCTGATGAAACTAGAGAGAGAGAGAGAGAGAGTTATAAGGAAATGGAGGTGGGTAGAAGAAAGCGCATAACATGGGAGAGCAGAATAAAGAGTGATGAACTCAACGGAGGACTCAAAATCTTCTATGGTGAAGAAGAGAACTCAGAAGAGAGTGGTGACAAAAGTTTGAGACCAAAACCAAGTCCTATTGGGGTCAGTGGCAAGAGGAAGACATGGAAATCTGAGAATTCTGATGGTCTTGGGAGAAGCCCAATTCAGATTGCAAGGCAAAGATCTGAAATAAACAAGAATTTGGATGTACAATGTAAGGAGTCGAGTGTATCTACTAATGGAATCAAGAAAAACCCAGTTCAGTCAAAGAAATCAAGATCTGAGCAACTAAGTGTGTCTGTTAATGGAATTGAGAGAAGCCCAATTCACAAAATGAAGACAAGATCTAAGGAATCTAAGGAGTTAAATGTGTTTGTTGAAAGAACTGAGAGAAAGCTAAATCAGGTTAGGAAGGCAAACTCTGAATCCCAGAAGTTAGTTGGTGAATCTGATGATGGAAACGAGAGGAATTTAGTTCAATTGAGGAAAGTGAAGCCAGAGTCCAACAAGGCTTTGGATGAATCCGTAGACACAAAAGCAAAATTGGTTTCAAATAAATCTTCGGATGGTCCAAGCAAAAATTTAGATGGGTTGGGTGATGGAACTGGGAGGAATTCATTTGAATTGAAGGTGGCGAAACCGGAGTCGAACGAGGCTTTTGTTGAGTTTGTTGTGGCAATTGAGAAGAGCCCAGTTGGAATTGCGGAGACTAGATCTGATGAAACTAGAGAGAGAGAGAGAGAGAGAGAGGGTTATAAGGAAATTGAGGTGGGTAGAAGAAAGCGCATAACATGGGAGAGCAGAATAAAGAGTGATGAACTCAACGGAGGACTCAAAATCTTCCATGGTGAAGAAGAGAACTCAGAAGAGAGTGGTGACAAAAGTTTGAGACCAAAACCAAGTCCTATTGGGGTCAGTGGCAAGAGGAAGACATGGAAATCTGAGAATTCTGATGGGCTTGAGAGAAGCCCAATTCAGATTGCAAGGCAAAGATCTGAAATAAACAAGAATTTGGATGTACAGTGTAAGGAGTCAAGTGTATCTACTGATGGAATCAAGAAAAACCCAGTTCAGTCAAAGAAATCAAGATCTGAGCAACTAAGTGTGTTTGTTAATGGAATTGAGAGAAGCCCATTTCACAAAATGAAGACAAGATCTGAGGAATCTAAGGAGCTAAATGTGTTTGTTGAAAGAACTGAGAGAAACCCAAATCAGGCTAGGAAGGCAAAGTCTGAATCCCAGAAGTTAGTTGGTGAATCTGATGATGGAAACGAGAGGAATTTAGTTCAATTGAGTAAAGTGAAGTCAGGGTCCACTAAGGCGTTGGATGAATCCGTAGATACAAAAGCAAAATTGGTTTCAAATAAATCTTTGGATGGCCCAAACAAAAATTTAGATGGGTTGAGTGATGGAACTGGGGGGAATTCATTTGAATTGAAGGTGGCAAAATTGATATTAAAATTTGAATCTATGGTATAGATTTAAACTTGATCCTATATATTACTTTTGAAATGAATTTGATCTACTCAATAGGAATTTTAGACAACTCTTTTTTCCTTTTCTATAGTATCATAATTTGAATCTATAGTGTAGATCTGCAGTAATTCTTTCTTCTTGTTCTTTTATTGTTTTTAAATGTGACCTTGTCAGTTGGCAATCATGCTGTTTGTTTTGGCGAGGTTTGGTAGCTCCATAACTATTTGGAAGATGGCCAAATTGGTTTAGTTATGATTTCATTTGAATTTTCAAAATGGAGATTGTTATTTACACCCCTCACTGGCTATTCACACTCAATATTGTGTTTTGATTAAGAACAAAATTTAAAGGATAGAAAGCAAAAGTAGAGTATAAATAGTAATTTTCTTAAAAATTTGGGTGCTAAATTTGTTTACTAATCTTTTTTATTCATTATTATTCATCATTTTAGTGGAGTTAAAAGTCTATTTTGCCTTGGCCCAGTGGCAATATAGGTGTTACATTGGAGTCTCATCAATTATAAATAAAATTGTAAGGTGTGTTTGTATTACAAATTTGGGATGAGATTTGAAGAAAAAAAAAGATGTAAAAGAAATTTTAACGAAGTGTAAGTTAAATTTTTGCTTAATTTTTTTTTTTTTTTTTTCAAATTCCTGATCCGGAGACAGTGTAAACTAATTAAGTTGAATAGTAGTGTTTAAATTGTTGTTCAAAAAAAAGATTGTTCAAGCTTAATTTAAAATTTTAATGAATGAATTTCAAAATGTGCAAATTTAACTTGTTTATCTTTCGATAAAATCTCAAACGATATTTAGTCGAATTGAATTTGAATGTATAAATGTGCAAATTTAATTATTTCTTTTATAGTGTATATAAATTTATTGACTCGATATAAAAAAAGTAACATTTTCAAAATATGTTTATCTTTGCAAAATAAATTAGGTAAAAAAAAGCTTAAATCATTTTACAATTCTCACTATCAAAGAAATAATGATTGTGTTGGTTTCAATTTTTTAGATTTAATTTTTAAAAAATTGAATTTTTAATTTTTTTTTTATTTTTAGTGAATATTTTTAAAATTTTAAATATTTTTTTTTATTTTTTAGATGTACCTTACTTAGATGTATTTAAAAAATAAAATATTTATAAATAAATATTTTAAAAAATCAATAAATATACAAGAATATGAAAAATGTATTGAATTTTTAATTTTTTAAAAAATATTTTTGATATTTACTGAATTTTCTAAATATTTTCTTTTATAAATATAATACTTGTTAAGTGTATTTAGAAATTAAAAAAATTAATTTAGAATATTTTAAAAAATTAAGTAAAAAAAAATATATGAAATATAAAAAAATTAATTTTTTTGAAAGTGAATTTTAAAAATTCAAATCAAGCAAGCTGAATAATTTTATTAATTAGCATGATCTATTGTGAGATCCAATGACAATTGTTAAAAATTTGTTAAAATATTATTTAATAAAATTTAAATAATTATACAATAACTCCAATTTGATACACGAGGAATGTGCCACAAGTTTAATCCTAATGTAGCATTTTTACATAATTTTACGTGATAAATTTTTCTTGGGTATCCCATAAATGCTTATTTTTGCCTGATAGTTTTCTCTAATTTTTTCTCGGGAACCAAACAAATCTAACCAAAAAGTTAAAATTTTCTGAGCATTAATTATTTAATATTATGGACTGTCGTTTTGCGCTGACTAGTAGATGTGGTGTGACAACTGGGTGTGGTGTCCACAGAGTTTTTTGGAGTATTCAGCGTACCAAAGATATGCTCATCGTATTCCACGCTCATCACTGCCTACGGTAATAACACTCTCCACTATGCTTACTTTTTGTAATTCTCAAGCATTGTTTAGGAAGGGTTGATTTTGAGTAATGACAGGGATAATGAAGAAAATATTATAAGGATGGTTATGGAAGATTTTTCATTGTGAGATTATATATGTAATAAAATATTATATATTAATTAAAAAATGAAAAAATTTTGTGAAATATTTTATGATTTTTTTTTATGAACTCTAATATTATTCGTTGATTTTAACCTAATTTTTTTTAAAAAAATCATTAAATAAGTAAAAAAAAAATAGTAAATTATATAAAAATGTCAAAGATTTCTCCTTTTTTGTTTCTCTATTTTTTTTTAATTTTTTCGTAAAAAGTCAAAAAATCATTTCAAATATACTATTTTTTTTTCCTAGTAATTCTAGAGACTTAAAAGATTTATTAAATGTCTCACGTGGATGTAACACACATAAGACCCACATGGTATGAATCTTACAGCCATGTGAGACATTTGGTAGAATTTTTTTGATAAATCTTTTGGGAGTCTCTAGCATTTTTCTTTTTTATCTCATATTTTAGTAAAAAATTCAAAAAAAAAATTAAAATAACATGTTTCCAAACGAGATTTTAGAGCTCGTTTGGAAATTGACTATTTAAATTAATTTTTTACTAATATTTTATTAAATACGTATAAAAAAAGTAAAAAGAATGATGTGATTGAAAGTTTTGGTTATTTTTGTGCAAAACTTGCTTTCCAAACGGAGGAAGCGAAGCGGTTAGGAAAGAATATTAGATCCCATAATTTTAATCAATTAATAACAAATTATGACACTATTTGAATTTGTCCCACGACTAGTGCATAATTTTATTTATTTATTATTATTGGTAAATTACCATAAACCTTCTTAAACTATATAATTAATTTGTCATTTGTCCCTTTGAACTTCAAAATGTAACAGTTAACTACTTTGAATTTTCATCATTTTACACTCAATACATTTTGTTAGGATTTTGTCTTGGAATTTTAACGAAATCAATTCATGTGTGAAATACATGATACACTTATTATTTTTTAGAATAATAATATCCGTTATTGATTTTTTAAAAGCAATGATACTCTTATCTAATAATTTCATTTGTATTTTGTCTTTTTTATCTTAGTGGTAAAGTGCAAACAGAATCACTAGATAAATACATTATTGCCCTAAAAATTAAATAAATGTGTGATGTGCTTTATATATGATTTGACTTTGTGTAAATCCCTAACAAAATTCTAATAAAAATGATTAATTGTAACAAGATAATATTTTAAGGTGGTTTAATGTTGAGTTTTGAAGTTTAGAGGAACAAAAAGCAAATTGTTCATAATTTAAGTTTATTATAATTTGCTCTTTATTTATTTATTACCTTCTTTTTTAGTATATTTTAAGTGAAGAATGTATACAATCTCTAAATAAAAATTCATATAATTTGATGTACAATAATTTTAAATGATAAATGTTAATTTTTGATTTGTCAATCATAAAATTTTAACTCTTTCTTAAATCATTGTGGATGGATTTAAAATTATTAATTATAAATTTTTAACATTTGTCAACAAGTATGTGTATGATAGTGCAACATTAGAGTATGGTATTGTTTGGTGCAATTTATCTGAGCGGCTTATAATTTTTTTTTATTTATTCTGAGAGTCTATGCTAAATTGTTTAGTATAGTTTTTGCTTATAATTTATTAATAAGAAATAACTTAAATAAGTTTAAAAAAAGACTAATTTCGATTTTTTTTTTAACTTCTACGTTTTTGCTTATAATTTATTAATAAAAAATAACTTAAATAAATTTTAAAAATTAATTATTAATTTTTTTTTAATTTCGACTTTTAAATTATCAAGTTTTAATTTATAAGTAAACATTCGTATAAACCACACCATTGAATTTATCACAAAGCATTCTATGCTCTACCCCAGCCAGTGTGAGTCAGTGTGATATCTACTGGTTGTTTTGAGAAGTTGGTTAAAAGTTAATTCTTTTAATTTTTTTTAAAAATGTGTAAAAAATAAAAAAGGTGATATGATCCAAAATAAATTAAAAATTGACTTTTGGCTTTTGTGAGACTTACATTATATTGTTTGGTTGTAATTTTTATTATTTAGATTATATTCTAATAGTCATTCTATCAAACAAATTTGACGTATTTTTTAATTCCCAACTAATTACGCAATACATACATATAATTGAGATTATATATTTCCATATTTATCGTAAAATAAATGTGAACAAGAGGTAATTATATATCTCACTAATTTAGATGGATAATTAATCTTACACTAATATCATGGGTTGTTAATCTTTTCATTATTAATTGTGCTAATCAAACATACCCTAAGAATATAGATTTAATAATGGGCCTCTAAGCAAATACATATGGATGAGTTTTTTTTCATATATATATTAAAAAAAAAAAACATCTTATTCACTAAAATCAATCTTTTGAACTCGGTTCAAGTGTGATGAATTTTATATATAAAGGAAAAAGAAATTTATTTTCTTGTATATATTATGTTCATTTGACATTAGAATTTTACAAGAAAAATTTAAATTTAACAGTTCATTTACCAAGAAAACAAAAGTTACAGGAAAGTTTAATTTTTTTTGGTTAAGATTTTCACAATGCAAAATCTACACATATGGATCTCATAAGTTTCTTACTGACCTGAACAATAAAATTTATGTGGAAAATTTGATTTCTTCGTAATTTACATGAAAACATATTTTATATGAGAGCGGTCTTCTTTATTCATTTATTTATTTGTTATTATAGGTAAATTTTGGATTGGACAATTGAGAGACGTTTGGGAATCATGCTCACACAAGAAGGCTGTGGCTTTTGGCATCTTTGCCCTTGTATGGAACCTGTCATCGGTCGTAGCTCGCATATGGGCAGGTAAGGACACTTTTGTCATTTCATTCATACCTATATATACGCATGAATAATAGTAAGTACATATAATAATGCATACTCTTAGGTTTTCTATAAAAAATAATGTATAGTATATATATTTTTCATCCCAAGTTCTCTCAACATAAGTAGTTTCGTGAAGTCGACAAATCTTAAAAACACATAAACATAATATTAGATTTAGTTAAATTTTGATAATCGTATGGTCATTATACAGTGTTTAACTGAATGCCTTGATTCGTGCAAAACCATATCAAACTTTTTTTTGTTACGTATTGTTTATCCATTTGAGTCATATAATTGCATTTAGAAATTGACTATTTTAGTTGATTTTTTGACTTCTTAAGAAAAGATATACAGAAAAATAGAGAGCGTGATGTGAAATATAGCTTTTTGAAACATTTCAAAAAATATCACAAAATAAAAAAACATTTCAAACTTAATTTAGAAAATATAGCTTTTTGAGCATATTTTTTAAGCTGAAAAAATAAATAAACTAAAATTAAAAAAAATATATATATATATATATATCTTAACTTTTTAAATTACAAGTACTTAAACATGAAATTTCAAAATTTAAACTAAAAAAGTGCAAATAAATTTTGTAAAATAAATAACACATACATAAATTGTTGATAATATTTTTGGGTTTTTCTAACATGCATTATTGATTTACATCCCATGCAGTGTTCATGTTATTTGTGGCGTTCAGATGTTATCAACAATCACTTGTGAGAGATGATTGGGTAGAGGATGAAGCGAAATGTGAGACCACGTGTCAAGTGCAGATTGGAGGACAAAGACAAAGGCGTAGGCCTACCTTAGTGGAATTAAAAGAAAGAAAATAAATAAATAAAAAAAGGTTAAAGAATGCACACACACTAGAGTTATTATAACTAAAGTAGTTGTGCCACTGATTTGATCTAATTATCTGATATAAGAGAATAATATTTAGCCTCTTTTTTGCATTTTTAATTCTTTTTATTTTTTATTATTACTGTTTTTGGTGTACATATTTTGTATGGTGACACTTAATTCTCAATTAATATGGTGATATTACATGCACCAATTAATATACACACTAGTATACCAACTAGTGTTATGTCATATTACTGACCTCACCTATTATACAAATTACAAATATTCAAAATTTCTAAAATTATGACATATCATTTGTTAGTATACTAGTTAGTATATTAATTGATACATATATCATTATTCCAATTAATATAAGTGTTGTAGTGTGTAGACCTCAATAATGGCTTTTGTACATTAGTGTGTACAAATAGATTTGATGATGTAAATTCAAAATTAGTGTGTCTTAAGATACAATTAGAAGAATGAATTTGATTCACATTTTTGAATTTTACATAAATTTCTATTTTTTTAATTTAAAATTATTTTTTAATATTTATTTTTGTCAAACTAATTTATATTTTAAAAACTAAACCAAACAAAGTGAAATAATACATCTTTTCAAAATTGTCAAGTAAATTTTTTTTTTGCTAAACTAACTTTAAGTTTTGTTTAAAAAACACAAAAGTTATAAAGTTAACCAGATAAGCGGATTATTACTTTAAAAAATTTGAGACAAACATTGGACCAATTTAAAAACAAAATAGGTTCATTCTAAATAATAAGAGTAATGCTATATATGATATAATTTTATATTTTATTCTATTTTTCTCATACTAAACAAAAAAGATAATATTTTTCAATTTAAACATGACATAATGAGGTTCACATTAAATGTGTAGGTGATTCTATCCTTGTGTTTAGAAGTGAAGAAAAAAAAAATAATAATCGTAAATTACACTGACCTTTCATAAGGTTGGGTGAAAATATAACAATTTTTATTGTAACGCCCTCAAAATAAACCCATAATAACCATAACATTAACATGCATTTATAAAAGAAAATGAATCATTTGAGTTATTCATCAGAGTATTCTTATTGAAAGACATCAAATGTAACATCCTGCAACATCAAAATAAATGCCCTAAGGGCTTACATCTTTCCAAGCTAACACTTGGACACAAAAAGGATGAGTACTAACTCATTTACAAGTTAAGCCCTAGGCTTGAATGTTTACATGAAATCTCAAAAAAAAAAAATAACAAAGTAAAACATATAACTAAAGACAAGTCTTCAAAATCCCAAACATCAAATCCTTCCAGGCTAAGTCCGTGGAGGTAGCTTATCACCTGAACCTGAAAATGATGTTCCCATAAAGGGTGAGCCACAGCCCAGTAGAAAAATACTAAACCAAATATAAGCATTGAATAAAGCTATAGCATTCAATAGATGGTTAACCAAGATAATCAATTTTATCATTAAACAGTCTCATGACACTAATGTCTAAGACATATTTCACTTTCCATTATTATCAACATGGCTCTGAACCTGGCCAAACTTACAACAGTGAATTATATATCATATTCACGTTACTTCCAATATCAACAAAACAAATGAGACTCATGCTCATATCAAAACACTTCATACTTCCCATTTGATACACATTTTAGTGTTGTATCAATAATCATGTAAAAACACTTCAATATAATAAGCACACATAAATATGGTGCTAATGGAGTCCATCCCCTATCTCCTCCCAAACAATAATCCGGTTTAGAGGTCCATCCCCTATCTTCCCCTAAACCGTGGAGTACATCCCCTATCTCCTCCCAAACAATATGCATATGCAATGCTCAATCAATACATGTAATTTCTGTATTAATTCAATAGTCTAAATTTATGACTTAACAAATTGATTAGTTTCAATTTTCCCTAATCCGCATGCAATGTCTACAACAAGCACGACTATCCTCCACCGATAGCCCAAAACAGTTATTTCTAGACTCGAAAAATAAATATACCAACAATTCAATAGGCGAGTGATTTATATTAACCAACTACACCATTTAATCAATAAATTCCCCAATTCCATGGATTTAACCAAATTCCCCAATTTCCTTAAATTAATTACTCAAATCAATTTAGCAATTCAACTAGGTTTTGTTCCCAAAATTTTCAAAGTGTCCCCAACCTATCAAAATACCAAACTTAGAACAAAACATATAAATTGGAGTAGGAAAATCCCTACCTCGAAGAAAATAACCCGTATTGAGAAGATGGAGATGAAGACCAAAGACCAACGTGCTCCAAATCCCAAGTTTCTCAGATTAAAACGAAGCCCTCAACCCACTCTAACTTTTTAATAAAGGATCTAAGGTAGAAACTCACTCTAAGTAGATCAATCGAAAGAGAGAAGGTGTGTAGAGGGAGAGAGAGAGATAAAAACACTCCAGGGGCGGTTTTTAAAAAGTTATGAAGGAAAAGTAGGTCAAAAAAATGATCCAAAAAGTGAAATCACGGACTGATATAATCGACTCTACGCTCGAGCGTAGAAATCCCCGCTCGAGCGTAAGACACAGAATCATGCTCGAGCGTGAAGAAAGCCGCTCGAGCGTCGATTGCACCCTTCCAAAAGTTTTGCAGGCGCTGCACCCGCTCGAGCGTCAAACTCCCCGCTCGAGCGGAGGAGCAAAAACAAGGGATCACGCTCGAGCGTAAAAACTACCGCTCGAGCGGAAGAACTGCAGAGCAAAATACTGGGAGATGGAAAATCACGCTCGAGCGTCAAAATTCCCGCTCGAGCGGAGAAGCAACAACGAAGGGACCGCTCGAGCGTTAAAACTTCCGCTCGAGCGTGAAGGCCAAAATCTGGGCATCACCTATCGGCATCTAAAATCAACCAACCTGTAACAGACCCGCCCAACACAACCTATACTTCAAATACAAAGAGATTAAAGGACAACAACAACCAATAAGTAATGACAGGATCCACGGAACCTATGTCCGGATACAATAATTTAAAGAGAAAAGACCGGGGTCGCTATATTTATAATTTTGACATAAGTATATTAATTTTTATTTTAGTAAGGTTAATGGATCAAAATTAGGATAGATGGTGTGAAAATGTAAAAAATAAATAAATTGAAATATAAAAGTAGATGACAATAGCAAATATTTCATTATATAACTAGCAAGTAATTAAAGCTTCGTTTGAGATATGGGTTGATTTTTTAATTTTTTAACTTTTTGACTATTAACCTGATGTTAAAAAATCTCGTTTGGAAAGTGTTTTTTTGGCTTTTTTTACTTTTGTAAGAGAAAAAAAAAAACATGATTATGGTTTGAATGTAACAATTTTTAGCTTGGGGCTAAAAGGCCTATTTTGACTTTTGAATAATACTATATGCACAAATTAGTGTACTAACTAGTGTACAAATTACAAATACCAAAAACCTATTAAATTATGTCACATTATCAATTGATACACTAATTAGTATATTAATTGGTGCATGTAGCACCATCGTTGTCTTTTTGTAACTATTTTATCCCTAACCAACCCCAATCCAAACCCAACTTCCCAAACGATTATTGATAAAAATAAAACTAATTAATTATTGAACTTAAAAAATTATGAAACTATATTTTTATGTCAAAATTATAAAATATAGGGGCATTTACACATAAGTTCTAATTTATGAACTTATACTTTATTAAGTTCTAACTAAGATTTTTTTGGACCTTCAAATTCCATTAATTTCTTAATAGTCCAAGTTGTCTTGTTTGGAAAGAAAAAGCTCTAGGCTTTTTAGCTAAAATAGCCACACAAAACGTTATGCGATAAAAAATCGAAATATTACAACATTCAATAGCTGTTATAAGATATAAAAAGAATAATTCTTAACTCAAGGATGGTTGATTGGTGTGATGGAAGGAAATATTACAGTTATAAGATATAAAAACGTTAATTAACTCATGGGGAGTCTACTGGGGAAGTGGAGGACTCATGAGGGTAGGCTAACCTACAAGATACAAGGCTATTGGCTGTGCTTTTCTAAATGTCTTGTAATAAAAAATAAATATTATAAAAAGTTATAAGAAATCTTAATAACGTGTATCAAATATAAAAAAAAAATGTTATGGACCTAAATGAATTACTAAATATTTTATTAAATCTCTTATATGAGTGTGGAATCTACACAAATTACATGTGGGTGGATCTCACATACATGTAAGAAATTTGATAAGATATTTGATAATTCATTTAGATTACCAAGCGTAACTCCAAATAAAATCTATAAAAAAAAAATGGTGCATTAAATGCATAGTAATTGTGGTAGGGAAGTAGCTATGTTCATCACAATGGTGTTAGTTGACACCACTAAATTTCAAAAAATAAAATAAAACAAAATTAGTTTTGAAAATTTTTTTTAAGAGGCTCAAAATCTAAAATTTATTTGGTTCATAATTTTCTCAAAACTATTTTCAATCATTTTTACTATCTCATCTCTCATTCTCTTATATCATATATATATATATATATATCAATCAATCAATCACTTTTTCTCTCTTATCTCTCTTCTCTCCTTCTTTCACATTCTACACATAAATTAACCATTCTGAAAACTTTACATATTGACCCCGACCCTCCCAAAAAAAAACTCGCTCTAACGATTTTGATATCCCAATATTTTGTTTTATTTGTAATTTGACTAGTTTGGATTGGTTTTGTCAATATAATTGAGAATGTATGAAATTTATAAAGTATCATATAAATGTTAATATTGTTTAGTTGTGTAAAATTAAAAATATGATATAATGACATTGATGATGATGTTTTGCTAAATAAACCCGAAATTCCTAACTATGCCATTGAGTTGTGGTACTATTTTTCTATAGGGATCAATGTTGACTATTTTTTGCAAAAAACTTTGACTATCAATCCATACATACTCCATAATAGTAGTTGTTTTCAGCTTGCTCCCTCTTAAATGAGTTTCCACCCACCAACCACGATCACCCTACCGGACTTTGTTTACCATATCCTTTGTTTCCATGTGCTTCACTTTGAATCCAGGTGAATGCTTTAAATAATTTATTTATTATGTTTATTAAAAAATAATTTATATAAAGAATTTAATTAATCGAATATCAGTAATCAGGATCAAATTATTTTTTTTTAAAAAAATATTCTTAAATCATATTTCTCTTTCATATTTTTAAGACAGATATAATTCATTCTTATAACTACTAATAATATACTTTATTAAATAAATAATCTTATGAACGAGAGTTTTACACAATAAATTATTCATATCATGAAAAAGTATTTGAGATGGGCGATTGAAGGGCACACACACTACAAGGATTCCTTGACTAATTGATAGATGAAATTGGTTTTTTTCACGTGCTTCCAAATTGTGTGGGAAAAAAAACACACACGCACACACTTCCTGTTGGTCTAAATCAGTAAAAACTCATTCAAAAAGCGTATTAATCCCGCCTAAAAAAGTTATGATTTTCAATGTTTTGGAGTATATCATAAAATCTGTCTATTTTGTTTTAAATCAACAATGATTCAGAGTATTAGTTTTGATACTCTAATAGAGTACTAATAACATGACAAGGGAAAAAAAAATCAAGATTAAAACATCACATCACAATGTGTGAGACTTACTATCAGCTCATTAGAACTAGCTTTAGAACTTACAAATTAAAATTTCAAAACATTTTTCTATTTTAAATGGCCGATATGGATAGCCCCAAATTACAGCCCAATATTTTGACTCTCTGGACCTACAAATTGGCAACCCATCTAATTCTCTGAAGTTTCATAAAAAGGCCCAAATGATAAATACTTCTAATCACCCAAACACCATGGTCAATAAATCAGCCAAGCAAAAGCTTTTGTGTGGGATAGGCTATTAGTGGGTTTTGGTTATTTTAATTTGTGGAAAAAAGTTAGGTTTGGAATGATGTTTAGGCTTTTTTGTATGGGAAAATGTGTTTGGAATAAGTATTTTGCCATTTTACCCTTGATGTGACACTTGCAAAATGACATTAAAAATTAAAGTTTTCGGGGTATTTTGGTAATTTCCTCAGGGGCTGCCTCTTCAACCTTCACCTGTTGCACAAAACTTTTTTTTGGTTATATTAGCCTTTTTTCAATGTTTTTATTATTGCACTGATTAAGCCCCATTTGTTTTGGGTATATAGGTAGAAATTGGATTAAGATAGAGGTGAAACTTATTTAATATTATGTTTGTTTATAAATTTGGAGAAGGGATTGAGATAGGAGAACAATAGTAACTGTTGTGTATCAATTGGAGGTTTATTATGGACTTATTTTTATGATCCAAACCGTTCATTTTATAAGATTTGTTGAGTACTTTATTCTTACTAAAAATCATATTAATCGGATATCAATAACTATATGATCAAATCATATAGTTATTGATATCCGATTAATATGATTTTTTTGTAGGCATAAAGTACTTAACAAACCCTACAAAATGACAGTTCGGATCATAAAAATAAGTCCATAATAAACCTCCTATTAAGGCACAACAGTAATCCCATTTCCTTGAGATGGAGATCCGAATTTGGTTGGGCTTTAGGAGGGGGATTGAGATGGAGGAGGTGGAGGTGGAGGTGGAGGTGGATGTGGTCTTAAAAAAACAGTCTGCCGAACTATTTTTATTTTTGTTTTTATTTTTTACATGTTGGGCATTTTTTTTTAACATTAATGTTTATAATGTTTTTGTATTTTTTTATTTGTTTTATTATTTTATAGAAAAATAATTTTACGATTCCTACGCCAACAACTATCATCAAAACAAACTCAATTTTACTTAATCTCTTCATTATCAATTCCTTCACAATTAATCGCCTCCATTAATTCTACCACTGAAAACAAACGATACTTAAATTAGCACCCAAACCAACATCTCAAATATTACTCAAAGGCCCAGATATTCACCCACTTAGTGGTAGCAATGGCATAGTAGAGGTGGTAATGTTGGGGTAAAAGTGGTGTTGGTGGTGGGTTAATGAAAGTAATGGTAAGGAGTGTGGTGGTGATAGTAGCAATAGCAATGATTGCATTAATAGTGGTGGTGGTAATAGCAAGATGGAGGTGGTTGGGGGCGATGATATTAATAAGATCTTAATTGGAAAATTATTTTTTATCTTTTAAAAGTGGAAAAATATTTTTTAACTTAAATAAATTTATTTTCTATGATAAACACATAATATATATATATATATATATATTTTGTCAAACAAACGGAGCATTAATAGAAAATATCATTTATAACGTGAAGAGTTTTTGTTAACATGTAAAGGATTTTTTTTTTTTTTTATCGCGAACATGTAAAGGTTAAAAATTTTAAATATTTTATATGAAAATACATGTAATAAAAAATTGTATAATGTTTTTTTAAATACTTTAATGAATAATGCTTGGGACCCCTTTTGGGGGTCACCCCCTCACCCCCCTTTGCCATGTGGCAGGTGGTGATTGGAGGAGCAGGAAAAAAAAGAAAAAGAAAAAGAAAAGGTGACCAATGAGAGAGAGAGGGGGTCAAAGGGGGTGGAGGAAAAAGGGGGGATGAATCATTGTTGTACTTTAATATACATTAACAAGGCCCAAGAAGAAAATGAAAAGGAAAGGGACAGAAACGGAAAGAAGGTCACAATTATGATGAGTAGATGTGAAGCTGTTGTTGTTGTTGTGGGCAAGTGTTGGGAGGACTTAGCAGAGGGGTGAGAAGCATGTAACCTCTCAACCCAATTGGCTCAATTTCTTTTTCTCCCCATGTTGTAAGTTTTCTATTTTATTTTTTTTTGAGTTCTTTTGATTGATTGATTATTATGGTCAGAAGATAATACTAAAATAATTATGTTTTGTTTCAAAGCATTTTCAAGACAAACAAGCGTGTTGTAGTAATTGTAATCAGCTTAGTTGCTTCTCTGACTTATGAAATGGGATGACTGTTGAATCTTGAACAATATTTTACGTGACTCTCTCTCTCTCTCTTTCTAAGTTTCTTGACCATTTTTTTTAAAAAAAGGTCATGACAAGTGCTCTTGAAGTTTGAGGACATATGTTTTATATTTTTATAATTGTTTAAAATAATTTAAATAAGTGTACATTTTAATTTTTTATAAAAAAATATACGAAAAAGTAAAAAAGTGATAGGATTTAAAAATAAATAAAAAAAATAAAAAATATGATTATATAACGTACCCAAACAAATTTAGATTTTATCATAAAAATAAATAATAACTTTGAAATATACGTTCATAAAAATTATATAATTATAATAATTGAATGAATTTAATTTTGTTTAATGAATGCCCCCCATGTACAACGTATAAAAATCAACAATTCAACTCACAAATGATTTTGATGATGGATCTCACATCCTAAACAGCACCCAATTGATTTTTTTTTTTTATCAATCGATAAATGAGTAATTATAAATTTAAGAAGTATACTGTTAGCCTAGGGGTGTAATTTTGGCCCGTGGCCCGCGGGCGGCCCGAAACCCGTCCGCGGCCCGAGGTCAGCCCGGCTCGAGCCCAAGCCCAGCCCGATGCCTTGGGCCTGGGCCATCATTTTGAAGCCCGACCCAACTCTTGACCCGCTCAAGGCCCGCCCAAAAGCCCGGGCCAAGGCTCGGCCCACCCCGATGCCCATTTTTTTTAATGAAAAATAATAAAATTTTGGTGGGAAAAATTAAAAAAAATTGTTTAGACCCGCCCAAAGCCCCAGCCCAAGCCTGAGACCTCGCCCACTGGCCCGCCCAAAGCTTGAATACCCCTGGGCCTGGGCTAGGGCCTGGGCCTAGTTTTCTGGCCCGTGGGCCGGACCGGGCCGATTTTTTGACGGGAGCCCGCAAGGCCCGACATAGGCCGGGCCGGTCCAAAATTACACCCTTACATTAGCCCAACAATCACCAAAAAAAAACTTACAATCACCAAATCCATCAACTACTACAAGCCCACATAATCCCCAAATCAAACAACTACCGCAAACCCAAACTTTGAAATGAATTCTCAAAAAGCCCAATCTTTCTTGTATTACTCCAATTTTTTTATGGGATTTTTTCCAGTCGGTCCTAATAATTGAATCTATTATCTATTAGGTCTTAAGTTTCTATCTCATGTATCAGGAAGTCCTGTTATATTTTTTTATTTCGATTTTGCTCCTACTACCAGCTGGTAAAAATCCTTATTTAAACCATCCCAAACACTTTATAAATCTTTAATTGTTTATAATATTTATTATTCATTAATTTTTTCAATTTATATTAACTTCTCTTATGATCATTTTCCAAAACTTTTTTTCTTTCTCATCTCTTTCTCTCTAGAAAATACCACCATTGTAGCTATGGCCATGGCCATCCACCCGCAACCACCATCGTCGTCTGTCACTAACCACTGCTACCGCCACCGATCACCACCATTACCTTTGCCAGCCACTACCACCACCATTGCTCACCAATCATCTCTACCGTCGCCAATCTATACTTCACCATCTCTCAACCGTTTGACTCGCTCGCCCAACATTGTCGTCTTCTTTCGTCTTTACCATTACCGTCGCTTTTTTTCCATGCTCCATCTACCATCATCGTCGTTCTTCATCAATCATCAATCCACCATCTTCAACATCGAACTTCACCAATGGCTTCTGAGAGGGTAATTTGTGTGAAGTTTGGGCCAAGCTAGGTCTAGATAGAGAGTGGGTCGAGCTATGGGCCGAGGTAAATAGGCTTCGCGACTAGACCTTGTTAGCTCGGTCAAGAATGGCTGCAATTAGCTCGGTTTAAGTATTTTGGACCGAGGTCTGAATGAACAAGGACCAAGCTAGGCATTACTCATGAATGCGCCGAGCTAACTGTGTCCGAAGGTTAGTGGTAGATTGGCTCTTTTGTCGTGCTATCGTGGTAAAACCATCTCACTTGGTTAAGCAATGAGGGGGGTGTAGAAATATAAGCATTACCTTTCTGATTCCTAGGAGGATTCTACATTGGAGAATAAGAGTCATACTAGGATTGTGCCAGACAGAATCTATAAAAGCTCATAGCAGGACATATGTACAGGTACCACAATCTTGAATCTCAAATACACAGAACTTTTGTCCATTGTCTATTGGTTGACTTAGGCATCGAAGAGGTACCCGGCACACACCTGCCGACTAGCTCACATTTGTGTTTTCAGGGAGTAAAACGACGATATTTGGAGGAGTACAAACTTGATCAACAGGATTATACGAGAAGATTATTTCGTGCTCGTACAATTGGCGCCGTCTGTGGGAATTACACAAAGAACAAAACCTTTCGATCGAGTTTTCCTCTCTAGTTGAAATCAATGGCTCACAATGAAAACTTGCCGCAATCTGCTATTGATGGGCAAACCCCGGAAGGGGGTGAGAGGCGCGAAGGTTTACCTTCTATCCCACCCATGGCAGAATTAGAAGCCCAGTGACGGAACTCCCGAAAGGACACACGAAAGAGAAGGGACACTAGTCCCCGTCACTCTCAGAGTCCTGAAAGACAAAAGCAAAGGTTGGATCCTCAAGTTCTGGAGGATCGCGTGAGGAAGCAAAATGAGTTAATAAGAAGGATGGTGGCAGACATGGAGACCATGAAATGCCAGATCAAGGAAAAAATGGTGGCGACAGAAGAGGGATACAAAGGCAACACGCCCCCTTACCACTCGGAAGATGGTGACAGACATGTCACACCATCACAAGCAGAAAATAAGAGCCTTAGAACAGGCGACACTCAATCAATAACTTCCGGGACTCGTCACTCTAGGTCTGAGAGAACGAGGACTAAAAGGTCATATACAGAGGGAAGCAGCTATCGGCTTTCGCACACGCACCAAACGACATCTAGGCACACAGAGTTGCCTAGGTCAACGGACTTGCGATCAGTGCTAGAGGAGAGGGCCTGTTGGAAGGAGGACACCAGGGCTCGTGACCCTCGTAGAGTTTCAGCCTTGCAGCGATTGGCCCCTAGGACACATGGGAGTGTCAAGGTAGGGATGCCAATGTCACACCTTGCTTATGAACCAACGGATAAAGCATTAGCAAGGTTGCAAAGCTCGCCGTTCGTTCCGGCAATTGAGAACGCAGCACTACCCTCAGGCTTCCACCAGCCCAAATTCACTACTTATGAGGGGAAGTCAGATCCTTACATGCACTTAAGCCACTTTCGCCAAGTTATGACAGTATACCGGCGAAACGAAGCTTTAATGTGTATCCTGTTTCCATCCAGCCTGGGCGACCTGGGCCTAACTTGGTTCGAAAGACTGCCGGAAGGCAACATAGCCTCGTGGGCACAATTGGCAGAAGCGTTCGTGACTAGATTTAGAATGAATACCAAAACACCCGTGGATATCGACCAGCTACTCTCCATTGACATAAGCGAAAAAGAGACATTTAGGTCTTACAACAGTCGCTACTAGGAGACTTTCAACCAGATTGGGGATTGCCCTACAAATCTCACCATCGCACAATACAAACGAGGTTTACTAGTCGATAACAAATTGAGGGACTCAATGACAATGATGCCACCCCTCACGATGGAGGCCCTAATAGAGAAAGTGCATTAACATATCAGAATAGAGGAAGATAGCGTCCGTGCTAAAGCCAAATCTGGCGCAGCAGCAATACCAGATAAAAAGACTACAGCAAAAGTCAACACGGTAGAACAATCAAGCAGGAATGGACGAGGCAGGCGAGCCAACAGAGAGGACCCAGAAAAAAGGAAGTTAAGAGTCCGCACTGCCATCACCACAGTATTCAATAAACCTCTACCGGATTCTTAGCGAAATACGTGATGAACCCTTCGTTCGACGGCCTGCCAAGTGGGAGAAGCACAAAGGGGCTATAACGAGAGGTCCTGTTGCACCTTCCATGATGAGAAGGGGCACCGAATTGAAAATTACACACCATTGAGGCAACATCTGGAGGAGTTAGTGGCTGCTAGACACCTAGACCAGTATATAGAAGGGGGAACACAACCAACCCCCAGGACCTAAACAGACCAAACGGGATGCCGGTCGACAGTCCACCCCAAGGCATAATAAACGTTATACATGGGATCGTCGAACTTGAACGGGTATGTGAGCTCAGGGGGATGATCAAAAAGGCTGAGCACCAGGGCCAGAGTTGACGGCCTTCTATTTCGTTTTTGTCAGCCAACCGATGTGCCTCCTGAGGAGGTTCCGATCGAGTTTAAAGCCATGGTTGTTTTTGTACTCACGCTAGTCTCTGTATGTGTTGTAAGGATAGGTCTTGAGATATAATACTTTGTAAATATTGGTGTCCTTTGATTGGCATGCTTATGTATATATATAAGTTTTGAAATGTTCCGTCTCATGTATGTTATCACAGCTCATTGGACCTTGTCTATTTTGTATTATTGCTTCCGCAGCCCCTTATTATTTGCTAATCTGTTCAGAGGCCTTTGGTAATCCACGGATTACTAGCCGATCATGGTGCTAAACCCATAGGGGCGGGTTTGGGTTGTGATAGTGTGTGTGTAGTTTCTATATCTTCTAGATCTCGCATCTCTAGATATGGTTTGCGATTGGTCAACGGCGACAAGGAGAAGAGGAGAGGACAATGGCAAGCAACCAACGACATGGCTGGGTTGATATGCGGTAGGTGATAAATCGGTGATGGAGTAAGGGGCTGATCTACAAGAGACGACGACGATGGTAGAGTAGAGGAGAGGAAAGAGATGGCAACAAATAGGAGATGAAAGAGACAATGAGCAAGAGGCGAGAGATGGTGGTGGTGATGACGATGGGAAGGAGAAGAAAGAAGTAGGCGAGATGAGAAAAAGAAAGAAAGAGAGAGAAAAAAAGACAAGGGCCAGATGAGAGAGAGAGAGAGAGAGAGAGAGAGGAGATGATCAAAAGAATGAAGATTTTTTTAGTTCAACATGAGTGAGATTTTTTTTATTTTTTTTTATTTTAAACATAATCTGTAGACGGATTGTGGATTTGCGCGGGTAGATTCAGATCTGACCCAAACCCAATTTTGAATGTAAAAATAGACCCGGACTTGCCCTATTTATGCATGCGGATAGGTTAGATTTGTGCGGGTTGCGCAATTGGATAAACTGTTACTGGTTAGGAGTTAAAAAATCATAAATTTTTGCTCTGTTTGATAGAGTTTTTGAAGTTTAATTTTATCCCTTAATTTGAGTGTGTTGTTTGGTTACAATTTTAGAAAATTAATTCCACGCTCGCTTTTCAAAACACTTTTCAATATCATATGTCACATCACTCAATTCAAATTCTTTTCAAAACCCATAACTAAACAAATTTTTTACACTTAAATCATAATTTCAAAACTCACAAAGTTAAAATACAACACTGTTATCAAATCATAATTTTAAAACTCTATCCCACGGAACCTTTATTATTCTTTGGTTTTTAATTTTTTAATAATTTTTAACTTTTTAATTATTATTGTAATCCCCCAGACGTGCACTAAGTAAAAAATCAAACAAAATCGACCGCTATGATTTGAATCGGAGCAGGTTGCAATTGTTTTAGTTTTCGGGTCAGCCCTATATCTTTCTCGTTATCTCTCTTCATTCACACAACTAACATGGGGATTCTATCTTGGTGGGGAGGAAAGAAGGAGGCTCCATCCTCCTCCGGAAGCAAACCCACCCAGAAACCCGTCCCGAAGGACAAGCCTTTGCCCCAGCAATCCGAGGTCCCGGGTATGAACGGCGCTGTGGAGGTCATCCGTTCCGGAGCTCCGCCGCCCGACGTCACGGTCTTCGATTTCGGGTCGGTAGCCACTTCCACCGACAAGGTCACCCTGGCCGGGTACTGTCCCGTATCCGACGAGCTCGAACCCTGCCGCTGGGAGATCTTACCGGCCAGTGGCGACGATGCTCCTCAGTTTCGCGTGGTCTTCTGAGAGGGGGCAAAAATTGCTACCGAAGATTGTAAGAAATTTCGGAGACCTTGCTATGAGTTTGACTGAGTGAAATCCAAGATGTTTTTTTTTTTTGGTATAATTCACTGAACTTGAATGAAAAAAAAAAATTTAAAATTGTACTTCTTAGTTTTAATTTGGCTGTTTTTGTGGAGGTTTGTGTTTTTCTTGCATATTTAAGAATTGGGTTTTGATTTGATTAGTTCAGTTTTAGTTTTTGCATATGCTATTCTGTTTAATTTTGATATATGCATCTATGCCCTTCCAGTGTTTGTATTTGTACTGTTGAGTGTACTTAGGAATATATTCAGTAACTTCTTCTCTAATTTGGTAAGTTGTTAATATTCATCTCTAAGGCTGTGTTTTGAATCATGAATTTTGGGTAGCGATTTAGAAAGGGAAACGAATATACGAGGTAAATGGATAAAAAGCTTAGCTTACCTATGATCCTCCCCAGACACCACAGTGGCTGGAGTCTCTTGCACTAGGGCTGACTTTTAGGTAAAGGGAAGAGGAAGTGAAGTGGAGGAGATCTATCATCTTCTTTTGTAGAAGAAGAACAATTGACATGTCTATAGTGTGATTTGATGTATTTTTTAGGTAGTGTTTGGGATGAACATCTGCATTGGGAACTGCAAGCTCATTCTAGTGGGAGAGATTCAAAATGTTCGAGGACTGGCCGAATTCTTGAGATTGAGAGTGGGATCCCTCTCAACAAATACAAATTTGGGTCTTCCTTCAACTTAGAAGGTTTATAGCTATTTGGGATGAGGTTATGTAACACCTTGAGATTGGCTTGTAGGGTGGAAGCGACAATATTTATCTAAGGGAGACAAAATTACTCTTATCAAGAATACATTGGCTAGTCTACCTATTTATTTGATGTTTCTATTCCCTCTACCTGCATCAGTGGAAAGAGTTTTGACAAGTTGAGAATTTTTTTTTTTGAGGTTTAGAGGAGTTCAAATTCCATCTTGTAGATTGGAATGTGTGTATTCCTATTGAAGATGGTGGTTTGGGCCTTCGCCATTTTTGTCAGTTCAATCAAACACTACTGGGGAAGTGCCTATGGAGATATATGTAGAGGAGTCTTTGTTGCTTATCATAAAATAAATAAATAAAATATAATAATAATATTAAGTTAAGGAGGAGCACCAATTATGGGAAAAGCCAGAAGGGTGATTGATTGCAAGTTTGGAGTGGACCAAGGAGGATGGACATCTAAGGTACATTGAGAGCCATATGAGGTGGGTGTGGAGGCCTTGTTGAGTTTTTTGAGCTTTCTGAGCTCCTTTATGAGATCTGATGTTCCATCAAACATAGTGGATAGATAGGAAGAGGCGGAAGCATGGAAATTGGATTTTCTTGTTCAAATCCTATGATTCCTTGATTATTGGTGGGACGAGGAACTGTTTCCCATTGAAGATCTTTTGGAAGTCGAGAATTATAACAAAAGTAACATTTTATTATTATTTTTTAGAAATCCAGTTTGGACTCCATTCTTACTATTGATAATTTGGTGAAAAGAGGTTTCATACATAACCTAATAGGTGTTATTATAAAGTGGAGGAGACAGTGGACATAGGTGGAGCCAGAATTTTTGCAAATATAATAGACATGTTTATCCTTAATTATCTCAATCTATCCATGAATTCACAACCACTTGGTGGGTCTTGAGTTATTGGCATTGTATATTGGATGGTTGAGATTTTTCTTTCAAACAAATGTGGAATGGTTACAAATCCTAAATCCAAATTCTATAAGCTAGTTCACCTGCTCTGGATTAGGAATGCAGTAAAGTTTGGCCCTGAAACCAGCCTTTGCCTTGAATTAGTATTTCAAGCATATAAGTGTACTCTACCATTAGAACTATAAATAAACTAGGTTTTGTTGTATAACTTTGTTTCTAGTGGTTTCTTTCTGGCTTAATGTCTGATGGAATGATAGTAACCATTTTGACAGGAATTTGGTGTAGAATTACGAATCTTTCTGTCTCTGATAGCAAGAATCAGTGGAAAAGGATAGGAAACTTGAAATTGTTTATCAGTTGTTGGTTAGTTGGATCTTCTCTAGTCTTGTTTTGTTTCTTCATCTTTTTGTGTTGTGTTTGGTGTAAACCGTTTTTAGTCTTCCTTTGCCACATTTGTTTGATAGAAGCCAGAGAGGGTTAGCAAACATATAGAGCATTGTTTCCATGATACAAATTATTATTTTGCCTGTATCCCCTGTGTATTCACTATCCCATCGCTGTGAAGTATGCTCTAAAACTTTCCCTTCCAAAAGCTGTGTCATTGTTGTATTTGACCAATGTCGCCCTCTTTAAACTTGTCATGCCAAAAAACAATTAGGGTTATAACTTACTCGCAGGTTCTTCCTAATCTGATTGAAAGAGTTTATGTGAGAATTTTGAATTTAACCATTGCTGCTAGTGAAAACATATAGATCTGCTATTTTCATTATGGAAACCAAGTAATCGATGTTTTGATAGGTGTTTGAGCATCATTCATGCACGAGAGTAAAGTGTTTTGATATCATAATTTTTTTTTTTTACGACAACATATCATTGATTGTTTGGTTCACTTTTCTTTACATGTTTTTTGCGGTCATAGCATTACTGACAACAGGAGCAAGAATGGCAGTTAGTTCGTTTGCCAGGATTGAACTTCAAAAAAGGCATGGCGGAGGGAAGAAGAAAAAAAAAAAAAAAAAAAACTCTACACATTATAATTCAACTGGTGGTGGTTATTGTTGGTTTTGGAAGAAAAAATGAAAAAAGAAAAAGAAGAAGAATAAATAAGAAGAAAAGAAAAGAAAGTGACTATTGCTGGGCATCTACTGCAGTTGCCAATGAGCTGCAACGATTGAAAATGTTGGTATTACTACAGTCCATCTCCAATCATTCAAGCATTGTAATTTTCAAAAGAGGTTTCCAGTTTTTTATTTATTTTTTTTTTTTCATATGTAATTTTCAAAAGAGGTTTCCAGTTATTTATTTATTTATTTATTTATTTTCATATCTGAATGAAGTTTCAAGTTCAAAGACCTACTTTGAACATTCAAAATCAACTTAAAACTCAATTTTTTTTAAAAATAATAAAATACAAAGACAATTGCAGTCTAGTCTACCATGAGTCTAATTTCATGTGAACCTTTTATTTGTAGTCCTCTATGCATAAATTATTCATGAAAAAAATAATAATTTGTAATTATATAATTTCATTATAATTGTCTTTGAAAAAATTAACAATTTATTTTCACAATCACACTATTCAACTTTTGAAAATAAATGTAATAAAATTATATGATTTTAATTTTTCAATCAATTAAATATAAATGATTTGAATTATGAGAATATGAACCCAGACTAATAGTAATTCAATCCAAATATTGTACTGAATATTCATTATGCAGCTGTGAACCATCAACTTCATATTATGGCATTCTTTTATTTTTGCAACATGCTTAATCATATTTGTGAATCAAATTCTGGGTTACTATTATTGTTTTTAATTTGAAATTCACAATTATTCACAAGTTTTGGAAAAAAAATTTGGAAAATTTTGTTTGATTTAATTACTTTGGAAAACTTATTTGTAGGGAATATTTCCCAAAAATTTTTAAGGAATTTTTCCCAAAAATTTTTAGGAAACACAAACCAAATAAGGCCAATAAAATCTCTCTCCTCACCATTTCTTCATCTCAAAGTCTTACTCTATTTCATTGATAACAACCACAGCCCCTCCGTTCAAAGAAAAAACTAGTGTCCCTAGTGTACTCATTACAGGAGAAACTAGAGAGAGAGAGAGAGAGAGAGAGTTAGAAGGAAATGGAGGTGGGTAGAAGAAAGCGCATAACATGGGAGAGCAGAATCAAGAGTGATGAACTCAACGGAGGACTCAAAATCTTCCATGGTGAAGAAGAGAACTCGGAAGAAAGTCGTCCTGAAACCCAGACTGGATTCCAGAGGATTTCTCAAACCCATAATAAATTGCAGAGTTTAGGCAAGTTTTCACTCATGGATGGATTTGATTTCTTTTTTCATTTTTTTGGATGCTACTTCACTATACCTCTCCATTTTCAAGCATTCATTTTGTGATGTTTGTTAAATTTTAACAGCTGATTTGGTTATGTGGAGAGATGTCTCAAAATCAGCATTCATGTTCGGTATTGGAACATTTATCATAATTGCATCATCTTACACCAAAGATATCAATATCAGGTCAGAAATAGTACTCCAAGCTCATATGACACAACACAACTACTCTAACCATGCTCATTATCCAATTTTTCTTGTTCATTTTACTCATCTCCTGTTTCAAAACAGAGCACAGAGCTAAAAACACTCTTTGATGATTTTACAGCTTCATAACTGCGGTTTCTTATCTGGGTCTTGTCTATCTTGCTGCAATCTTCTTATTCAAATCCATTATTTGCAGGTAATTTATTAAATGAAGAACTTTAGATAAATGAAAAAGAGAAAAATAATTGCAAATTGAGTAGGTGCAAGGGAGAACTGTGTCATTTTTGCACAGTTCTCACTTATTGATTTTCAATTATTTGTCTGTTTCCTATTCATCTGAAACTCCCTTTATTCTTTTTTATTTTTATGGGAAAGTTCATTTACCACATAGGAGTTAATTAAAGACTTGTTTGATGGTTTCTTTTTTTTTTTTTTTTTTGCTATAATTTTGGAAAAAAAATAACAGGGGAGTTATAGGAGGAGATGATACAAACCAAGACTACATTGTTGGGGAAGAAGAGGCAGTATGGTTAGTAAAAATGATTCTTCCTTATTTGAATGAGTTTCTTCTAAAGTTCAGAACCCTTTTTTGTGGAGATCCTGCCACTACAATGAAGGTGAGTTTCATTTCACTCATTTTCTATAGTTTATCAAGTAACAATGCTACATACTCAGAAAAAATATCAGAATAATGTTTAAAATTTGAATCTATAGTATAGATTTAAACTTGATCCTATATATTACTTTCGAAGTGAATTTGATCTACTCAATAGGAAGTTTAGGCAACTTTTTTTTCCTTTTCTATAGTATAGATCTCCAATATTCTTTCTTCTTGTTGTTTTATTGTTTTTAAATGTTACCTTGTCAGTTGGCAATCATGCTGTTTGTTTTGGCGAGGTTTGGCAGCACCATAACTATTTGGAAGATGGCCAAATTGGGTGAGTTATGATTTCATTTTAATTTTCAAAATGGAGATTGTTATTTACACCTCTCACTGGCTATTCACACTCCATATTGTGTTTTGGTTAAGAACAAAATTTAAAGGATAGAAAACAAAAGTAGAGTATGAATAGTAATTTCCTTAAAAATTTGGGTGCTAAATTTGTTGACTAATCTTTTTTATTCATCATTTTAGTGGAGTTAAAAGTCTATTTTGCCTTGGCCCAGTGGCAATATAGGTGTTACATTGGAGACTCATCAATTATAAATAAAATTGTAAAGTGTGTTTGTATTACGAATTTGGGATGAGATTTGGAAAAAAAAAAAAATGTAAAAGAAATTTTAATGAAGTGTAAGTTAAATTTTTGTTTAATGTTTTTTTTTTTTTTCAAATTCCTGATCTAGAGACGGTGTAAACTAATTAAGTTGAATAATAGTGTTTAAATTGTTGTTCAAAAAAAAGATTGTTCAAGCTTAATTTAAAATTTTAATGAATGAATTTCAAAATGTGCAAATTTAACTTGTTTATCTTTCAATATAATCTCAAACGATATTTAGTCGAATTGAATTTGAATGTATAAATGTGCAAATTTAATTATTTCTTTTACAATGTATATAAATTTATTGACTCGATATAAAAAAAGTAACATTTTCAAAATATGTTTATCTTTGCAAAATAAATTAGGTTAAAAAAGCTTAAATCATTTTACAATTCTCACTATCAAAGAAATAATCATTGTGTTTGGTTTTAATTTTTTAGATTTAATTTTTTGAAAATTGAATTTTTAATTTTTTTTTTTATTTTAGTGAATATTTTTAAAATTTTAAACAATTTTTTTTACTTTTTTTAAATGCACTTTATTTAGATGTATCTAAAAAATAAAATATTTATAAATAAATATTTTAAAAAATCAATAAATATACAAGAATATGAAAAATGTATTGAATTTTTTAATTTTTTTTAATATTTTTGGTATTTAGTGAGTTTTTTAAATATTTTTTTTACGAATATTATATTTGTTAAGTGTATTTATGTTACGTGTATTTAAAAATTAAAAAAAATTACTTTGAATATTTAAAAAAAAAATAGTGAAAAAAAAGAAAAGAAAAATAAAAAAAATTTCAGTGCGTTTGGTTTCAATTTTCTGGATTAAGTTTTTTAAAAATTGAGTTTTTTGGTTTTCGTATTCTTTTGTTTTTAGTGAATATTTTTTAAATTTTAAATATTTTTTTTTACTTTTTTAGATGCGCCTTAGTTAGATGTAACTAAAAGGTAAAAAATTTGTGAAAAAATATTTTAAAAAATTAATAAATACATAAAAATATAAAAATGGTACTGAATTTTTGAATTTTTTTTTTATATTTTTGGTATTTAGTGAATTTTTAAAAGATTTTTTTTACAATTTTTTTACTTTTTAGGTGTATTATGCTACGTGTGTCTAAAAAGTAAAAAAATTTCTTAAAATATTAAAAAAAAAATTAATAAAAACAAAAAGACACAAAAAATAAGAAAATATAACTTTTTAAAAAGTGCTTTTTGAAAAATAAAAACAAGCTTAATTTTAAAAAAAATAAATCTTAAAAATTCAAATCAAACAAGTTGCATAATTTTACTAATTGGCATGATCTATTGTGGGATCCATGACAATTGTTAAAAATTTGTTAAAATATTAGTTAATAAAATTTAAATAATTATACAATAACTCCAATTTGAAACACGAGGAATGTGACACAAGTTTAATCTTAATGTAGCATTTTTACATAATTTTACGTGATAAATATTTCTTGGGTATCCTATAAATGCTTATTTTTGCTTGATAATTTTCTCCAATTTTTTCTCGAAAACCAAATAGATCTAACCAAAATGTTAAAATTTTCTGAGCATTATTTAATTATTTATATTATGGACTGTCGTTTTGCGCTGACTCTATGTGTGGTGTGAACAGGGTTTTTTGGAGTATTCAGCTTACCAAAGATATGCTCATCCTATTCCAGTGACCCTGGTGTACTCATTACAAGAGAAACTAGACAGAGAGAGAGAGAGAGTTATAAGGAAATGGAGCTGGGTAGAAGAAAGCGCACAACAAGAAATGGTGTGGTGGCAGGTTCTGTTTGGGTGAGCAGAATGAAGAGTGATGAAGTCAAAGGAGGAATCAAAGTCTTCAATGGTGAAGAAGAGAACTCAAAATTGGTTTCAAATAAATCTTTGGATGGTCCAAGCAAAAATTTAGATGGGTTGGGTGATGGAACTGGGAGGAATTCATTTGAATTGAAGGTGGCGAAACCGGAGTCGAACGAGGCTTTTGTTGAGTTTGTTGTGGCAATTGAGAAGAGCCCAGTTGGAATTGCGGAGACTAGATCTGATGAAACTAGAGAGAGAGAGAGAGAGAGTTATAAGGAAATGGAGGTGGGTAGAAGAAAGCGCATAACATGGGAGAGCAGAATAAAGAGTGATGAACTCAACGGAGGACTCAAAATCTTCTATGGTGAAGAAGAGAACTCAGAAGAGAGTGGTGACAAAAGTTTGAGACCAAAACCAAGTCCTATTGGGGTCAGTGGCAAGAGGAAGACATGGAAATCTGAGAATTCTGATGGTCTTGGGAGAAGCCCAATTCAGATTGCAAGGCAAAGATCTGAAATAAACAAGAATTTGGATGTACAATGTAAGGAGTTGAGTGTGTCTACTAATGGAATCAAGAAAAACCCAGTTCAGTCAAAGAAATCAAGATCTGAGCAACTAAGTGTGTCTGTTAATGGAATTGAGAGAAGCCCAATTCACAAAATGAAGACAAGATCTAAGGAATCTAAGGAGTTAAATATGTTTGTTGAAAGAACTGAGAGAAAGCTAAATCAGGTTAGGAAGGCAAACTCTGAATCCCAGAAGTTAGTTGGTGAATCTGATGATGGAAACGAGAGGAATTTAGTTCAATTGAGGAAAGTGAAGCCAGAGTCCAACAAGGCTTTGGATGAATCCGTAGATACAAAAGCAAAATTGGTTTCAAATAAATCTTCGGATGGCCCAAGCAAAAATTTAGATGGGTTGGGTGATGGAACTGGGAGGAATTCATTTGAATTGAAGGTGGCGAAACCGGAGTCGAACGAGGCTTTTGTTGAGTTTGTTGTGGCAATTGAGAAGAGCCCAGTTGGAATTGCGGAGACTAGATCTGATGAAACTAGAGAGAGAGAGAGAGGGTTATAAGGAAATGGAGGTGGGTAGAAGAAAGCGCATAACATGGGAGAGCAGAATAAAGAGTGATGAACTCAACGGAGGACTCAAAATCTTCCATGGTGAAGAAGAGAACTCAGAAGAGAGTGGTGACAAAAGTTTGAGACCAAAACCAAGTCCTATTGGGGTCAGTGGCAAGAGGAAGACATGGAAATCTGAGAATTCTGATAGGCTTGAGAGAAGCCCAATTCAGATTGCAAGGCAAAGATCTGAAATAAACAAGAATTTGGATGTACAGTGTAAGGAGTCGAGTGTATCTACTGATGGAATCAAGAAAAACCCAGTTCAGTCAAAGAAATCAAGATCTGAGCAACTAAGTGTGTTTGTTAATGGAATTGAGAGAAGCCCATTTCACAAAATGAAGACAAGATCTGAGGAATCTAAGGAGCTAAATGTGTTTGTTGAAAGAACTGAGAGAAACCCAAATCAGGCTAGGAAGGCAAAGTCTGAATCCCAGAAGTTAGTTGGTGAATCTGATGATGGAAACGAGAGGAATTTAGTTCAATTGAGTAAAGTGAAGTCAGGGTCCACTAAGGCTTTGGATGAATCCGTAGATACAAAAGCAAAATTGGTTTCAAATAAATCTTTGGATGGCCCAAACAAAAATTTAGATGGGTTGAGTGATGGAACTGGGGGGAATTCATTTGAATTGAAGGTGGCAAAATTGATATTAAAATTTGAATCTATGGTATAGATTTAAACTTGATCCTATATATTACTTTTGAAATGAATTTGATCTACTCAATAGGAATTTTAGACAACTCTTTTTTCCTTTTCTATAGTATCATAATTTGAATCTATAGTGTAGATCTGCAGTAATTCATTCTTCTTGTTCTTTTATTGTTTTTAAATGTGACCTTGTCAGTTGGCAATCATGTTGTTTGTTTTGGCGAGGTTTGGTAGCTCCATAACTATTTGGAAGATGGCCAAATTGGTTTAGTTATGATTTCATTTGAATTTTCAAAATGGAGATTGTTATTTACACCCCTCACTGGCTATTCACACTCAATATTGTGTTTTGGTTAAGAACAAAATTTAAAGGATAGAAAGCAAAAGTAGAGTATAAATAGTAATTTTCTTAAAAATTTGGGTGCTAAATTTGTTTACTAATCTTTTTTATTCATTATTATTCATCATTTTAGTGGAGTTAAAAGTCTATTTTGCCTTGGCCCAGTGGCAATATAGGTGTTACATTGGAGTCTCATCAATTATAAATAAAATTGTAAGGTGTGTTTGTATTACAAATTTGGGATGAGATTTGAAGAAAAAAAAAGATGTAAAAGAAATTTTAACGAAGTGTAAGTTAAATTTTTGCTTAATTTTTTTTTTTTTTTCAAATTCCTGATCCAGAGACAGTGTAAACTAATTAAGTTGAATAGTAGTGTTTAAATTGTTGTTCAAAAAAAAGATTGTTCAAGCTTAATTTAAAATTTTAATGAATGAATTTCAAAATGTGCAAATTTAACTTGTTTATCTTTCGATAAAATCTCAAACGATATTTAGTCGAATTGAATTTGAATGTATAAATGTGCAAATTTAATTATTTCTTTTATAGTGTATATAAATTTATTGACTCGATATAAAAAAAGTAACATTTTCAAAATATGTTTATCTTTGCAAAATAAATTAGGTAAAAAAAAGCTTAAATCATTTTACAATTCTCACTATCAAAGAAATAATGATTGTGTTTGGTTTCAATTTTTTAGATTTAATTTTTTTAAAATTGAATTTTTAATTTTTTTTATTTTTAGTGAATATTTTTAAAATTTTAAATATTTTTTTTTTATTTTTTAGATGTACCTTACTTAGATGTATTTAAAAAATAAAATATTTATAAATAAATATTTTAAAAAATCAATAAATATACAAGAATATGAAAAATGTATTGAATTTTTAATTTTTTAAAAAATATTTTTGATATTTACTGAATTTTCTAAATATTTTCTTTTATAAATATAATACTTGTTAAGTGTATTTAGAAATTTAAAAAATTAATTTAGAATATTTTAAAAAATTAAGTAAAAAAAAATATATGAAATATAAAAAAATTAATTTTTTTAAAAGTGAATTTTAAAAATTCAAATCATGCAAGCTGAATAATTTATTAATTAGCATGATCTATTGTGAGATCCAATGACAATTGTTAAAAATTTGTTAAAATATTAGTTAATAAAATTTAAATAATTATACAATAACTCCAATTTGATACACGAGGAATGTGCCACAAGTTTAATCCTAATGTAGCATTTTTACATAATTTTACGTGATAAATTTTTCTTGGGTATCCCATAAATGCTTATTTTTGCCTGATAGTTTTCTCTAATTTTTTCTCGGGAACCAAACAAATCTAACCAAAAAGTTAAAATTTTCTGAGCATTAATTATTTAATATTATGGACTGTCGTTTTGCGCTGACTAGTAGATGTGGTGTGACAACTGGGTGTGGTGTGCACAGAGTTTTTTGGAGTATTCAGCGTACCAAAGATATGCTCATCGTATTCCACGCTCATCACTGCCTACGGTAATAACACTCTCCACTATGCTTACTTTTTGTAATTCTCAAGCATTGTTTAGGAAGGGTTGATTTTGAGTAATGACAGGGATAATGAAGAAAATATTATAAGGATGGTTATGGAAGATTTTTCATTGTGAGATTATATATGTAATAAAATATTATATATTAATTAAAAAATGAAAAAAATTTGTGAAATATTTTATGATTTTTTTTTATGAACTCTAATATTATTCGTTGATTTTAACCTAATTTTTTTAAAAAAAATCATTAAATAAGTAAAAAAAAAAATTAGTAAATTATATAAAAATGTCAAAGATTTCTCCTTTTTTTTCTCTATTTTTTTTTTTAATTTTTTCGTAAAAAGGCAAAAAATCATTTCAAACATACTATTTTTTTTCCTAGTAATTCTAGAGACTTAAAAGATTTATTAAATGTCTCACGTGGGTGTAAGACACACATAAGACCCACATGGTATGAATCTTACAGCCATGTGAGACATTTGGTAGAATTTTTTTGATAAATCTTTTGGGAGTCTCTAGCATTTTTCTTTTTTATCTCATATTTTAGTAAAAAATTCAAAAAAAAAATTAAAATAACATTTTTCCAAGCGAGATTTTAGAGCTCGTTTGGAAATTGATTATTTAAATTAATTTTTTACTAATATTTTATTAAATACGTATAAAAAAGTAAAAAGAATGATGTGATTGAAAGTTTTGGTTATTTTTGTGCAAAACTTGCTTTCCAAACGGAGGAAGCGAAGCGGATAGGAAAGAATATTAGATCCCATAATTTTAATCAATTAATAACAAATTATGACACTATTTGAATTTGTCCCACGACTAGTGCATAATTTTATTTATTTATTATTATTGGTAAATTACCATAAACCTTCTTAAACTATATAATTAATTTGTCATTTGTTCCTTTGAACTTCAAAATGTAACAGTTAACTACTTTGAATTATCATCATTTTACACTCAATACATTTTGTTAGGATTTTGTCTTGGAATTTTAACGAAATCAATTCATGTGTGAAATACATGATACACTTATTATTTTTTAGAATAATAATATCCGTTATTGATTTTTTAAAAGCAATGATACTCTTATCTAATAATTTCATTTGTATTTTGTCTTTTTTATCTTAGTGGTAAAGTGCAAACAGAATCACTAGATAAATACATTATTACCCTAAAAATTAAATAAATGTGTGATGTGCTTTATATATGATTTGATTTTGTGTAAATCCCTAACAAAATTCTAATAAAAATGATTAATTGTAACAAGATAATATTTTAAGGTGGTTTAACTGTTGAGTTTTGAAGTTTAGAGGAACAAAAAGCAAATTGGTCATAATTTAAGTTTATTATAATTTGCTCTTTATTTATTTATTACCTTCTTTTTTAGTATTTTTTAAGTGAAGAATGTATAAAATCTCTAAATAAAAATTCATATAATTTGATGTACAATAATTTTAAATGATAAATGTTAATTTTTGATTTGTCAATCATAAAATTTTAACTCTTTCTTAAATCATTGTGGATGGATTTAAAATTATTAATTATAAATTTTTAACATTTGTCAACAAGTATGTGTATGATAGTGCAACATTAGAGTATGGTATTGTTTGGTGCAATTTATCTGAGCGGCTTATAATTTTTTTTTATTTATTCTGAGAGTCTATGCTAGATTGTTTAGTATAGTTTTTGCTTATAATTTATTAATAAGAAATAACTTAAATAAGTTTAAAACAAGACTAATTTCGATTTTTTTTTTTAACTTCTACGTTTTTGCTTATAATTTATTAATAAAAAATAACTTAAATAAATTTTAAAAATTAATTTTTAATTTTTTTTAATTTCGACTTTTAAATTATCAAGTTTTAATTTATAAGTAAACATTCGTATAAACCACACCATTGAATTTATCACAAAGCATTCTATGCTCTACCCCAGCCAGTGTGAGTCAGTGTGATATCTACTGGTTGTTTTGAGAAGTTGGTTGAAAGTTAATTCTTTTAATTTTTTTTAAAAATGTGTAAAAAATAAAAAAGGTGATATGATCCAAAATAAATTAAAAATTGACTTTTGGCTTTTGTGAGACTTACATTATATTGTTTGGTTGTAATTTTTATTATTTAGATTATATTCTAATAGTCATTCTATCAAACAAATTTGACGTATTTTTTAATTCCCAACTAATTACGCAATACATACATATAATTGAGATTATATATTTCCATATTTATCGTAAAATAAATGTGAACAAGAGGTAATTATATATCTCACTAATTTAGATGGATAATTAATCTTACACTAATATCATGGGTTGTTAATCTTTTCATTATTAATTGTGCTAATCAAACATACCCTAAGAATATAGATTTAATAATGGGCCTCTAAGCAAATACATATGGATGAGTTTTTTTTCATATATATATTAAAAAAAAAAAAAAAACATCTTATTCACTAAAATCAATCTTTTGAACTCGGTTCAAGTGTGATGAATTTTATATATAAAGGAAAAAGAAATTTATTTTCTTGTATATATTATGTTCATTTGACATTAGAATTTTACAAGAAAAATTTAAATTTAACAGTTCATTTACCAAGAAAACAAAAGTTACAGGAAAGTTTAATTTTTTTTGGTTAAGATTTTCACAATGCAAAATCTACACATATGGATCTCATAAGTTTCTTACTGACCTGAACAATAAAATTTATGTGGAAAATTTGATTTCTTTGTAATTTACATGAAAACATATTTTATATGAGAGCGGTCTTCTTTATTCATTTATTTATTTGTTATTATAGGTAAATTTTGGATTGGACAATTGAGAGACGTTTGGGAATCATGCTCACACAAGAAGGCTGTGGCTTTTGGCATCTTTGCCCTTGTATGGAACCTGTCATCGGTCGTAGCTCGCATATGGGCAGGTAAGGACACTTTTGTCATTTCATTCATACCTATATATACGCATGAATAATAGTAAGTACATATAATAATGCGTACTCTTAGGTTTTCTATAAAAAATAATGTATAGTATATATATTTTTCATCCCAAGTTCTCTCAACATAAGTAGTTTCGTGAAGTCGACAAATCTTAAAAACACATAAACATAATATTAGATTTAATTAAATTTTGATAATCGTATGGTTATTGTAACGCCCTAAAAATTAACCCATTAAATATATCATTGACATTCATTATTTAAAGAAGATAATCTATTAATTCATTCATCAGAGTATTACAAAATAAAGCATAACATATATCATCGAATAAAATGCCCTACAGGCTTACATCTTTCCAAGCCAACACTTGGATACCAAAAATATGAGTTCTAACTCAATACAATAAAAGCCCTAGGCTTGAATGTTTACATGTACTTATAATTTAAGACAGTTATCTAAAAGTAGTCTTCTTCAATCCAGAAGCCAAACCCTCCCAAGCTAATTCCTTGGAGGTAGTTTATCACCTGAACCTGAAAATGATGTTCCCATAAAGGGTGAGCCACAGCCCAGTAGAAATATACTAAACCACATATAAGCAATGAATAAAGCAGTAGCATTTAACAGATGGCTAACCAAAATAATCACTTACAACATTTTACAGACTCATGACATTATTGCCAAAGATACGTTTTACTTTCCAGTTTTATCAACATGGCTCAGAACCTGGCCAAACTTATAACAGTGAAATCGCCTATATCATATTCACAATCTTCCAATATTAACAACAAATGAGACTCAAGCTCAAATCAAACACTTCATACTTCCAGATTGATACACATTTTAGTGCTGTATCAATAAAACACTTCTATAAATAAGCACACATAAAAGTGATGCTAATGGAGTCCATCCCCTATCTCCTCCCAAACAAAAATCCGGTTTAGAGGTCCATCCCCTATCTTCCCCTAAACCGTGGAGTACATCCCCTATCTCCTCCCACACACAAAACAATGTATGCAAATGCAATGCTCAATCATTACACGTATTTTCTGTATCAATGCCATAGTCAAAACTAATGACTTAACCAATGTGATTAGTTTCAGTTATTCCTAATCCACATGCAATATCTACAACAATCACGACTATCCTCCACCGATAGCCCAAAACAGTTATTTCTAAACTGAAAATAACTATATCAACAATTCCATAGACAAATGATACCAATTTTCAATTACGCCATTTAATCAATGAATTCCATGAATTTAACCCTCTTTTCCCAATTCCATGAATTACTTATACAAATAAATTCAATAATACAACTAGGGTTTTTCCCAAAATTCACCAAAGTATCCCCAACATGTTAAAATACCAAAACTTAGGACAAAACCTATAAAATGGAGTAGGAAATCCCTACCTCGAAGAGAGTAACCCGAATGGAGAAGATGGAGATGAATGCCCAAATACAAAAGTGCTCCAAATCGTCAAATGCTCAGATTAAATGGTAGCCCTTGCCTCACTCTATCTTTTTAATGAAGGATCTAGGGTAGAAACACACCCTAAGTGGATCAAATCTAAGAAAGAAGGTGAGTAGGGAGAGAGAGAAGTCGAACCTGGGGTTTTGAATCAAAAGAATAAGAAAAAGACTGATCAAATCCCGCTGCTGTGTATATAAACTGGACAGGCTCGCTCGAGCGAAGACTTGGTCACTCGAGCGACCAGACACAGAGAAACTACGCTCGAGCCAAGGAAGCCTTGCTCGAGCCAACAACTCAAATGCTCGCTCGAGCGAAAGAAAGCTCGGTCGAGCGAAGAACTCAAACCCTCAGGTCTGAACCCAGACACACGCTCGAGCGAAGGAACTATAGCTCGAGCGAAGGATGAACTAACTCGCTCGAGCGAAGAAAAGCTCGCTCGAGCCAAGAATGCACAGCTACAGGTCCAAAACAAACAGTACCTCTCGCTCGAGCGAACAACTCCTCGCTCGAGCGAAGAACCAAAAACCTGGACAGCAACACTTGGTTTCTAAACCCAACCAACCTGAAACAAACCTGCCCAACACATCCTATAATTCCAAAAGAGAAAAATAAGGAATAACAACAACAACCATTATACAATGACAGAATCTACGGAACAGCCCGGATACAATAATTAAATGGGAAAAGACCGGGGTCGCTATAGTTATTATACAGTGTTTAACTGAATGCCTTGATTCGTGCAAAAACATATCAAACTTTTTTTTGTTACGTATTGTTTATCCATTTGAGTCATATAATTGCATTTAGAAATTGACTATTTTAGTTGATTTTTTGACTTCTTAAGAAAAGAAATACAGAAAAATAGAGAGCGTGATGTGAAATATAGCTTTTTGAAACATTTCAAAAATATCACAAAATAAAAAAAACATTTCAAACTTAATTTAGAAAATATAGCTTTTTGAGCATATTTTTTAAGCTGAAAAAATAAATAAACTAAAATTAAAAATATATATATATATATATATATATCTTAACTTTTTAAATTACAAGTACTTAAACATGAAATTTCAAAATTTAAACTAAAAAAGTGCAAATAAATTTTGTAAAATAAATAACACATACATAAATTGTTGATAATATTTTTGGGTTTTTCTAACATGCATTATTGATTTACATCCCATGTAGTGTTCATGTTATTTGTGGCGTTCAAATGTTATCAACAATCACTTGTGAGAGATGATTGGGTAGAGGATGAAGCGAAATGTGAGACCACGTGTCAAGTGCAGATTGGAGGACAAAGACAAAGGCGTAGGCCTACCTTAGTGGAATTAAAAGAAAGAAAATAAATAAATAAAAAAAGGTTAAAGAATGCACACACACTAGAGTTATTATAACTAAAGTAGTTGTGCCACTGATTTGATCTAATTATCTGATATAAGAGAATAATATTTAGCCTCTTTTTTGCATTTTTAATTCTTTTTATTTCTTATTATTACTGTTTTTGGTGTACATATTTTGTATGGTGACACTTAATTCTCAATTAATATGGTGATATTACATGCACCAATTAATATACTAACTAGTGTTATGTCATTATTACTGACCTCACTTATTATACAAATTACAAATATTCAAAATTTCTAAAATTATGACATATCATTTGTTAGTATACTAGTTAGTATATTAATTGATACATATATCATTATTCCAATTAATATAAGTGTTGTAGTGTGTAGACCTCAATAATGGCTTTTGTACATTAGTGTGTACAAATAGATTTGATGATATAAATTCAAAATTAGTGTGTCTTAAGATACAATTAGAAGAATGAATTTGATTCACATTTTTAAATTTTACATAAATTTCTATTTTTTTAATTTAAAATTATTTTTTAATATTTATTTTTGTCAAACTAGTTTATATTTTAAAAACTAAACCAAACAAAGTGAAATAATACATCTTTTCAAAATTGTCAAGTAAATTTTTTTTTCGCTAAACTAACTTTAAGTTTTGTTTAAAAAACACAAAAGTTATATATAAAGTTAACCAGATAAGCGGATTATTACTTTAAAAAATTTGAGACAAACATTGGACCAATTTAAAAACAAAATAGGTTCATTCTAAGTGATTTAATAAATAATAAGAGTAATGCTATATATGATATAATTTTATATTTTATTCTATTTTTCTCATACTAAACAAAAAAGATAATATTTTTCAATTTAAACATGGCATAATGAGGTTCACATTAAATGTGTAGGTGATTCTATCCTTGTGTTTAGAAGTGAAGAAAAAAAAAATAATAATCGTAAATTACACTGACCTTTCATAAGGTTGGGTGAAAATATAACAATTTTTATAATTTTGACATAAGTATACTAATTTTTATTTTAGTAAGGTTAATGGATCAAAATTAGCATAGATGGTGTGAAAATGTAAAAAATAAATAAATTGAAATATAAAAGTAGATGACAATAGCAAATATTTCATTATATAACTAGCAAGTAATTAAAGCTTCGTTTGGGATTTTTTAGTTTTTTAACTTTTTGACTATTAACCTGATGTTAAAAAATCTCATTTGGAAAGTGTTTTTTTGGCTTTTTTTACTTTTGTAGGAGAGAAAAAAAAAACATGATTATGGTTTGAATGTAACAATTTTTAGCTTGGGGCTAAAAGGCCTATTTTGACTTTTGAATAATACTATATGCACAAATTAGTGTACTAACTAGTGTACAAATTACAAATACCAAAAACCTATTAAATTATGTCACATCATCAATTGATACACTAATTAGTATATTAATTGGTGCATGTAGCACCATCGTTGTCTTTTTGTAACTATTTTATCCCTAACCAACCCCAACCCAACTTCCCAAACGATTATTGATAAAAATAAAACTAATTAATTATTGAACTTAAAAAATTATGAAGCTATATTTTTATGTCAGAATTATAAAATATAGGAATATTTACACATAAGTTCTAATTTATGAACTTATACTTTATTAAGTTCTAACTAAGATTTTTTTGGACCTTCAAATTCCATTAATTTCTTAATAGTCGAAGTTGTCTTGTTTGAGAAGAAAAAGCTCTAGGTTTTTTGGCTAAAATAGCCACACAAAACGTTATGCGATAAAAAATCAAAATATTACAACATTCAATAGCTGTTATAAGATATAAAAAGAATAATTCTTAACTCAAGGATGGTTGATTGGTGTGATGGAAGGAAATATTACAGTTATAAGATATAAAAACGTTAATTAACTCATGGGGAGTCTACTGGGGAAGTGGAGGACTCATGAGGGTAGGCTAAACTACAAGATACAAGGCTATTGGCTGTGCTTTTCTAAATGTCTTGTAATAAAAAATAAATATTACAAAAAGTTATAAGAAATCTTAATAGCGTGTATCTGTCACGACCCCAAACCGCCCCTAGTAGTTTGGTGCCGTGATGGCCAGTAATCCGTAATTACCGAAGGCCAACTTTTCAAAACTTAACACAATCAGAGTATGAATATAGGGGGCTCACAAATGCGGAAGCAATAAATCAATTACAGGTGGTCCATGAGAGCTGTGCGTAGATCAAAGCAATGCCAAACATTTCCAATTAACTTACAACTTGAATACAACAAGGTAAAATACATGTTACATCTTGATCAAAAGGCTTCTCGAGCCGACATATACAAAATACAACTAATACAAGTCAAGAAGCATGATTTTCAAGATTTTCCGACATGCAAAGCAGGGCATCGCCGACGTAAATACAAAAGCAAAGCCGACATATACACGAATCCAAAACAAGCATCGAAAACGATCTAGGCGTCGCCGCCGTCCTGCTCATCACCTACATATATATAGAGGGGTGAGTACAAAACTCAGTGAATGGTACCAATAATAAAGGTTTTGCATGAATATAGCCGAGGTTCTTCAAAACGAAACACATCAAACGTTAACAAGGTGAGGGATGAACCGTATTCATCAATCAGGTGTTACAAGTAACCAAAGATGTTCACTGACATAGGCAAAACAAGGGATGAACCGTATTCATCATTCAAGTATCATAACATCGGCGAAACAAGGGATGAACCGTATTCATCGTTCAAGTATCATAACATCGGCGAAACAAGGGATGAACCGTATTCATCATTCAAGTATCATAACATCGGCGAAGCAAGGGATGAACCGTATTCATCATTCAAGTATCATAACATCGGCGAAGTAAGGGATGAACCGTATTCATCATTCAAGTATTATAAGTTGTACGATCCGTAATCGTTTGGTCAAAAGTATTGCGAAAGTTTAAAGTCCTCCAATACAAGGGACTTGTGTTACTCAGGCCTGTAGCCCGATTTAACAAGGACCGTATCCTTTTATACTTAGTACTGCAAAAGTTTAGAGTCCTCCAGCACAAGGGACTTGTGTTACTTAGGCCCGTAGCCCGATTTAACAAGGACCGTATCCTTTTATACTTAGTACTGCAAAAGTTTAGAGTCCTCCAGCACAATGGACTTGTGTTACTTAGGCCCGTAGCCCGATTTAACAAGGACCGTATCCTTTACACATAGTACTGCGAAAGTTTAGAGTCCTCCAGCACAAGGGACTTTCCGAGGTTAACAATCAAACAAGGCCATTTATTCATGCTTAGCAAATACCACGTCAAAACAAATAAAACAAGATTTATCAAAAGCAGGTGTAACATAGCTTTATTAGAAATACCACTCACCTAGTTCTTCAGGTGTAGACTCAAGCAAATATCAAGGACCTACAATCACATGGCAAGTCACATTCTCAAAGCAAGCTCTATACATACATGCAAATGATCTCAGCATTCTTGCCAGATCCAAGTCAAAGACAAAACAAAACAAGCTGGGAGCTTAATCACTGCTCCCGTTTCTCGGAAACACACTGGGTACCATCCAGGACTAAGCCGAGGTTCCGCTAAACGAAGTCAGGAAGAACCTGGGTTTTCCTTTGAAGAATATGAAGAACATGATCATTTGAAAGATGGATGCAAGCTCACAACTTGTTGCAAAAATCTGGGTTTTCATGCCAAGAGTTCAAAATATATAGACCTGGGTACCCATCAAAGAAAGTCATGCAAGGACAAACACAAAACATGATTTTCGTTCCAAACTTTTCGATCAACATGAGGTTTTCTTCAAGAACACATGAAAACCATTCTCTCTTTCCAAACCAACTTCAAAACGATGCATGATATGCAACACAAACTCGATCATGCAATGCAGCTAGGTATTCAGCAAGAACAACCAAAGGAGATCAAGATTCTAACCTCAAAACTCGGATCTAACGGTTCAAACCACGAAGATCAAGCTTGGAAGGCTACCCTCACTCAAGAACTCTTCGCTAGAGCTTCTCTCTCTAAAACAAAGGTTGAGACAAGGAAATGATTTGTTTCAAGGTCTGCCGGCTGCCTTAACAATCAGCTCGGACACGTGGCGTTAACGGATTGGTTCTGCTCCAAAAAGGTGATTGATGGACAAGACAAGTCTCTGACAAAGCTTATGCAGCAAGCTCGGGTAAGACACATCGGCAACAAGATAACATCGGCTCAAATCAAGAATCCGGCAACAGGATAACAAAACATTGGCTAGGGAGGACGACACTTGACTAAGCTGTGCCACACCTTGGCCGGGGTGTGCCACATCTCGGCCTAGGCCATACCTGCCTGCGGACAAGGTTCAAGTGCAAAACATCTCGGCAAAGAATGCCCGAGGTGAAGATGGGGTTGAACAAGATCTCAAAACAAGTCTAAGTACAAAGGTTCAAAGGCGGACTAAGCTCAAGGTGACCTCGGCCACACACACACTAAGCAAAGAACAAAATCGTGCAAGCAACTTTAAGCAAATCAAGGCAAGACAAAACCTTCAAATTAACATAACAAAGCAAGATCATGCAAGAATGTACGCAAGTATGACAAGAATAAGGTGAGGGTCGTTACATCCTACCCCCCTTAAAGAAGTTTGGTCCCCAAACTTGAATTACCTTGTTCCCAGAACAACTCTGGATAACGGATTCTCATATCCTCTTCCTTTTCCCACGTGGCTCCCGTGCCATAATGCTCCTTCCATTCAACCTTTACCATCGGTATCGATCTGTTCCTCAATTGCCTCACTTGCCGGTCAATAATCCTCATTGGCTTTTCCTCATAGCCCAAATCTTCATTAATTGTGATCTTTGAATGATCAATTACATGCAGTGGATCTCGGATGTACTTCCTCAACATCGAAACATGAAACACGTTGTGGACTTGGCTCAAATCTGGCGGCAAAGCAAGTCTGTAGGCAACGGGGTTAATTCTCTCAAGAATTTCAAATGGCCCAATATAGCGAGGTGCTAACTTACCTTTCGTCCCAAATCTGGAAACTCCTTTCATTGGTGAGACTTTCAGGAACACATGATTCCCAATTTCGAACTCAATCTCATTCCTTCTCTGATCGGCGTAGCTCTTTTGTTGGCTCTGGGCAGTTCTAATCCTCTGTTGGATAAGTTTAATCTTTTCTATTGTCACTTGAATCAATTCGGGACCAAGCAGAGCTCTGTCTCCGACTTCGGTCCAACATATCGGCGATCTACATTTCCTTCCATACAAGGCTTCATACGGCGCCATGCCAATGCTAGTTTGATAACTGTTGTTGTAAGTGAATTCTACTAAGGGCAAATGTGTTTCCCAACTTCCTTGGAAGTCCAACACACAAAGTCTAAGCATATCTTCAAGCGTCTGAATTGTCCTCTCAGTTTGCCCATCTGTCTGGGGATGAAAGGCTGTACTAAATCTCAGCTCGGCTCCGAAAGCCCTCTGTAGACTCTGCCAAAATCTAGAAACAAATTTAGGATCTCGGTCTGAAACAATTGACATCGGCACTCCATGAAGTCTGACAATCTCGTTCACATATAGCAAGGCAAGTTGATTGGCGTTGAAGGTAGTCTTAACAGGTAGAAAGTGTGCTGACTTAGTTAACCTATCGACAACAACCCAAATTGAATCCATACTCTTTGGTGTTTTCGGCAAACCAATCACAAAATCCATGGAGATGTGCTCCCATTTCCACTCAGGAATCGACAAAGGTTGAAGAAGTCCTGCTGGTCTTTGATGTTCTGCTTTCACTTGCTGACAATGTAAACACTGGGACACGAATTCGGCTATTTCTCTCTTCATATTTGGCCACCAGAAGGTCTTCTTCACATCTTGATACATCTTGGTGTTCCCTGGATGGACAGCAAACTTAGAACCATGAGCTTCCTGCAAAATCTTTTTCTTCAGCACTGGAATGTCGGCCACGCATAACCTTTCTTCAAACCTGAGTATTTGGTTCTCGATGGTGTATCCTGGTCTCGGCCTTGTGTCAATCTCTTCGGCTATTTTCTTGAGGAAGTTATCCTCCATCTGTCTTGTCTTAACCTCATCAACGATAGTCGGCTCCACTGACATCACGGTTAAACACGCCAAATTTCCTTCTGACTTCCTGCTCAAAGCGTCGGCTACACTATTAGCTTTCCCGGGGTGATATTGAATTTGCATATCATAGTCCTTCAACAACTCAAGCCACCGTCTCTGTCTCAAATTTAATTCCTTCTGAGTGAATAGGTACTTTAAGCTCTTATGATCTGTAAAAACCTGACAAGTTGCTCCATACAAATAGTGACGCCAAATCTTTAAAGCAAATACTACGGCCGCCAATTCTAAGTCATGGGTAGGATAGTTTTTCTCATGAGGTTTCAACTGTCGAGATGCATAAGCTATAACCTTACCCTTTTGCATTAATACACAACCCAAACCCTTATGTGATGCATCACTATAGACATGAAATTCTTCGTTACCTGATGGTAGTACAAGTACTGGTGCTGTAATTAACCTCGTCTTCAGTTCCTGGAAAGCTGACTCTCGATCTTTAGTCCATTCGTACAGTGTTCCCTTCTTAGTCAGTTGCGTTAACGGAATTGCAATCCTTGAGAAATCTTTCACAAACTTTCTGTAATAACCTGCCAAACCCAGAAAACTACGAATCTCGGACACATTAGTCGGCCTCGGCCAATTTACTACGGCTTCAACTTTGCTAGGATCTACTGAAATACCCTCTTCATTAATTACATGACCCAAAAATGAGATGGTAGAAAGCCAAAACTCACACTTGTTAAACTTCGCATACAATTTCCGTTCTCTCAAAATCTGTAAGGCAAGTCTCAAATGGTTTTCATGTTCAACACCACTCTTGGAATAGATCAATATATCATCAATGAAAACAACTACAAATTCATCTAAATATGGTTTGAAGATTCTGTTCATTAAATCCATAAATGCAGCAGGGGCATTGGTCACTCCAAAAGGCATTACTAAAAACTCGTAGTGGCCATATCTTGTTCGAAAAGCAGTCTTCTCAACATCTTCGGCTTTAACCTTAAGCTGATGGTAACCAGACCGAAGGTCGATCTTAGAAAAGACCCGTGCTCCTTGTAACTGATCAAGCAAATCATCAATCCTAGGTAGCGGGTACTTGTTCTTAATGGTGACCTTGTTAAGTTCCCTATAGTCAATGCAAAGACGGAGCGTGCCATCCTTCTTCTTAACAAATAAAACAGGTGCTCCCCATGGTGAAGTGCTCGGCCTAATAAATCCCTTATCTAACAACTCTTGCAATTGCAGTTTCAATTCTCTAAGTTCAGCGGGGGCCATCCTATAAGGTGTTTTGGAGATCGGCTGCGTTCCCGATATGATGTCAACAGTAAACTCTATTTCTCTATCGGTCAAGTGGCCAGGCAATTCGTCTGGAAAGACGTCGGGAAAATCATTAACAATCGGGATGTCGGCTAAGTTAACATTTCCGTTCTGATCACTCAGTATACTACACAAGTAACCTCGACACCCCTTCTGAATTAACTTACAGGCCTTAATGGATGAAATCAAGTATGGTGGGGGCACTATCCCTTTACCCTGGAAAATAATCTCGGCTAGGTTTGGGGGTCTCAGTGTGACACTTTTCGAAACACAATTAATAGATGCATCGTTTGCAACTAACCAGTCCATTCCCAGTATGATGTCAAAATGAGCTAGGTCTAGAGGCATTAGATCTACTAGCAATTCAACATTCTTAATCACAACAACACATGCTCTGTAAATGGATGTAACAAACATAGATCTCCCAGATGGAGTAGATACAGACAACACATAACCAAGGGGCTCTAGTTCTCTATTAATTTTCTCGGCAAACTTAGTAGATATAAACGAATGAGTAGAACCCGAATCAATCAACACATAAGCATCTTGGGAGCAAATTAGAAGTATACCTGACACTACTGCCTCAGCATTCTGAGTGTCTCCTGGTACTAATGCAAACACTCTGCCCTGTCTCATCTGTCCTTTCCCAGCATTTCCTTTCTGGACGGAACCCGAGGTATTCTCTCCTTTCTTGTTGTTATCAGCCTTTGCCTTAGGGCAATCTCTCACATAATGGCCCATCTCGCCACATTCATAACAGGCTCCAGACGTTCGTCGACAGATCCCGAAATGCTGTTTCCCACAATCCGAACACATCGGTTTAGCACTTCCTTCTTGCCTTACGTTACTAGTACTGCCCATGTTCATTCTCTTCTTGGTGCTCAGTTGTCCTCGGCGATTGTCATAGTTCTGCCTTTTTCGCTGGTTTTCTCCCGAGCTCTGGTATCGGTTCAGATTAGCTTCGGCCTGAATGGCTTTGGCCAATACTTCGGCATAGGTCGGCATATCAAGCAAGTTGACCCGGTCTTGAATCGGTCCACGAAGCCCACACTCGAACTTCCTGGCCTTCATATATTCATCGTTGGTCATGTGAGGTACAAACCTTACCAATTCAGTAAAAACGCGGTCATATTCCGCCACTGTCTTGTTACCTTGCGTCAGAGTATGAAATTCGGTAGCTTTACGGTTTCGAACACTTAGGGGAAAATGTTTCTTGTAGAACAACTCTAAGAATCAGGTCCAGGTCAAATCTGGATTGCTCCCTCTAACCATCATCCACCACCTGCGGGCGTCATCATCTAATGTGAATGCTGCCAACGTCACTTTCTGAGCGTCGGTGCTAGGGAAAATCTCGAATAACTTCTCCATTTCCAAAACCCATGCCTCAGCCTTCATCGGCTCTATACCCCCAGAGAATCTCGGTGGTCTCATTTTCTTGAACTCCCTGATCAAAGCTATCGTTCCATCCCCATACAAGGCTGGAGGAGGTGGAACTACATTTCGGCCGTTGGTCTGCTCGGCCTAAGTCGACGTAGCACTCGCGAAATGTTGTCTGGTTTGCCTCAACTCGCGGGCCAAACCTTCAACTAATCTTTCCAATCTGTCCATTCTATCCTCGGGCTGATCTCGGCCAAGCGGTGGTCTACCTCTCCTCATGATGCTAGGAGTATGCAAGGTATGACTTTAAAACAATTAAGCAAATAACCACATAGGCAATAGCGAATAAGCATATCAAGACAATGCACACTTCACTCAAACAACAAATACCATGATGCAACCCTAACATCTTTCTAAGGGAAATCCTATGCTCTTCAGGACTCAAAGTGTGTGAATAACGTATACCGAGGAACTTGTGCTCTGATACCATTCTGTCACGACCCCAAACCGCCCCTAGTAGTTTGGTGCCGTGATGGCCAGTAATCCGTAATTACCGAAGGCCAACTTTTCAAAACTTAACACAATCAGAGTATGAATATAGGGGGCTCACAAATGCGGAAGCAATAAATCAATTACAAGTGGTCCATGAGAGCTGTGCGTAGATCAAAGCAATGCCAAACATTTCCAATTAACTTACAACTTGAATACAACAAGGTAAAATACATGTTACATCTTGATCAAAAGGCTTCTCGAGCCGACATATACAAAATACAACTAATACAAGTCAAGAAGCATGATTTTCAAGATTTTCCGACATGCAAAGCAGGGCATCGCCGACGTAAATACAAAAGCAAAGCCGACATATACACGAATCCAAAACAAGCATCCAAAACGATCTAGGCGTCGCCGTCGTCCTGCTCATCACCTACATATATATAGAGGGGTGAGTACAAAACTCAGTGAATGGTACCAATAATAAAGGTTTTGCATGAATATAGCCGAGGTTCTTCAAAACGAAACACATCAAACTTTAACAAGGTGAGGGATGAACCGTATTCATCAATCAGGTGTTACAAGTAACCAAAGATGTTCACTGACATAGGCAAAACAAGAGATGAACCGTATTCATCATTCGAGTATCATAACATCGGCGAAACAAGGGATGAACCGTATTCATCGTTCAAGTATCATAACATCGGCGAAACAAGGGATGAACCGTATTCATCATTCAAGTATCATAACATCGGCGAAGCAAGGGATGAACCGTATTCATCATTCAAGTATCATAACATCGGCGAAGCAAGGGATGAACCGTATTCATCATTCAAGTACTATAACATCGGCGAAGCAAGGGATGAACTGTATTCATCATTCAAGTATTATAAGCTGTACGATCCGTAATCGTTTGGTCAAAAGTATTGCGAAAGTTTAAAGTCCTCCAATACAAGGGACTTGTGTTACTTAGGCCCGTAGCTCGATTTAACAAGGACCGTATCCTTTTATACTTAGTACTGCAAAAGTTTAGAGTCCTCCAGCACAAGGGACTTGTGTTACTTAGGCCCGTAGCCCGATTTAACAAGGACCATATCCTTTTATACTTAGTACTGCAAAAGTTTAGAGTCCTCCAGCACAAGGGACTTGTATTACTTAGGCCCGTAGCCCGATTTAACAAGGACCGTATCCTTTTATACTTAGTACTGCAAAAGTTTAGAGTCCTCCAGCACAAGGGACTTGTGTTACTTAGGCCCGTAGCCCGATTTAACAAGGACCGTATCCTTTACACATAGTACTGCGAAAGTTTAGAGTCCTCCAGCACAAGGGACTTTCCGAGGTTAACAATCAAACAAGGCCATTTATTCATGCTTAGCAAATACCACGTCAAAACAAACAAAACAAGATTTATCAAAAGCAGGTGTAACATAGCTTTATTAGAAATACCACTCACCTAGTTCTTCAGGTGTAGACTCAAGCAAATATCAAGGACCTACAATCACATGGCAAGTCACATTCTCAAAGCAAGCTCTATACATACATGCAAATGATCTCGGCATTCTTGCCAGATCCAAGTCAAAGACAAAACAAAACAAGCTGGGAGCTTAATCACTGCTCCCGTTTCTCGGAAACACACTGGGTACCATCCAGGACTAAGCCGAGGTTCCGCTAAACGAAGTCAGGAAGAACCTGGGTTTTCCTTTGAAGAATATGAAGAACATGATCATTTGAAAGATGGATGCAAGCTCACAACTTGTTACAAAAATCTGGGTTTTCATGCCAAGAGTTCAAAATATATAGACCTGGGTACCCATCAAAGAAAGTCATGCAAGGACAAACACAAAACATGATTTTCGTTCCAAACTTTTCGATCAACATGAGGTTTTCTTCAAGAACACATGAAAACCATTTTCTCTTTCCAAACCAACTTCAAAACGATGCATGATATGCAACACAAACTCGATCATGCAATGCAGCTAGGTATTCAGCAAGAACAACCAAAAGAGATCAAGATTCTAACCTCAAAACTCGGATCTAACGGTTCAAACCACGAAGATCAAGCTTGGAAGGCTACCCTCACTCAAGAACTCTTCTCTAGGGCTTCTCTCTCTAAAACAAAGGTTGAGACAAGGAAATGATTTGTTTCAAGGTCTGCCGGCTGCCTTAACAATCAGCTCGGACACATGGCGTTAACGGATTGGTTCTGCTCCAAAAAGGTGATTGATGGACAAGACAAGTCTCTGACAAAGCTTATGCAGCAAGCTCGGGTAAGACACATCGGCAACAAGATGACATCGGCTCAAATCAAGAATCCGGCAACAGGATAACAAAACATCGGCTAGGGAGGACGACACTTGACTAAGCTGTGCCACACCTTGGCTGGGGTGTGCCACATCTCGGCCTAGGCCATACCTGCCTGCGGACAAGGTTCAAGTGCAAAACATCTCGGCAAAGAATGCCCGAGGTGAAGATGGGGTTGAACAAGATCTCAAAACAAGTCTAAGTACAAAGGTTCAAAGGCGGACTAAGCTCAAGGTGACCTCGGCCACACACACACTAAGCAAAGAACAAAATCGTGCAAGCAACTTTAAGCAAATCAAGGCAAGACAAAACCTTCAAATTAACATAACAAAGCAAGATCATGCAAGAATGTACGCAAGTATGACAAGAATAAGGTGAGGGTCGTTACAGTATCAAATATAAAAAAAAAATGTTATGGACCCAAATGAATTACTAAATATTTTATCAAATCTCTTATATGAGTGTGGAATTTACACAAATTACATGTGGGTGGATCTCACATACATGTAAGAAATTTGATAGGATATTTGATAATTCATTTAGATTACCAAGCGTAACTCCAAATAAAATCTATAAAAAAAAATAGTGCATTAAATGCATAGTAATTGTGGTAGGGGAGTAGCTATGTTCATCACAGTGGTGTTAGTTGACACCACTAAATTTCAAAAAATAAAATAAAATAATATTAGTTTTGAAAACAATTTTTAAGAGGCTCAAAATTTAAAATTTATTTGGTTCATAATTTTCTCAAAACTATTTTCAATCATTTTTACTATCTCATCTCTCCTTCTCTTATATCATATATATATATATATATATATCAATCAATCACTTTTTCTCTCTTATCTCTCTTCTCTCCTTTCACATTCTACACATAAATTAACCATTCTGAAAACTTTACATATGGACCCCGACCCTCCCAAAAAAAAACTCGCTCTAAAGATTTTGATATCCCAATATTTTGTTTTATTTGTAATTTGACTAGTTTGGATTGGTTTTGTAAATATAATTGAGAATGTATGAAATTTATAAAGTATCATATAAATGTTAATATTGTTTAGTTGTGTAAAATTAAAAATATGATATAATGACATTGATGATGATGTTTTGCTAAATAAACCCGAAATTCCTGACTATGCCACTGAGTTGTGGTACTATTTTTCTGTAGGGATCAATGTTGACTATTTTTTGCAAAAAACTTTGACTATCAATCCATACATACTCCATAATAGTAGTTGTTTTCAGCTTGCTCCCTCTTAAATGAGTTTCCACCCACCAACCACAATCACCCTACCGGACTTTGTTTACCATATCCTTTGTTTCCATGTGCTTCACTTTGAATCCAGGTGAATGCTTCAAATAATTTATTTATTATGTTTATTAAAAAATAATTTATATAAAGAATTAATTAATCGAATATCAATAATCAGGATCAAATTATTTTTTTAAAAAAATATTCTTAAATCATATTTCTCTTTCATATTTTTAAGACAGATATAATTCATTCTTATAACTACTAATAATATAATTTATTAAATAAATAGTCTTATGAACGAGAGTTTTACACAATAAATTATTCATATCATGAAGAAGTATTTGAGATGGGCGATTGAAGGGCACACACACTACAAGGATTCCTTGACTAATTGATAGATGAAATTAGTTTTTTTCACGTGCTTCCAAATTGTGTGGGAAAAAAACACACACACACTTGTTGTTGGTCTAAATCAGTAAAAACTCATTCAAAAAGCGTATTAATCCCGCCTAAAAAAGTTATGATTTTCAATGTTTTGGAGTATATCATAAAATCTGTCTATTATGTTTTAAATCAACAATGATTCAGAGTATTAGTTTTGATACTCTAATAGAGTACTAATAACATGACAAGGGAAAAAAAATCAAGATTAAAACATCACATCACAATGTGTGAGACTTACTATCAACTCATTAGAGCTAGCTTTAGAACTTACGAATTAAAATTTCAAAACATTTTTCTATTTTAAATGGCTGATATGGATAGTCCCAAATTACAGCCCAATATTTTGACTCTCTGGACCTACAAATTGGCAACCCATCTAATTCTCTGAAGTTTCATAAAAAGGCCCAAATGATAAATACTTCTAATCACCCAAACACCATGGTCAATAAATCAGCCAAGTAAAAGCTTTTGTGTGGGATAGGCTATTAGTGGGTTTTGGTTATTTTAATTTGTGGAAAAAAGTTAGGTTTGGAATGATGTTTAGGCTTTTTTGGCTTTTTTTTATAGGAAAATGTGTTTGGAATAAGTATTTTGCCATTTTACCCTTGATGTGACACTTGCAAAATGACATTAAAAATTAAAGTTTCTGGGGTATTTTGGTAATTTCCTCAGGGGCTGCCTCTTCAACCTTCACCTGTTGCGCAAAACTTTTTTTTGGTTATATTAGCCTTTTTTCAATGTTTTTATTATTGCACTGATTAAGCCCCATTTGTTTTGGGTATATAGGTAGAAATTGGATTAAGATAGAGGTGGAACTTATTTAATATTATGTTTGTTTATAAATTTGGAGAAGGGATTGAGATAGGAGAACAACAGTAACTGTTGTGTATCAATTGGAGGTTTATTATGGACTTATTTTTATGATCTAAACCGTTCATTTTATAAGATTTGTTGAGTACTTTATTCTTACTAAAAATCATATTAATCGGATATCAATAACTATATGATCAAATTGAATATTTTTTATGCTATTTCTGAAAAGAAAAACTTATTGTTTATTTTTTTTATGATAAATGTAATTCGATCATATAGTTATTGATATCCGATTAACATGATTTTTTTTGTAGGCATGAAGTACTTAACAAACCCTACAAAATGACAGTTCGGATCATAAAAATAAGTCCATAATAAACCTCCTGTTAAGGCACAACAGTAATCTCATTTCCTTGAGATGGAGATCCGAATTTGGTTGGGCTTTAGGAGGGGGATTGAGATGGAAGAGGTGGAGGTGGAGGTGGAGGTGGAGGTGGATGTGGATGTGGATGTGGTCTTAAAAAAACAGTCTGCCGAACTATTTTTATTTTTGTTTTTATTTTTTACATGTTGGGCATTTTTTTTAACATTAATGTTTATAATGTTTTTGTATTTTTTTATTTGTTTTATTATTTTATATAAAAATAATTTTACGATTCCTACGCCAACAACTATCATCAAAACAAACTCAATTTTACTTAATCTCTTCATTATCAATTCCTTCACAATTAATCCCCTCCATTAATTCTACCACTGAAAACAAACGATACTTAAATTAGCACCCAAACCAACATCTCAAATATTACTCAAAGGCCCAGATATTCACCCACTTAGTGGTAGCAATGGCATAGTAGAGGTGGTAATGTTGGGGTAATAGTGGTGTTGGTGGTGGGTTAATGAGAGTAATGGTAAGGAGTGTGGTGGTGATAGTAGCAATAGCAATGATTGCATTAATAGTGGTGGTGGTAATAGCAAGATGGAGGTGGTTGGGGGCGATGATATTAATAAGATCTTAATTGGAAAATTATTTTTTATCTTTTAAAAGTAGAAAAATATTTTTTAACTTAAATAAATTTATTTTCTATGATAAACACATAATATATATATATATATATATATTGTCAAACAAACGGAGCATTAATAGAAAATATTATTTATAACGTGAAGAGTTTTTGTTAACATGTAAAGGTTTTTTTTTTTTTTTGATCGCGAACATGTAAAGGTTAAAAATTTTAAATATTTTATATGAAAATACATGTAATAAAAAATTGTATAATGTTTTTTTAAATACTTTAATATACATTAACAAGACCCAAGAAGAAAATGAAGAGGAAAGGGACAGAAAAGGAAAGAAGGTCACAATTATGATGAGTAGATGTGAAGCTGTTGTTGTGGGCAAGTGTTGGGAGGACTTAGCAAAGGGGTGAGAAGCATGTAACCTCTCAACCCAATTGGCTCAATTTCTTTTTCTCCCCATGTTGTAAGTTTTCTATTTTATTTTTTTTTTGGGTTCTTTTGATTGATTGATTATTATGGTCAGAAGATAATACCAAAATAATTATGTTTTGTTTCAAAGCATTTCCAAGACAGTCAAGCGTGTTGTAGTAATTGTAATTAGCTTAGTTGCTTCTCTGACTTATGAAATGGGATGACTGTTGAATCTTGAACAATATTTTACGTGACTCTCTCTCTCTCTCTCTAAGTTTCTTGACCATTTTTTTTAAAAAAGGTCATGACAAGTGCTCTTGAAGTTTGAGGACATATGTTTTATATTTTTATAATTGTTTAAAATAATTTAAATAAGTGTACATTTTAATTTTTTATAAAAAAATATACGAAAAAGTAAAAAAGTGATAGGATTTAAAAATAAATAAAAAAAATAAAAAATATGATTATATAACGTACCCCAAACAAATTTAGATTTTATCATAAAAATAAATAATAACTTTGAAATACACGTTCATAAAAATTATATAATTATAATAATTGAATGAATTTAATTTTGTTTAATGAATGCCCCCCATGTACAACGTATAAAAATCAACAATTCAACTCACAAATGATTTTGATGATGGATCTCACATCCTAAACAGCACCCAATTGATTTTTTTTTTTTTATCAATCGATAAATGAGTAATTATAAATATAAGAAGTATACCGTTAGCCTACGGGTGTAATTTTGGCCCGTGGCCCGCGGGCGGCCCGAAACCTGTCCGCGCCCCGAGGTCGGCCCAGCCCGAACCCAAGCCCAGCCCAATGCCTTGGGCCTGGGCTAGGGCCTGGGCCATCATTTTGAAGCCCGGCCCAACCCTTGACCCGCTCAAGGCCCGCCCAAAAGCCCAGGCCAAGGCCCGGCCCACTCCGATGCCCATTTTTTTAATGAAAAATAATAAAATTTTGGTGGGAAAAATTAAAAAAAATTGTTTAGGCCTGCCCAAAGCTCGAGCCCAGGCCTGAGACCCCGACCACTGGCCCTCCCAAAGCTTGAATACCCCTGGGCCTGGGCTAGGGCCTGGGCTTAGTTTTCTGGCCCGTGGGCCGAGCCGGCCCGATTTTTTGGCGGGAGCCCGCAAGGCTCGACATAGGCCGAGCCGGTCCAAAATTACACCCTTACATTAGCCCAACAATCACCAAAAAAAAACTTACAATCACCAAATCCATCAACTACTACAAGCCCACATAATCCCCAAATCAAACAACTACCGCAAACCCAAACTTTGAAATGAATTCTCAAAAAGCCCAATCTTTCTTGTATTACTCCAATTTTTTTATGGGATTTTTTCCAGTTGGTCCTAATAATTGAATCTATTATCTATTAGGTCTTAAGTTTCTATCTCATGTATCAGGAAGTCCTGTTATATTTTTTTATTTCGATTTTGCCCCACTACCAGCTGGTAAAAATCCTTATTTAAACCATCCCAAACACTTTATAAATCTTTAATTGTTTATAATATTTATTATTCATTAATTTTTTCAATTTATATTAACTTCTCTTATGATCATTTTTCCAAAACTCTTCTTCTTTCTCATCTCTTTCTCTCTAGAAAATACCACCAATGTAGCTATGGCCATGGCCATCCACCCGCAACCACCATCGTCGTCTGTCACTAACCACTGCTACCTCCACCGGTCACCACCATTACCTTTGCCAGCCACTACCACCACCATTACTCACTAATCATCTCTACCGTCGCCAATCTATACTTCACCATCTCTCAACCGTTTGACTCGCTCGCCCAACATTGTCGTCTTCTTTCGTCTTTGCCATTACCGTCGCTCTTTTTCCATGCTCCATCTACCATCATCGTCGTTCTTCATCAATCATCAATCCACCATCTTCAACATCGAACTTCACCAATGGCTTCTGAGAGGGTAATTTGTGTGAAGTTTGGGCCAAGCTAGGTCCGGATAGAGAGTGGGTCGAGCTATGGGCCGAGGTAAATAGGCTTCGCGACTAGACCTTGTTATCTCGGTCAAGAATGGATGCAATTAGCTCGGTTTAAATATTTTGGACCGAGGTCTGAATGAACAAGGACCAAGCTAGGCATTACTCATGAATGCGCCGAGCTAACTGTGTCCGAAGGTTAGTGGTAGATTGGCTCTTTTGTCGTGCTATCGTGGTAAAACCATCTCACTTGGTTAAGCAATGACGGGGGTGTAGAAAGATAAGCATTACCTTTCTGATTCCGAGAAGGATTCTACATTGGAGAATAAGGGTCCTACTAGGATTGTGCCAGGCAGAATCTATAAAAGCTCATAGCAGGACCTATGTACAGGTACCACAATCTTGAATCTCAAATACACAGAACTTTTTGTCCATTGTCTATTGGCTAACTTAGGCATCGAAGAGGTACCCGGCACACACTTGCGGGCTAGCTCACATTTGTGTTTTCAGGGAGTAAAACGACGATATTTGGAGGAGTGCAAACTTGATCAACAGGATTATACGAGAAGATTATTTCGTGCTCGTACAATTGGCGCCATCTGTGGGAATTACACAAAGAACAAAACCTTTTGATCGAGTTTTCCTCTCTAGTTGAAATCAATGGCGCACAATGAAGACTTGCCGCAATCTGCTATTGATGGGCAAACCCCGGAAGGGGGTGGGAGGCGCGAAGGTTTACCTTCTATCCCATCCATGGCAGAATTAGAAGCCCAGTGACGGAACTCTTGAAAGGACACACGGAAGAGAAGGGGCACTAGTCCCCGTCACTCTCAGAGTCCTGAAAGACAAAAGCAAAGGTTGGATCCTCAAGTTCTGGAGGATCACGTGAGGAAGCAAAATGAGTTAATAAGAAGGATGGCGGCAGACATGGAGACCATGAAATGCCAGATCAAGGAAAAAATGGTGGCGACAGAAGGGGGATGCAAAGGCAACACGCCCCCTTACCACTCGGAAGATGGTGATAGATATGTCACACCATCACAAGCAGAAAGTAAGAGCCTTAGAACAAGCGACACTCAATCAATAACTTCCGGGACTCGTCACTCTAGGTCTGAAAGAACGAGGACTAAAAGGTCATATACAGAGGGAAACAGCTATCGGCTCTCGCACACGCACCAAACGACATCTAGGCACACAGAGTTGCCTAGGTCAACGGACTTGCGATCAGTGCTAGAGGAGAGGGCCTGTTGGAAGGAGGACACCAGGGCTCGTGACCCTCGTAGAGTTTCAGGCTTGCAACGATTGGCCCCTAGGACACATGGGAGTGTCGAGGTAGGGATGCCAATGTCGCACCTTGCTTACAAACCAACAGATAAAGCATTAGCAAGGTTGCAAAGCTCGCCGTTCGTTCCGGCAATTGAGAATGCAGCACTACCCTCAGGCTTCCACTAGCCCAAATTCACTACTTATGAGGGGAAGTCAGATCCTTACATGCACTTAAGCCACTTTCGCCAAGTTATGACAGTATACCGACGAAACGAAACTTTAATGTGTATCCTGTTTCCATCCAGCCTGGGCGACCTAGGCCTAACTTGGTTCGAAAGACTGCCGGAAGGCAACATAGCCTCGTGGGCACAATTGGCAAAAGCATTTGTGACTAGATTCAGAATGAATACCAAAACACCCGTGGATATTGACCAGCTACTCTCCATTGACATGAGCGAAAAAGAGACATTGAGGTCTTACAACAGTCGCTACTAGGAGACTTTCAACCAGATTGGGGATTGCCCTACAAATCTTACCATCGCACAATACAAACGAGGTTTCCTAGTCGATAACAAATTGAGGGACTCAATGACAATGATGCTACCCCTCACGATGGAGGCCCTAATAGAGAAAGTGCATTAACATATCAGAATAGAGGAAGATAGCGTCCGTGCTAAAGCCAAATCTGGCGCAGCAGTAATACCAGATAAAAAGACTATAGCAAAAGTCAACACGGTAGAATAACCAAGCAGGAATGGACGAGGGAAGCGAGCCAACAGAGAGGACCCAGAAAAAAGGAAGTTAAGAGTCCGCACTGCCATCACCACAGTATTCAATAAACCTTTACCGGATTCTTAGCGAAATACGTGATGAACCCTTCGTTCGACGGCCTGCCAAGTGGGAAAAGCACGAAGGGTCTATAACGAGAGGTCCTGTTGCACCTTCCATGATGAGAAGGGGCACCGAACTGAAAATTACACACCATTGAGGCAACATCTGGAGGAGTTAGTGGCTGCTGGACACCTAGACCAGTATATAGAAGGGGGAACACAACCAACCCCCAGGACCTAAACAGACCAAACGGGATGCCGGTCGACGGTCCACCCCAAGGCATAATAAACGTTATACATGGGATCGTCGAACCTGAATGGGTATGTGAGCTCAGGGGGATGATCAAAAAGGCTGAGCACTTGAGAGAGGTATTAAGTGCATAACCTACCGTCAAAAAGGGCAAAACAGAGGTTACGAACGTTATATCCTTTTCAGACAGAGATCTAGCAAGGCTATATTTCCCTCACAATGACGCACTGGTGGTCACTTTGCACGTCAAGAATTTCGACATTAAGCAAATCCTGATTGACCAAGAAAGCTCATGTGAGAGAATGTACTACGAGACCTTCAAACAACTGAAACTGAAGGACAGAGACTTGGCACCTACGACATCTCCCCTAATCGGCTTCAACTCAATGCCAGAGTGGCCAGTGAACAAGATAATCTTCCCAGTCAAAGCTGGAACCATGACAAAACAGGCAGAATTCTGGGTATTGAAAGTCCCTTCCACTTATAACATAATCTTGGAAAGGGCATGGCTGCATGCCATGCGCTCAGTGGCGTCAACCTACCATCAGGCATTACGATTCCCTAACGAAACCGGCGTGATTGAAGAAGTCTTAGGAGACCAAATCATGTCAAAGCAGTGTTTCGTCACAATAAACGGCAACCGTGTCGCAAAAGTGTTTGTTTAGATGGTGGAAGAGCTAAAAAGCAACGAACTATTTGCAGATATCGGCAAAGCAGCAGAGTAGAACCCAGAAAAGTTCTTTTTGCTCGACTCGTCTTTGTCCAGCACTGAGAGAATAGAGGTCATGGAATTTTTAACCTCTAACATCGAAGTATTTGCCTGGACACCATACAACATGCCTGGCATTGACACCACCAACTTAATGTCCACCCAACTGCCAGACCAATAATACAGCGCACTCGCAGATCAGCACTCCACCACACGTAGAAGTGGGAAACTTGCTGGAAGCAGGAGCCATCAGAGAAGTGCACTATCCTAGGTGGATCTCCAATCCTATTGTAGTGCCAAAGAAGAATGGCAAATAGCGTGTTTGCGTGGACTACAAAATAGTCTACAAGGCATGCCCAAATGACAGTTTTCCTTTACCACGGATAGACCAACTAGTGGACCTGACGGCAAGACATAACCGACTTAGCTTCCTTGATGCGTATCGAGGTTACCATCAGATCACTATGTATGAACCATACCAGGAGGTCACATCATTTACAACACCTAAAGGATTATACTGTTACAAGGTCATGCCCTTTGGTCTAAAGAACGCAGGGGCTACATTCTAACGAATGGTCACCAAAATGTTTGAACCATTGTTAGATAGAACAATGGAGGCTTACATAAATGACATGGTGGTCAAAAGCAAGGATGAGAAGGACCATCTCAGGGACCTAGATGAAATGTTCCAAATTTTGAAGAAGAACAAGTTGCGTCTAAACGCATCCAAGTGTGCATTCGGCGTAGGATCAGGCAAATTCCTAGGCTTTCTGGTAACTAACCGAGGTATAGAAGCTGACCCCTCTCAGATCAAAGCAATCCAGGATCTTGAGAGGCCCAACACAGTCAAAGAGGTACAGCATCTCACTGGCCTAGCAGTCGCACTCAACCGATTCATAACCGTGCCCTAGAGAGCTTGAAGGACTACATGACCTCTCCTTCGTTGTTAGTAACCCCAATGCCAAGAGAAGAGCTCTTTTTGTACTTGGCGATTTCATAGCATGCAATCAGCGCAGTGTTGGTCAGAGCGGAAGAAATCTAACACCTGCCTATCTTTTATGTTAGCAAAACCTTACTGAGCGCTGAAACAAGGTACCTACCATTTGAAAAACTGGCCTTAGCTTTGATGATGGCCTCAAGGAAGTTGTCGCATTATTTCCACGCCCACATTGTAATCGTCCTAACGGCTTTTCCCTTAAAAGCTTTGTTTGAGAGAACAGATTTTTTTAAACGAATCTTGAAGTGGGCGGTGGAATTAGGGTAGTTCAGCATCAAGTTTCAACCCAGAACCGCAATAAAAGCCCAAGCTTTAGCAGACTTTGTGGCTGAGTTCACACCAGGAAGTCATCACATCTGCCCAGTTGACTTGACCGATACAACCGAAGTGGGGGGAAAAGTACCGCGGGAACTGCGTAATCCCTAAAACAAGATGTCCAGCTACATTACAAGCCATACAGGATTGAGGACAAGAAGGAAGGGGCAGACCATGCTATTCCCAGTGAAGACTCATCGAAAAGTAAAGACTTGGGCAGTCAGATAATGAAGATGAAACCCCAACAGCAGGCATGGGCTTGGAAGAAAACATCAGCAACACCCATGACCCCAAGACATCATCCGACCCCTCTACTTGCTGGAAACTATTCGTCGGAGAGATGTGGAAGCTCTTCGTGAATGGAGCATCCAATAGGTACGGTGCAGGACTTGGCATAGTCCTCATCTCACGAGATGGCCTAATAGTGGAACAAGCAGTCAACCTTGGTTTCCCAGCATCCAACAATGAGGCAGAGTATGAAACACTGTTCGCAGGCCCAAAATCAACACTTTTCATGAAGGCCACCGAGCTAATGGTTACAGTGACTCCCATCTAGTAGTAAACCAGATTTTAAGTGACTACGAGGCAAAAGATGAGAGGATAGCTAAGTACCAAAAGTTAGATAGAAAGGAGATCATGAAGTTTGAAGTAGTTCGGATAGAGCAAATCGGCCGAAAAGAGAACAGTAGAGCAGACGAGCTGGCAGGTTTTGCTTCAATGGCAGATACATCTATTCCACACCCATTACTGATCGACTTCCTACCCAGACCAACCATTGAAGAACCCGAAGTAGCTGAGATATGTTGTGTCGAACTAGGTCTTTCATGGATGGACCCCATCATAGTGTTTTTAAAAGACGGCATCTTGCCTGAAGAAAAGAAAGAGGCCAACAAAATTATAGCAAAATCACAGCAATTTTGGCTCTCTCCATCATTGGCGTTATACAAAAAATCCTTCATAGGACCTTACTTGAAATGTGTCCATTCTAGCAAGGTCGAGGCATTTTTGTTCGAGATATATAAAGGCATATGCGGAAGTCACCAAGGGGGAAGATCATTGGCTTACAGAGCAATTTCACAAGGATATTGGTGGCCATACATGCAAGCAGATTTAGAGAAATATGTCAAGAGGTGTGAGAAATGTCAGAAGTTCGCACATCAAATACATCAACCAGCCAGAGAGCTTCTACCATTAACTAGCCCATGGCCCTTCGCAATGTGGGGCCTGGACATAGTGGGATCACTTCCAACAGCACCCAGCAACAGAAAGTTATTTCTCGCAGCAACAGATTACTTTACAAAGTGGGTGGAGGCTGAAGCACTCGTATCAATAAAGGAGAAAGATGTTAAGAAGTTCGTCTGGTAGAATATCATAACTCGATTCGGCATACCCAAGGCTCTAATATCTGACAATGGCACTCAGTTCAATGGCAAAATCTTCAGAGGCTTTTGCGAGGAATACAAGATAGAATTCAACAACTCTACACTAGCATACCCTCAAGCAAATGGCCAAGTAGAAGCATCAAACAAAGTCGTCTTAGATAGTTTGAAGAAAATATTAGAGAGAACAAAAGGCAAATGGGCTGAGGAGCTACCTCATGTTTTATGGGCTTACCGTACCACACCTCGGCGGTCAACTGGAGAAACGCCTTTTTCCTTAGCTTATGGCATGGAGGCAGTAATCCCACTGGAAGTAGGCCTCCCTACTATTAAAAATGAAAATTTTGATCCAAACTTGAATGAAGAAGCCATAACCTTGGAACTCGACCTTGCAGAAGAGAGGAGGAAAAGAGCTCTAGTCCACATTGCCTCACACCAGCAGGAGTTATCTAGAAAATATTACAAAACAGTGCATCTGAGGCAATTTAAGATTGGGGATTGGGTATTACGCAAAGTAATGGGCAACACTTTGATACCTGGATATGGCAAGTTAAGACCTAACTGGGAAGGACCATACAAAGTGGTTGGTTCAGTAGGAAAAGGGGCATATCACTTGGAAAATGGAGACAGTAAGACTATTCACAGATCATGGAACACTGCTAATCTCAAATTATTTTATTTTTAGCTTTTTCTTAAAATACTTGTAATTTTTTCCCTTTTTCAAATAAAACAAGTAGTCTTTTCAGCATAATTTTTTCTACTGTAAAAGTTGTTCTCAGTCATTGCCAACAAGGGGCAATCAAAAAGTTTGGCAGGAATGACCAGACACTCTTTGCTAGAAAAAGGTTGGCAGGTATGACCAACATTTAGCTCTCTTCAACCGAGATAAGGATCTAGGCTAAAAAAGGTTGGCAGGAATAACCAACATTTAGCTCTCTTCAACCGAGATAAGGATCTAGGTTGAAGAAGGTTGGCAGGAATAACCAACATTTTAGCTCTCTTCAGCCGAGATAAGGATCTAGGCTGAAGAAGGTTGGCAGGAATAACCAACATTTAGCTCTCTTCAGCCGAGACAAGGATCTAGGCTAAAGAAGGTTGGCAGGAATAACTAATATTTAGTGATCTTCAGCCGAGACAAGGATTTAGGCTGAAGAAGGTTGCAGGTATGACTAATCATTTAGCTTTCTTCAGTCGAGATAAAGATCTAGGCTGAAGAAGGTTGGCAGGAATAACCAACATTTAGCTCTCTTCAGCCGAGATAAGGATCTAGGCTGAAGAAGGTTGGCAGGTATGACCAACATTTAGCTCTCTTCAGCCGAGATCAGGATCTAGGTTGAAGAAAGTTGGCAGGTATAACCAACACATAGTAAATAGATTACAAAGCTCTTGGACCGAGATGGATATCTCGGCCATTAAAATTATGACATAAGAAACCGAGCAAAGAGTTGAAGCCTCATGCAATTAAAGTTAACGGATAAACACAAGAAGTATGGCGTACATCGAACAAAAAGATTGGAAAAATAACATATTTCATTCAAGATTTAAAAGTGCATTACAAGAGGTGGGGCTTCAGCCCGGTAACAATTTCAAGAGAAAAAACAAAATCAAGTAAAAAGATCATCCAAATCAACGTCCAAATCGACCCGGACTTCACCCAGAGGTAGCTCGGCTATGAGATAAGCCCCCAGGTTAGGCTTGGTCGTAGGCACCACGTTAGTCGCAGTAGGTAGAGGTGGGCTGGAGTCCACTGGAGTAGGAGAAGTAGACTGGTAGCCAAGCTAAGTGTTGGGCGTATTCTCAAGAGCAGGGACCTCATCCTCCTCCCCCTCCCCCTCTTGAAGGAACTTTTGTTAGACCGCGTTAGCATAGTCCGCCATGTAGCCCGGTATGAAGTGGGGAGGGGGATTCAGGAAGACGTTGGAGTCGTGTCCGCAACCAAGCTTTTCAGCAGCGGCTTTCCAACCGCACTTGAAGAAAATATCCTTGGCAGCTTCGCATTGTTGGACGTACGTCTCATCTCCTTCCTTGAAACCTCGGTCCTCTATATCTTGTATCTTTTTCTTCATGTCCTCCAGCTCGGCATTTTTCTTCCTCTCCATCTTGGCTAGCTCACATAAGTAACGGTCTTCTTTCTCGGCTAAGGCCTTCTGCTTGTCAGCCTCCGCCGTGCTGACCAATCTGGTAAGCCTTGAGTTTTCAACCTCTAGTTTGGCCAGCTTGGCCTGGGTATCTTTTAACTCCGTTGCTTTGGATTTTTCCTCAGTGACGACTGACCGCACCATCTTCTTGAGCTCAAGAACTCATTTGTGAGCTACTTGGCTCTTTTGCAGGGCCTGCATAGTTTAGAGCGGTTAGGAGACAACCAATGCACTGGGACCATAATAAATGTTCAAAGTTTGAGGGGATTTTTGGGGCTTACCAGAATCATCGATTTGGAGGCCAAGCGAATAGCCTTCAACTCGATCAAACCCTTATGCCGCTCTATGTCGGCAGGAAGGCAGGCACTCTTTGCTAGGTTGAAGGCCAATAGATGGTCCTTCTTGGCGCTAACTGTCGCGACCCAAACCTGCCCCTAAGGGTTTAGCATCGTAACCGGCCAGTAATTCATGATTATCAAAGGCCTGCTTAACAGCAATGACAATAATACAGTATAGAGGGGCTGACGGAAGGCAAACAATAATAAGAAAATATCCAATAAGCTATGAAAACCTGAATGGAAAAGACTTTCATGGACAAAACCACATTCATAGCCATATACCAAAAATACATGTACAAAGTAGCATACAGGTTAGGGACCTAATCCCCTCATCATAACTGTACAATCAAGTCTTAAACATTCTTTATATTAACAGGGACAAAAAAGGTGAATCTGAAACACCCCCAAAACACCTTGACACGTGCGGGTTCAGAACCTCGGTATGATGCACAATGGTTGGCTTGACAAAACATGAGTCTAAGTCGGCGCCTATAGCTCTAGTCCAGTGCTTGGCCACCTACATATATATATATATATATATATAAACTGTGAGCTAAAGCCCAGTGAATAACAAATGCATAAAGGGGTTAAGAATGAATGTCTTTTCGGTAATTAAAACAGTCATTTGCATCAGTAGATCAGTTATTCAATCAGTGACTCATATTTCAAGTCATAGCATTCAGTTGGAAACCATAGCAGTCATACGTGGTACATCCAATAGTAGAACAGTACAGTAGATCTAAATAGATCGAACAGTCAGTTGATGGCCATCAAAATAGTAAACAGTAGTAGTTCCAAATATTGGAACTGACAGAGATCTCTGTAATAATAGTAGTAACAGTAACAGTAATAGTCAGTTGCTATGGATGCCACGAGTACAGTTCATAAAATATGACAAACATTCATTCGGTAAACAATGTCATTTCAGAAAACAATGCAGTCAATCGTTCAGAAAATAATTATAATTGAACATAGCTTTACAACATTGTTACTCACAGATTACTGGGCTATAGGCAGGCTAATCAGCGTCCTTGGATGCCAAACCTACACAATTGCAGAATGAACACACACTAAATTACACACCCAGAATTAATAACTTAGCCCCTTGCTTGTTTTAGTGTGGTTCTAAATCATTATCCTCATTATGATGCCTTAAACATGGCCTAGGAGTGCCTAGGATGGAATGAGGATTCAAAAATGCACTTAAAAATATTTTTCAAAACTTGTTGAAAACAGGGGTCTCGCTCGAGCGTGGCTTCCTTCGCTCGAGCGGACATGCAAAATGTACTCGGTCGCTCGAGTGTAGACTCCTTCGTTCGAGCGATCTGCAAAAATGTGAAAAGTACTGGTTGTTAAAAATCTTTGCTCGATGCTCGCTTGAGTGTGAGACACAGTTCTTCGCTCGAGTGCAAGTCTTGTCGCTCGAGCGTACTTTTGCATACGCAAAAATTCTGAGAGCTTACAATTTATGCTCAAGCCAGCATTCTATCGCTCAAGGGTGGAATCCCTCGCTCGAGCGAGGAAGCCAAATTCTGGGTTTTCCATATTTGCTCCCAAAGCTCAAACCATGGATTTAATATGCTAAAACTCATCCTTTTGGGGTCAATTCTCTAGAAAATACTTAGAAACTCATGACACAACATGTTTTGAAGATCATTTCATAAAATCAAAGCCCAAAAGCATGTCAATTATACCAAATTTCAACTAAAACTTTATGAACATTACAAGAACATGGCATGCGTGAGTTCTCTAGAACTCCATTACCTCAAAGCATGATCAAATGCAAGATTCAACTCAAAAACATGGTGAATTTCTAGAGTACAACCATAATATGACCATGCATGTGGAAATTTTCATAAAAACAATCTCGAAATTCAAAGATATGGACATGCATGCATGGATTGGCTTAGCTTCCTTAGATTCTAGCTCAATTGTCCCATGAATTCACCTATTTCATTTATATAAAAGTCCAAGATGGCTCCATTTGAAGATTAAAAGGTTGAGCTCTTACCTAGGCTACTCAATCAAGCTTCACTTAAGCCGAATTCTTGAGCAATGAACAATTCTTCAAAGTTTCTTCAATTTCCTCAAAGTTTTCAAGCAACACACTTATTGAATTCAATTCTCTCCTACTCTCCTCTCTCTCTCGTTTGTATACAATGAGATGGTAAAATGATGGTGTCAATTAAGCATGAAGGCAAATAGTCTTGTAAGACCTACTAATGGCAACCATGTAATTTAACTTAACTTAAATTAATTAGCATTATAAATTTTAATTTAATCATCCCAAATCGAATTACAATTAAACTTACCATAATATTCTATAATTCCTAATTAGCATATAACACAAGTCAAATTCTGAATCGGTTACTGATAAGGCTTTCAATTCGCAATTTGAAATCAAAATATGAACAGATTTTTCTACTTCAAACAGATAGAAATGCAATCTAAACAACACACTCATGTAATCAATTTAGGATTTCATTTTAATCAATTACTTATCATGCTAAATCATGATTTAACGCTAATCATAGGTGAGGGTTGTCACATTGACAGAATCTGAGGCTGTAATAGCTCGACCCCTAAATGTGGCTTTTGGTGCCTACACTGGCGGGCGGGAGGGTTTGAAGAGCTAGGTCGGTTGCGACCTTGGGAGATTGTTGTTTCTTGGAGCTCGGTTTGGGATAGCTCGTCCTTATCCCTTAGGCTTTGTGTGCGCGGCCGTTTGCTTGGCCGAGATGACGTAGCTCGGGCTGTGGGGAGGGCTACCACTGCCTTATGTGTCTGACCGGCTTGTGGCACCTCGGTCTGAACATCGACAATTGGAGTGGAGGCTTGTTCAGTGATCAGGGCTCGAACAGCTCGGCGTTTGGCCATTTCTTGTTCTTCAATTAGGGGAATGAGGTTGATTTGTGGCAAGTTTGGGTCCGGCTCTGGAGATGGTTCTAGAAAAAAGTCAGTTACCCTGACCTTCCTCTTTCCACTGTATCGGTAGGTCAGTTCGAAGTTAAGTAGCTCGGACCAACCTCGGTGACGGTACCAAAGTGCGGCACGCAGAGCGTTTTGATTGGCGTATTGGTATTTTGATTTTAGCTGGTTCAAGTCTGCGGAAAAATAAAAGGCAACGGTTAGTACGGCGAAGAGTTATAAACAACAGCAAAAAACAGACAACTAAGCCGATGTATTCATACCGACTGTCCCTTTATTCCAGTTGATATTGTAGCCCAGTATCTAGGCTTCCTGGCCATCAAAATTACCAGAAACCCAGAAAAAGTCGTCGTCATTCATGTCTTTGTCCGGTATACTTTTAATTATTTTCTCTCGACCTTTTCTTACTCTTAAATAATACCCCAAACCGTCATCATTTTGGCCGAGTGAGTATTGATGGAATAACTCGGCCAATTTGAGGTTGAGGTCGAGCCAGCGGTTTAGCTCGGCGATGCCATTTATTATCTTATATGTATTTGTGGAGAGCTGGGTGGGGCAAAGTTTTTTCTGCCTAAGAAATTCACAAATGAGAGGCTGAACGGGAAATCAAAGACCGGCTTCTACAATGGATATCACGGTAAACGGGACGAAGCCCGGTTTGCCCCAAGGGGTTATTTCTAGTTCGGCTAGGGAGAGGTGAACGTCGTTTGGAATCTGGTAGTCCCTCCGGAATTCAGCTATGGCCCCAAGGGAGTCCACGAGAAACCTGTATTTACCCATGATAACTTATAATAACAAAATTGTTCACAGTAGCCTAGCTCGGCGTATCTAACGCTTTGGTTGGCTCGGTTAAACAAAGCCGTCTAGGGGCAAGGTGCAAAGGTGTGCCTGGCCAACCTAGTTGAGTCTGCAAAGTGACAATAAAGTGTCATACCCAGATAATTGAACCGGGCTAAGCAAGAAGGCAAAATAAATATAATCCTAGTTCGGCTAAATGAGTTTTCAATCCGTTCTTAGTTTGGTTGTGGCACAAGTTTCTAGCTCGGTTATTGAACAGGAAGGCTCTCAGTCCGGTCGTAAAGAAGGGCCAACTCAAGGCCCCTAGCCCGATTGGAGATAGGTATGCATAGTTATAACTGATTTCTCAGTTCGGTTGTGTTTAAGCCTAAAGTTGCCTAAACAAATATTTAGCTCGATTACAGCACAACTCTGGATTAAACATTATGTTTTTTTAGTCCAATTGGTGTGCTTTTTTGAGTGTGAGCATAAGGTTTTGGGTTTGTGGTATTTTCTCAACACTTCAGCGTATATAAACGCATGTATATGGAGATTAAAATATCAAAAATGAAGAAATAGATAAAAAGGAACATCAGAAAAAGGCATTAAGTAACTTACAGATGAAAAGGCTTAAAGACAATAACCCACCAGCAATGAAGCAAATGTTTTCGAGCACAAAGGGAGTACAGGAGCAGGGGTAGAACTCAGAAGCACGAAGAATGAGAGAAGATGAACAATGGAGTGTTTGGTTCAAAAAGAAGGGTTTTTGTATAAAGCACGAAAATAGGCAGGACTGTTCAAAATTTTCGAAGTACGAAGACGGCTGTGTCAGTTGTACTTGACCAGTGGGAGCAAGCCACGTGTCCAAAGGAATAGGTAACGATTTAGACGCACTTGAGAAATGGAACGACGTGCAGAGTAATTGATAAGACGTTTTTGGACCGAGCAAATCAGTAGTCCGGTAGAGGATGAGCTCGATGGTATTACTTGTTTCAGCTCGGTCAACATAGACATTTTAGCTCGGCTGGAGAAGAATAATCCCAAATCATGCACTGCAGATGGAATTAAGGGGCAATTGAGAGGGTAATTTGTGTGAAGTTTGGGCCAAGCTAGGACCGGGTAAAGAGTAGGCTGAGCTATGGGCCGAGGTAAATAGGCTTCACGACTGGACCTTGTAAGCTCGGTCAAGAATGGCTGCAATTAGCTCGGTTTAAGTATTTTGGACCGAGGTGTGGATAAACAAGGACCGAGCTAGGCATTACTCATGAATGCGCCGAGCTGAGTGTGTCCAAAGGTTAGTGATAGCTTGGTTCTTTTGTCGTGCTACCGTGGTAAAACCATCTCACTTGGTTAAGCAATGAGGGGGGTGTAGAAAGATGAGCATTACCTTTTTGATTCCTAGGAGGATTCTACATTGGTAAATAAGAGTCCTACTAGGATTGTGCCAGGCAAAATCTATAAAAGCTCATAGTAGGACCTATGTACAGGTATCACAATCTTGACTCTCAAATACACAAAGCATTTGTGCATTGCCTATTGGCTGACTTAGGCATCGGAGAGATATCTAGCACACACCCGCCGGCTAGCTCACGCTTGTGCTTTCAGGAAATAAAGTGACGACGTTTGGAGGAGTGCAAACTTGATCAACAAGATTATATGAGAAGATTATTTTGTGCTCGTACAACTTCAAATCTAGTTGTTTTCAATACCGATCTACCATCTTCGGTGCCAATCTGGTACTTTACATGGTTGCCAATGAGATCGAGACTCTTTCTACAGTGTGTTTGTGAAGATCTACATTTGTAAAATATGTTGAACTAATCTGATGAATTTATCACTTAATTCAGTGATAAATTTATCACTAATTTGTTTAATATGTTGTGGACTGCTGCTGGAATTTTGATATTAATACATGATAAATTTATTACTGATTTTTGTTCATGTTATATTTATCACCTCACTCCCTCTCTCTCTTTTTATTTCTCTTAAACCAAATCTGTTGTATCAGTAATAAATGTATCATTGATATATTTCTTTGAATCTTGTGTTGATTTGTGATGATGATGACGAGATTTTTTTTTTTTTTTTTGGGTAATCTTTTAACAGACAACTAGTGAGAAATTTATTAGTGAATGTGTTTATCACTGCTAAATTTATTACTGTATATGTCTTTGAATCTTATGTTAATTTGTGACGATGATGATGAGATTTTCTTTTTGTAATTTTTTAACAAACAGTCAGTGATAAATTTAGCACTAAGTATGTCTTTGAATCTTATGTTGATTTGTGATTATGAAGACGATATTTTCTTTTTTAATTTAAAAAAAAAAACAAATAGTGATACAATTATTATTGAATGTATCAATTATAAATTCTTTTACTAAATTTGTCTTTCAATTTGTGTTGATCTGCAAATGTGAAGAATTATTTTCTAATAAGGACTCCTTATTCCCCTCCTTCATTTTCTTCATCCTTATTCTTCTTCTTTTTTTTTCTTGTTGCCAACATAGAGATATTGACATGGTGGAAATGGAAAATTGCTAAAAAAATATTTTCAAAGGTCTGAAGTGGTCTTTAGTGGCCGGTTGAGAGGAGAGAGAGAGAGAGAGAGAGAGAGAGTGTGTGGAACGGTTGAGCGATTTTTACATGTAAGCTGAATGTCGAGTAAAATTAGAAGATGTGCTAAATTAGTTTAAGTTAAGACTTCATAAGAATTAAACCAAATTTAAAAGTTTAAAGTACTGGCCTGTAATAATGATAGTCTTATGGAAATGATGGAAACTGGTCTCCACAAAGGACCCGTCTATTTTAATTGTTTTCTTGATTTTACATTAAGTCTTCGTGATCCCCATATTTTAGATGCTTTAACTCTAAATATTCAATTATATAGTTCATTTACAAATATGAATGAAAAAGTCCACAATATTGCTTTAATTTATCGAGTTCATTACAAATGTATTAAAACCAATTTAAATGTTCAAGCCTTACATAAAAGTCCTAAGGATAAAACTTTACTAATTCAAAGTAGTAGTAATGATACTAATATTAATATTCCCCAAATGATTGAACGGAAAAATATTACTCTCCCTGATCAATGGATTACTATTAATGAAAATTACAAACATAATCAACATCAATCTACTTGTCAAGATATTCAAGATATTCAACAATTTAATGATGGATCTATTAAGATTAGATTTATCGATCTCAATCCTCTAGACATAGTACTTCAAGTGTACCTACTGATGTTGAAACTGAAGATGAAATATTTAATACACGTTTATTCCAAAAAAATAGTCACATTAATATTGGTCAAACCTCCCATAGTAAAATGAAAGGCGTAGATAACTCTACAACTTCCCAAATTAGTAAACCTGTTTATTCTACTCACACGCATCTACATGAAGAAGATACTGAGTTTCAGGATTCTCCAACTCAAGCTGATTTCGAAGTAATACCTTCGATCAATCCCCAGTTAATGACTGTAAGTAAACCTTTTGCTCCTAATCTTGATAAAATTTTTATTGAATTTAGATCTTAAGAAAATAAGACTAAACAACATACTTATCGTGCTAAATATGATTCTAATCACCAATCCAGAATAACTAGAAAATTGTATGATTTTATGATTGAATAAAGTCTAGAAATCCCTTTCTTTGAATTTTTTGAAAATTATTACAAAAAAGTCAATACAATCACAAAACATAAATAGAAAACTTCTCCTAATACAACTGTTAGCGCTAGTCATCCTCCTTTGTCTAATATAATTATTGAACATCAAGGATCTGAAGTCCCTGCTTCTCTTTTTAAGTTACCTGGTACTGACCCTGAAATTAAAAAAGTAATTGAACAAAATAATTATACTAATCAATGTTTAAAAACAATTGGTAAACAATTAGATAAAATAGAAATTACTTTCGATGAAAATACATCCACTAAACAACCCTTAGATACGCCTTTACTTAATATACATAGTCATCGTTCCAAACGAACTAGTTTAGTTACCCAGGATAATTCTACTGCCAAAGCTATTGAACAACTATTCACTAAATTAACCACATCTGAGAAAGCTTCTCCATTTACTGAAAAAAGGTCTTACTGTATTAAATCAACAACCTACTTTAGACACTATTTCTAATCAAACTGACACTGATTCCACTGATAATGAAATAAATCAATTAGCCTAACAATTTCACTCATCTACTCTTAATAAAATCCATTATCCTAAAGTTAATCCTCAAACTACAAAGAATTGGTATTCACGTCCTACTCCGCCTGATCTCCAATATGAAGAAACTAATCTTAATAATCAATTTTCTGTCTCTGCTAAAAAATTATACGAGTGGAATATTGATGGTCTTAGTGAAGATCAAATCCTCCAAAAATTAAATCATTTATCTATGATTTCTAATAGTTACCTTAGTAATTACCCTGATTATTCTCAACCTGAAATTGTTTCTTTAATCACTTCTGATTTTACTGGTATGCTCAAATCTTGGTGGGAAAAATACCTTACTGAAGATCAAAGAGAATTTATTATATATGCTAATCAAAAAGATGCTAATGTTCTCCCTACCTTTGATGAAACTATTGGCTATTATCACCTTGATGGAATTAATACTTTAATCTACACCATAGTCAGACATTTCATAGGAACTCCTACTAATATATATTCTCGCATACATGATCAACTTAGTAATCTTACTTATCCAACCTTAAGTGACTTTAGATGGTATAAAGATATCTTTACATCCAGAGTTATGTTAAGAGAAGACTGTACTAAATCTTTTTGGAAAGAAAAATTCATTAATGGTTTACCTAGTCTTTTTGCTCATAAAATTCGAGATGTTCTTAGTCAACCTACTGGTGTTATTAAATATGATAGTTTAACTTATGGTGACATCATTAGTACTATTCAAAAAGAAGGATTAAGAATGTGCATTGATCTCAAACTTAGTCAAAAAGCTGCTAAACATAAACATAAGGCTAAACATGAATTAGGTAATTTTTGTGAACAATATGGTTTACCTCCTGTAGCACCCTCTCGCCGTAAGAAACATAAATGCACTAAAACAAAGTCATCTCACAAATATTCTAAAAAGAATTATTCACCTTCTAAATCAACTGATAAATTTTATACTAAACCCAAAAGGAAATATTATAAGAAATCTCATCCAAAATCTAAAACTAATAAATATGTTACTTGCTATATGTAACGCCCTCAAAATTAACCCATTATATATATCATTGACATGCATTATTTAAAGAAGACAATTTATTAATTCATTCATCAGAGTATTACTAAATAAAGCATTACATGTAACATTGAATAAAATGCCTTACAGGCTTACATCTTTCCAAGCCAACACTTGGATACAAAAAAAAATATGAGTTCTAACTCAAAACAAGAAAAGCCCTAGGCTTGAATGTTTACATGTACTAATAAATAAAGACAATTAACTAAAGGTAGTCTTCTTCAAACCAGAAGCCAAACCCTCCCAAGCTAAGTCCTTGGAGGTAGTTTATCACCTGAACCTAAAAATGATGTTCCCATAAAGGGTGAGCCACAGCCCAGTAGAAATATACTAAACCACATATAAGCAGTGAATAAAGCAATAGCATTCAACAGATGGTTAACCAAAATAATCAATTACTTCATTTTACAGTCTCATGACACTATTGCCAAAGATACGTTTTACTTTCCAATTTTATCAACATGGCTCAGAACCTGGCCAAACTTATAACAGTGAATCACATATATCATATTCACATCCTTCCAATATCAACAAACAAATGAGACTCAAGCTCAAATCAAACACTTCATACTTCCAGATTGATACACATTTTAGTGTTGTATCAATAAAACACTTCTATATAAATAAGCACACATAAAAGTGATGCTAATGGAGTCCATCTCCTATCTCCTCCCAAACAAAATCCGGTTTAGAGGTCCATCCCCTATCTTCCCCTAAACCGTGGAGTACATCCCCTATCTCCTCCCACACACAAAACAATGTATGCAAATGCAATGCTCAATCAATACACATATTTTCTGTATCAATGCCATAGTCAAAATTAACGACTTAACCAATGTGATTAGTTTCAGTTATTCTTAATCCACATGCAATGTCTACAACAATCACGACTATCCTCCACTGATAGCCCAAAACAGTTATTTCTAAACTGAAAATAACTATGTCAACAATTCAATAGACAAATGATTCCAATTACCCAATTACGCTATTTAACCAATGAATTCCCCAATTCCATGAATTTAACCATCTTTTCCCAATTCCATGAATTACTTATACAAATTAATTCAATAATACAACTAGGGTTTTTCCCAAAATTTACCAAAGTATCCCCAACATATCAAATTACCAAAGCTTAGAACAAAACCTATAAAATGGAGTAGGAAATCCCTACCTCGAAGAAAACAACACAAATGGTGAAGACAAAGATGAGTGCCCAAATACCAAAGTGCTCCAAATCGCCAAATGTTCAGATTAAATGAAAGCCCTCGACTCCCTCTATCTTTTTAATGAAGGATCTAGGGTAGAAACACACCCTAAGTGGATCAAATCTAAGAAAGAAGGTGAGTAGGGAGAGAGAAAAGTCGGACCTAGGGTTTGGAATCAAAAGAAAATGAAAAAGACTGATCAAAACCCGCTGCTGTGTATATAAACTGGACAGGCTCGCTCGAGCGAAGACATGGTCGCTCGAGCGACCAGACACAGAAAAACAATGCTCGAGCCAAGGAAGCCTTGCTCGAGCCAACAACCCAAAAGCTCGCTCGAGCGAAAGAAAACTCGATCGAGCGAAGAACTCAAACCCACAGGTCTGAAACCAGACACACGCTCGAGCGAAGGAACTATTGCTCGAGCGAAGAACAAACTAACTCGCTCGAGCGAAGAAAAGCTCGCTCAAGCCAAGAATGCACAGCTACAGGTCCAAATCAAACGCAACTTCTCGCTCGAGCGAACAACTCCTCACTCGAGCGAAGAACCAAAAACCTGGACAGCAACACTTGGTTTCTAAACCCAACCAACCTGAAACAAACCTGCCCAACACATCCTATAATTCCAAATGAGAAAATAAGGGACAACAACAAAAATTATACAATGACAGAATCTACGGAACCTAAGTCCGGATACAATAATCAAATGGGAAAAGACCGGGGTCGCTATAACCTCCCCCCCTTCAAAGAATTTCGTCCTCGAAATTAAGCATAAGTTTTGGAAAACAGAGATTTTTTTTTTTTTAACAATTCATTAGTAAACATCTTGACCCAAAACTGGTCATTTCATCTCTTTATCAAGAGGCATCTCATATTAAATATATAACACAACATATATCTCAACCTGTATCATTATTATGCATTATTCCTTTCAATGTTAACAATCCCCATATCATATTCAATTGCATGATATATATATCACACTCAGCAATGTAATCAACATATACAATGCTATACTAAACTTCTATAATGAAGCAAGTTTCAAGATACACCCATTTACCAAAACATACTCAACGTTTTACAACTTAAGACATATGTAAAGCTCTTAAGTTCAACAATATTACAAAATCTAAATACAAGATTACAAATGAATAAATATGTCCGGGTATTTTTCGCGGACTTCCAATTCACGCTCCCAAGTGGCTTCCTCCACTCCATGATGTTTCCACAAAACTTTTACCAAAGGGATGGTCTTGCCTCGCAAAACTTGATCCCGCCTATCCAATACCCGAACCGGTCTCTCCTCATACGAGACATCCTCATCAACCACTAAATCGGTCCAATCCAACACATGTGATGGATCCGGCTCATACTTCCGAAGCATACTCACATGAAACATGTCATGTACTCCGGACAACTGTGGCGGCAAAGCTAAACGATAAGCAGCCTCGCCAATCCTCTCAAGGATCTCGAACGGACCAATGAACCGAGGGGACAACTTCCCACTCTTCCCAAACCTCATCAAACCCCGTCTAGGTGATATCTTCAGAAAGACATGATCACCTGCCTCAAACACCAAAGGTCTCCTCCTACGGTCGGCATACGATTTCTGACGACTCTGTGCTGTAACAAGCCTCTTACGGATAAGCTCAACTTTCTCCGTCGTTTCTCTCACCAACTCTGGACCCAACAGAGGTGCATCACCCACCTCGGCCCAACACACAGGAGATCTACACGGTCGGCCATACAAGGCCTCAAATGGTGCCATACCGATACTAGACTGGAAACTGTTGTTGTAGGCAAACTCCACCAACGGCAAGTGCCTCTCCCACGACCCACTAAAGTCTAGAACACAACCCTGAAGCATATCCTCAAGTATCTGGATAGTACGCTCGGACTGTCCATCAGTCTGAGGATGATAAGCCGTGCTAAAGGTTAACTTAGTGCCTAAGGCACTCTGCAAACTCTGCCACAACCTGGCAGTAAAACGAGGATCTCTATCTGAGACGATCGTCACTGGGACCCCGTGCAATCTCACTATGTCCCGAATATACAAGTCGGCAAGATGATCTACCGTATCTCTCACGCGCATAGGAATAAAGTGCGCCGACTTAGTCAACCGGTCTACGACCACCCAAATAGCATCACTACCCCGCTGCGTCCTCGGAAGACCTACAACGAAGTCCATAGTGACATGCTCCCACTTCCACTCGGCAATAGGCAAGGGTTGCAACAAACCCGCTGGCCTCTGATGCTCGGCCTTCACTTGCTGGCAAGTAAGGCACTTAGATACGAAAGCTGCCACATCTCTCTTCATACCCTGCCACCAAAACTGGCGACCCAAATCCCGATACATCTTAGTGCCTCCCGGATGCACCGTAAGGCGTGAATGATGAAACTCTCGGAGTACCTCCTCTCGGCAAGACTCCGGCACAAACAGACGGTCTCGGTATCTCACACTCAGGTCGGAATACACCGTCAAACCTTTCTCAACCTTCCCACCGGAAATCTTCTCACGGAGAGATTCTACCTCAAAGTCACCTCTCTAAGTCTCTAACACTCGAGTCACAAATGAAGGCTGTGCAATAACAGAAAACAAGGCCGCAGCCTTAACGGATTCACCCAGAATTAAATCAAACTCCCCAAGTGCACCCAACATCTCCCATTCTCGGATGGCTATACTAGCTATGTCACCAACAGGTTTCCTGCTAAGGGCATCGGCCACCACATTGGCCTTTCCCGGATGATAATGCAACTCAAAGTCATAATCCTCTATAAATTCCATCCACCTCCTCTGCCTCAAGTTCAAGTCTTTCTGTGTAAACAAATACTTCAAACTCTTATGATCCGAGAACACCTCGAACCTCTCACCATAAAGATAATGCCTCCAAATCTTCAAGGCAAATATCACAGCTGCTAACTCTAGATCATGTGTAGGATAATTCTGCTCGTGAATTTTCAACTGACGTGAGCCATAGGCAACTACTTTCCCCTCTTGCATTAACACACAACCCAGACCCTCTCGTGAGGCGTCACAATAGACTGTATAACCCAACCCTCTCTCTGGAATAATCAATACTGGAGCGGTAATCAGTCTAACTTTCAACTCCTCAAACGACTTTTCACAAGTCTCACTCCATACAAATTTGACTCCCTACCGAGTCAGTCTAGTCAACGGTGATGCTAACCTGGAGAAATCTTTCACAAACCGACGGTAATACCCAGCTAATCCCAAAAAACTGCGGATCTCAAATACACTCTTAGGCTGTGCCCAATCTTGCACTGCCTCCACCTTAGATGTATCAACAGACACTCCTTCCCCGGATACCACGTGGCCTAAGAATTTGACTTCCCTCAGCCAGAACTCACACTTCCCAAACTTGGCATACAGCCTATGAGCTCTAAGTAACTCAAGCACCACCCTCAAGTGTGACTCATGCTCCGCCTCAGAAGGCGAATAGATAAGGATGTCGTCTACAAAAACGACTACAAACCGATCCAAGAATTCCCGGAAGATCCGGTTCATCAAGTCCATAAAGACTGCCGGTGCATTGGTGAGTCCAAATGGCATCACCAGAAACTCATAATGGCCATACCGCGTACGGAATGCCGTCTTCGGAATATCCTCCTCTCTGACCCTCAACTGGTGGTAACCTGATCTCAAGTCTATCTTAGAGAAACAACGGGAACCCTTCAACTGGTCAAACAGATCATCTATACGAGGCATAGGGTACTTATTCTTAACCGTAGCCTGATTCAATTTTCGGTAATCTATACACAGTCTCAAAGCACCACCTTTCTTTTTAACAAAGAGGGCTGGTGCTCCCCACGGCGAAACACTAGGACGTATAAAACCCTTGTCTAGCAACTCCTGGAGCTGAATCTTCAACTCAACTAACTCGGCTGGGGCAAAACGATAAGGTGCCATAGAAATCGGCGCTGTGCCGGGCACCAGGTCAATAGAGAACTCAATCTCTCGATGCGGTGGCAAACCAACAAGATCCTCGGAAAAAACGTCCAAGTACTCACAAACCACCCTTGGCAACACAATCTGAGTCTCAACATCCTCACTAATCGAAAGGTTAGCAAGTAGACCACTAAGCTCACTCCGTCCTCGCGGAACATACCCCGGTGGCAACACATCACCAACCCGGTCCCCCAGAAAATGAAAATACTCTCCGCTCACGGTACAACAAGTGACCCTCTGGCGGTAGCAATCAATAACTGCCCGGTATGACGATAACCAGTCCATACCCAAAATAACATCGAAACCCCTCATAGGCATAACTACAAAGGAAAATGGGATTCTATGATAATCAACCTCTATATCACAACCCCTAACGCCTTGTTTCAAAATCAATTCACCCCCAAGAGGTGACACTACACAAATAGGAGATGCTAGCTGTGCTAACTCCAACTCCAAAACAGATACAAATGCAGCAGACACAAAGAAATGAGATGCACCCGTATCAATCAAAACATTAGCAACCGAGTTGCAAAACAAGAAGGTACCTCTCACAACTGATGGTGCTGGCACAAGATCCTGCGTGGTAACAGCATACACGCGCCCAGACGACCTCTGATCAACTTGCTCAACCCTAGGAGCATAAGATTGCTGCACCGATTGAGACGATGAAGCCCCTCCCTGATTGGCCTTCGAGGCCTGACCCGACTGAGCTGGCTGTTGACCCTGAATCGGCCTCAAACCAGATGCACCAGATGTGCCACCCAACTGCGGGCAATACCTCTTCATATGCCCTGGCTGACCACACTGATAACACGAGAGTGGCTGACCTCTACCCTGACTCTGGCTCTGAGATCGAGCCGAAGAAGATGCTGCTCTCTGAACTCCTCCCCTCTGAGGACAAACTGGAGACTTGTGGCCCAGCTGGCCACACTTGAAACAGGTAATGTCTCCCTGACTGCCTTTCCCCGAACTAGCACTCGGTACAGGAAAAGTCGATCTAGAAAAGCTACCCTGAGACTGCTGGGGATTAAAACCCTTCTGTCTCCTACCATCATTCTGACCATCCTGACTCCTCTTGGAGCCCTTCTGCCCTTCCTCCTCCTCCTGCATCATGATTTCCATGTGGGCTGCAGCATCAACCATACGCCCATAATCCCGAATCATAGTTCCCCCAACTCTCAGCTTGAGGCCACGCCTCAACTTCTTCTCAAACTCAATACAACGGCGTTCCTCAGACGCCACCAACTCAGGTGCAAACCTGGACAAACTAGTAAATGCAGCCTCAAACTCGGCCACTGAAGAACTCAACTGCTTAAGCTGACAAAACTGGTCTCGCAGCTTCTCCCTGACAGCTGGAGATAAAAACTTCTCCTGGAAAGCATTCACAAAAGCCTCCCACGTACCTCCTATACGCCCCTTAGTAAACTTCCACCACTGACCCGCATCTCCCTTCAACTGGAAAGATGCCAAGGTCACTTTCAACCCCTCGTCTTCGATGCCAAGCATCTCAAACGTCTTCGTTGTCTGTTCGAGCCATTCATCTGCCTTAAGCGGCTCTTTTGGATCACCCACAAATTCATCCGGATTAGACCGGAAGAACTCCCTCTTCAGAAAGGAAGGTCCTGCATCAGCAGCAACAACCTGAGCTTGATTCTCAGCTCTGAGAATGCCTACTGACTCCCTGAATGCTCCTGCTATCTCTCGAGCTAAAGCGCCCATAGCCTGCTGGCCTACTGGCTCGGCCACATTAGCCTGGCCAATTCCCTCCTGAACTGCCGGAATCTCCTCTGGCACAGGCACCTCCTGCCTACCCGGCCTACCATGCCTACCGCGTCCTCGTCCTCGTCCTGACATCCTAATAAAGGAAACAGAGACATTAGCACATTAATAAATGTGCCGAAGCTAAACACTCGCGTCCTAATGCAATGGACAACAATAATACATTCCACGTAAGCACATAATCACATAAGCACCTACGAATTTCATTCCTGGATAATGATAGTCCCAATGCGTTACTATAGTTCCGGTTGGAAGCAACAGTGATCAAGTGCCTTTCCAACAAGACTACTAGAAACTCAAGGGTCCAATCAACATCCCAGAAACTACATTCCATACCCACATAATCACATAAACATGTTATCACATAAGCATATAACATTACACTAAGTCTCTATCAAACGAGACGAACCCAATGTGATGCTAATCACGTCCCACGTACCCAAAGTATTCAAACCCGGTACGCTCTGATACCAAGTTGTAACGCCCTCAAAATTAACCCATTATATATATCATTGACATACATTATTTAAAGAAGACAATTTATTAATTCATTCATCAGAGTATTGCTAAATAAAGCATTACATGTAACATTGAATAAAATGCCTTACAGGCTTACATCTTTCCAAGCCAACACTTGGATACAAAAAAAAATATGAGTTCTAACTCAAAACAAGAAAAGCCCTAGGCTTGAATGTTTACATGTACTAACAAATAAAGACAATTAACTAAAGGTAGTCTTCTTCAAACCAGAAGCCAAACCCTCCCAAGCTAAGTCCTTGGAGGTAGTTTATCACCTGAACCTGAAAATGATGTTCCCATAAAGGGTGAGCCACAGCCCAGTAGAAATATACTAAACCACATATAAGCAGTGAATAAAGCAATAGCATTCAACAGATGGTTAACCAAAATAATCAATTACTTCATTTTACAGTCTCATGACACTATTGCCAAAGATACGTTTTACTTTCCAATTTTATCAACATGGCTCAGAACCTGGCCAAACTTATAACAGTGAATCACATATATCATATTCACATCCTTCCAATATCAACAAACAAATGAGACTCAAGCTCAAATCAAACACTTCATACTTCCAGATTGATACACATTTTAGTGCTGTATCAATAAAACACTTCTATATAAATAAGCACACATAAAAGTGATGCTAATGGAGTCCATCTCCTATCTCCTCCCAAACAAAATCCGGTTTAGAGGTCCATCCCCTATCTTCCCCTAAACCGTGGAGTACATCCCCTATCTCCTCCCACACACAAAACAATGTATGCAAATGCAATGCTCAATCAATACACATATTTTCTGTATCAATGCCATAGTCAAAATTAATGACTTAACCAATGTGATTAGTTTCAGTTATTCCTAATCCACATGCAATGTCTACAACAATCACGACTATCCTCCACCGATAGCCCAAAACAGTTATTTCTAAACTGAAAATAACTATGTCAACAATTCAATAGACAAATGATTCCAATTACCCAATTACGCTATTTAACCAATGAATTCCCCAATTCCATGAATTTAACCATCTTTTCCCAATTCCATGAATTACTTATACAAATTAATTCAATAATACAACTAGGGTTTTTCCCAAAATTTACCAAAGTATCCCCAACATATCAAATTACCAAAGCTTAGAAAAAAACCTATAAAATGGAGTAGGAAATCCCTACCTCGAAGAAAACAACACAAATGGTGAAGACAAAAATGAGTGCCCAAATACCAAAGTGCTCCAAATCGCCAAATGTTCAGATTAAATGAAAGCCCTCGACTCCCTCTATCTTTTTAATGAAGGATCTAGGGTAGAAACACACCCTAAGTGGATCAAATCTAAGAAAGAAGGTGAGTAGGGAGAGAGAAAAGTCGGACCTAGGGTTTGGAATCAAAAGAAAATGAAAAAGACTGATCAAAACCTGCTGCTGTGTATATAAACTGGACAGGCTCGCTCGAGCGAAGACATGGTCGCTCGAGCGACCAGACACAGAAAAACAACGCTCGAGCCAAGGAAGCCTTGCTCGAGCCAACAACCCAAAAGCTCGCTTGAGCGAAAAAAAACTCGATCGAGCAAAGAACTCAAACCCACAGGTCTGAAACCAGACACACGCTCGAGCGAATGAACTATTTCTCAAGCGAAGAACAAACTAACTCGCTCGAGCGAAGAAAAGCTCGCTCGAGCCAAGAATGCACAGCTACAGGTCCAAATCAAACGCAACTTCTCGCTCGAGCGAACAACTCCTCGCTCGAGCGAAGAACCAAAAACCTGGACAGCAACACTTGGTTTCTAAACCCAACCAACCTGAAACAAACCTGCCCAACACATCCTATAATTCCAAATGAGAAAATAAGGGACAACAACAACAATTATACAATGACAGAATCTATGGAACCTAAGTCCGGATACAATAATCAAATGGGAAAAGACCGGGGTCGCTATACTATAACTGTGGTAAAAAAGGTTATTGTTCTAATAAATGTAAAGAAAAAACAAAATTAAAAGACAAAGTTAATCAACTTCAAATCGATGATGAATAAAAAATCAATTATTTGAAATCTTTCAATTAAATCAATCTGTTAGTAATTCCTCTTCTGATAATCCTAATACTTCATCTGATTACCATTCACCTAGTGATACTTCTGATAATAATATTCAAATAGGTTGTAATGATGTTTGTTGTAAACCTGTCAAACAAATCACTGTTCTTACTAAACAATATCAAGAAGAAACTGCTCTTATTGAACTAATTAGCCGTTTAGAAGATCCAGAATTAAAACAAAAATATACTGATAAATTAAAATCTTTATTAACCGATACTGATAGAAAGCCTAAAATTGATAAACCAATTATTAGTTTATCCAAAACTTTAGAAAGATTTAAAAACAAACAAAAAGACATTACCTTACCAGACTTACAACATGAAATTAATCAGATTAAACAAGCTATTAAAGATTTACAAAATAAAGACAAAGCCTTAGAAGATGACATTATTACATTAAAACTTAATCAAAGCTTAGATAATTTTCAAGCCAATAATGTTGAATCTCCTAATGAATCTGAACATGATTCTAAACCTACTAATCCTGAGAATCTCCTATTTGATAACTGGTCTCATCATTCTAATCTTGAAAATAACAGATTAAATCTTATTAATAAAATTCATATCCAAAAATGGTATTCCAAGATTAAACTTGTAATTGATGATTTTGCATTAGATCTTATTGCTTTAATTGATACTAGTGTTGATCTTAACTATATTCAAGAAGGCTTACTCTCTACTAAGTATTATGAGAAATGTCATGAAAATTAACTTCTGCTAATGGTAGTAAAATGCATATTAAATATAAACTCCCCAAAGCTCATATCTGTCAATATAATGTTTGTTTTAAAACCTCCTTTGTTTTAGTAAAAAACATGATTGATAAAATTATTTTAGGTACGCCATTTATATTTTTACTTTATCCATTAACTACTTCTAGTGAAGGAATAACAACTCAAGCTTTTGGTCAAACAGTTATTTTTAAATTTTTATTACCACCTGAAGTATTAGAATTAAATCAATTAAAAGATTGTTCTATTTCTCAAACTATTAATCGATTAACTAAACACTTACGCTATCTCAAAGAAGAAATCAATTATAAAAGAATTGATCAACAATTAACTGATCCTATTATAATATCCCAAATTGAAGAATTTAAATTAAAATTAGAATCAACTGTTTGTTCTACTTTACGTACTGCATTTTGGCATAGGAAAAAGCATATAGTCACATTACCATATATTAAGGATTTTAATAAAAAAATAAATTCCTGCTAAATCTAGACCTATTCAAATGAATCATGAATTACTTGAAATGTGTAAAAAATAAATCAATGAGTTATTAAAAACCCGCATCATTAGTCCTAGTAAATCACCCATGGTCTTGTCCTGCTTTTTATATTAACAAAAATGTTGAATTAGAACGAGGTGTCCCTCGCTTAGTTATCAATTATAAACCATTAAATAAAGTTCTAGAATGGATTCGATACCCAATCCCTAATAAAAAAAAAATTGATTAAAAGACTTAGTCAAGCTGCCATTTTTAGTAAATTTGATTTAAAAAGTGGTTTTTAGCAAATACAAATCCATTCCAAAGATAGATATAAAACTGCTTTTATTACACCTTTTGGTCACTATGAATGGAATGTCATGCCATTTGGATTAAAAAATGCTCTTAGTGAATTTCAAAATATAATGAATGATATATTTAACCCATTTAGACATTTTTCTATTGTTTACATTGATGACATTCTTATTTTTTCTAAATCTTTTAATGAACATTAGAAACATTTAACTGCTTTCTTTTATACTATTAAAAGTCATAGTCTAGTCATTTCTGCTCCTAAGATTAAATTATTTCAAACTAAATTTCGATTTTTAGGATATGATATTCACCAGAATACAATTTTACCTATTAGTCGTTCTATTGAATTTACGTCTAAGTTTCCTGATGAAATTTTAGATAAAAATCAGTTACAACGGTTTTTAAGTTCTCTCAATTACATTGCTAAGTTTTACAAAGACCTTAGGAAAACTTGTCAACCTTTATTTGATAGGTTAAAGGATAATCCTCCTCCTTGGTCTTCTACTCATACTACCATTGTTAAACAAGTCAAACAATATGTCAAGTCTCTTCCTTGTCTTGGTATTCCCACTGAAAATTCATTCAAAATTATTCAAACTGATGCTTCTGATATTGGTTATGGTGGCATTCTTCTTCAGAAAGGCACTCCTCAGTTATCTAAACAAATTATTCGTTATCATTCTGGTGTCTGGAATAAAGCACAATTAAATTATAGTACTATTAAAAAAGAAATTTTATCTACTATTTTATGTATTAGTAAATTTCAAGATGACATTTTAAATTAAAAGTTTTTACTTCGTGTTGATTGTCAATCTGCTAAATATGTTTTAGAAAAAGATGTTCAAAATCTTGCTAGTAAGCAAATTTTTGCCCGATGACAATATATATTAAGTATTTTTGATTTTGATATTACCTATATACCTGGTTGTCAAAATTCTACACCTGATTTTCTTACCCGAGAATTTTTACAAAGAGATAGGCTTGAGTAAGAGATGACCACTCCATTTATTGCTTACCATAAAACCCAAATTACCCATTACCGTGATCTTATTCACCAAATTGCTTACCGTATTGCCCGACTAAAATTAGCCAGAAAAACTACTCAACGTGCTCAGTTTATTAACTATCACCAGATTCAAGCTTGTCGCCATTTACTTGCTGATTATTACAATTGTTTGGATTATCATCAAGCTTACTTAGATCTCCTTAGTTCTTGTTAAGTTTTGTGACTAATCTTTCTTTCTATTCAACAGATGTCTCGCCCCAGGCCTCCTTCCAAAGCCTTGGTCCCATCTAGTCAACCTTTTGTTCCTCCTTTGGAACTAGTAACCCAATACCATCCTAGTAAAATGATTAACCGTTACCAAGTTCTTGGTAACATTCCTAAACCCAGTTACACATCTGCTTTGATTACTGATCCTTTTACATCCTCCAGCCGAACAATCACTCCATACCCTCCTAATCCTATTAAAACAGCCCGATCCGATTATGTGAAATCTACCACTACTAATATGTTCTTCAAAGAACCCTAAAAGTCAGTATGTTAATGACCTAGTTAAATCTTATTTTCCTCCTGGATGGCATTTTGTTCCCATGCATCCAGAGAAATAAATCACCTTCTATAAAGATATTTTGTTTACCCATCAATATATTGTGATTAAACATATTTATGATCGGATTTACACTAGTAAAGTTGTTTATCATTCCCTCTATATTCACAATATTGTTTGCTTAGCTGAATGGGGTTCTCCTTTTCAACTTCGCGACTTACCTAATCACTCTCTTCAATATATTTGTTATGACTATATTGATGCCTGGTTCAAAGCATTTTTATATCAAAATGAAACCTTTAGTTACTCTTGGTTCATCCAATTTGATCAAAAGTTCAAATCAGAATCACTTACTTGGTTTCTGCGATGGTGGACTCATTATGGTGCCATTTCAAATATCTTCCCAGAAATTGTGATGGAACAGGTTAACTACTTTTCAACTGTTTTCTCATTCACTCCCCAGCAGAAGAAATTCCCTAAATTGCTTATTTTTATATCCAAATACAAAGTCCCTTGGATATTTAAATGGCATTATGACATTTCTGATGATGTTGTTCAAAGAATACACTCGGTTAAATGGTGGGATAATTACAAAATTTCCCACATTGTTGAAATTGTTCAAGCTGAGTTCCCGATTAACATTCATGCTCCTACACCTGCCATGGTTAAAGCTCAGTAGAACCCAACTGCTTCAATCACCCAAGGAAGCCAACTTTCTACAGTCAACCTTGGAAGCCCATCTTCAAGTTCTTCCAAACCCAAGTCAAAGATTAAATCAAAGGATAAAGCAAAGCCCAAGACTGATAAAGCACAGTCCAAGGGTTATAGCGATCCCGGGTTTACCCTTGTTGTACAGTGATCCGGACATGTGTCCGTGGATGTTGGTAGTTGGTTGTTATCGTGTTTACATTCCTTTTTCTTCATATTTGAGTTATAGGATGTGTTAGGCAGGTTTGTTACAGGTTGGTTGTGTTCGGGAGCCTAGTGTTGCTGCCCAGAATTTTGGATCTTTGCTCGAGCAAGGAGTTGGTCGCTCGAGCGAGAGTGGGGTTCGTGTCTGGTGGGTCGAGCCAGAGTGGCTCGCTCGAGCGAGCGGTTGCACCTGGTTCTGGACCTGAGAGTTGCCTTTCTTGGCTCAAGCGAGCTTCCTTCACTCGAGCGGTCTGGGTTTTTCTTCGCTCGACCGAGAACTTCTTGGCTCGAGCGAGAGTTTTCTGTGTCTGGTCGCTCGAGCGACGAAGGATTCGCTCGAGCGAGCGTGTTTTATATCAGCGGACAGTAGCGTTTTAAACATCACTTTTTCACTTCCTTTCTTTGATCTAACCCTTGATCCGAGCCTCTCTCTCTCTAAACTTACATTCTCTCTAAGATTTGATCTCCCTAGGGTGTGAATCTAGCCTAGGGCCTTTGTTAAAAAGATAGAGGGTGTTGAGAGCTTCGATTTAATCTGAAAAAGTTTGGATTTGGAGCACGTTGATCTTCGAGTCTTCATCTCCTTTTTGGCTAAAACTTCAAGGTAGGGATATCCTACTCCTCTCTATGGGTTTTGTCTTTAAATTTTGGTATTTTGAGATGTTGGGCTTGGTTTGGTAATTTTGTGAAAGTTTGGGGCTTTTGTGTAATTTTACAAAAGTTGGGGTTTTATTCATAATAAACCTAGATGCATGTTTGACATAGAAAAATGAAATGATTGTTGAATCATTGATGAAAATGGGACCTAAGGGTTGAAATGTTAATTATGGGAATTGACCTAATTACATTGTTTAATTAATTGGGATAATTAATTGAAAAGAATGAAGAAATGAAATGTTGATTGAATATCCATTGTGCATTTATTTTCTGTTTAGAAATAACTGCTTTGGGCTATCGGTGGAGGATAGTCGTGATTGTTGTAGACAATTCATGATGATTAGGCAAACCGAAACTAATCAATGAAGTGTGTCATGGAACTTGACGGTTGATAGAATACATTAATTGTATGTATTGGTTGATTGTGTATAGAACCAATGTGTTTGTATACGTTATGTGTAGAGGAGGAGATAGGGGATGTACTCCGCGGTTTAGGGGAAGATAGGGGATGTACCTCTAAACCGGTTAGTGTTGGGAGAAGATAGGGGATGAACTCCGTAGATACAGCTCATATGCTTGTCTAGAAGTGAAGATAGAGCTTATATGCTTATCTTTGTGATGTGTGGATATAGCTCATATGCTTATCTGTGGATATTGTGGTTATACATATCTGTTGTAGAATGTGGATATAGCTTATTTGCTTATCTGAGAATGTGGATATTGTTATTATACATATCTGTTGAGAATGTGGTTAGTGCTTATATGCCTATCCGTTGAAAAAGGGAAAATGAAAGGAAACTTGGACTCATAAGTCGTATGACATAAATATGTGATTTATGTGATTGTATCAGTGTTGGCCATCTATCAATTGCTAATATTTTAGTCATTGTTCATGGTTGGTTTAGTGTATTTCTACTGGGCTGTGGCTCACCCTATATGGGAATATCATTTTCAGGTGCAGGTAGCATGCCACCTCCAAGGACATAGCTGGGAGGCTAGAGGCGGGCATACTTTTGTTGCTTAACTTTTGATGTATTACATGTAACTTCAAGCCAAGGGCTTAATGTGTAAACGAGTCAGTACTCTTTTGTTGTAACCAAGTGTTAACTTGGAAAGCTGTAAGCCCATAGGGCATTTTGTTATGATGTTAGCATGTAATACTTATGTAATGGAACTCTAAGGAATAAAGGAATGTGGTTAGTTTATATGTAAATGCATGTCTTATCTGATGGGTTTAATGTTGTTATTTTGAGGGCGTTACAATAAGTCTCCAGTTCCTGCTCAGCCCAAAGTCAAGTCCAAGGTTAAATCCAAATCCTCCAAAGATGAGCTGCTCAAAATGGCTCGTCTACTGGTTAATCAAGCCCAAGCCCAGTCAGATTCGGATAACAGCAGTTCAGAAGAGAGTTCAGACAGTTCAAACTTTTCTAAAGGATCAACTACTCAAAACCCATATGGACCCGAGTTTCAAGATGCACAGGATCCATATGCCTAGTCAACCCTACATTGGATTCCATATAGATACAAATTAGCTTCAACCAATACTCTTTTGAGAAAAGCTGCCAATTTGTATTTATATTGATTCCTCTATTCACATGTCTCCACCAAAAGTAACAAAAAGTCATTGTTCACTTTACTGTTTGTCACTCAATCAATCTGCTAAAGCAGCTTCAACTTTCAGTCAATCAACCGAAAGCATCCGACAGCCTACTTTTACCCATGAGCTGCCAGCTGCTCTCCTGATCAAGCAAGTCACATGTTACATAGTTAATTGCATTTTCTATAAATTAGAATAACTTAGTCATTTGTATTCAGGGGGTTAACCAAGGAGAAAAGAAGTTCGAAACTTTGAGTGAGAACCTATTTATCTCTGATAGTCGAACCTATTATGTATTCTGAAGTAACCCAATGTTACTTCCATTAAACAATTGTAAGTTATTTTGATATTAAACATTTACTTTATTTTGGTTACTTTGTGTGCATATTATTCCTTTTCTTTGTTATCATTCTTTGTTTTTATTTTTTAATAACAGTTTAAAAATTATCACAAAAAATATTACTAATTATAAGTTTTAGTGATAGTTTAAAAAAATCATCACAAAAAAACGTTACTAATTTTTTATTTTTAACCACAGTTTAAAAAATTAGTCACAGAAAAATGTTACTAATTGTAAATTTTAATTACAATTTATAAAAATCGTGACAAAAAAATCACTAATTATCAAATTTCAATTATATATGTAAAAAATCGTCACAAAAAATTATTTTTAATGAAAATTTTATTAGAATTTATTTTCAATAGAATTTGAGGGAAATTAAGTTAAATTATTAAGACCTATTGGTAATTTATCTTTCATTTTTTATTTTTAAAAGATGCTTAGTTAAATTGAATTGAATTGTGTAGTTTTTCCATGTGATGAGTAGTACATACATTTGATCTGGCCTTAAAGCCTACGAAAGACCCAAGCCCAGATCGTAGGAAGTTGGTTCACTCGGAGTGCACAATTTATAGGCCCATCAACATGTTGAAGTGGATTGGCTTTGATCTGTAAAAACACACACCACACTTGGCACGCCCTCAATGGTAGAAAACATGAACATGGTACGATTACAGAATGGTCTTCTCCACCTGTAACTATCCCCAGATCGAAGAGAGATATAAACCTGCACCACGAATACTAATAAGCATACTCCAAAATAGTATTACGTGTGATGAATTGTGATAAGTGAGGAATGTAGCATAATCACCTCCTCACACAAGTAAAAATTCTATAGAAATTCATTAACAATCTTTAAAAATGTATGTATATACGAACATTCTTGCTATTTACATCTTCAAACATGTCTAACTTTATCAACGAAGGATCCTTAGAAATGTATGTATATACGAACATTCTTGCTATTTACCATCTTCAAACATGTCTAACTTTATCAACGAAGGATCCTTAGATATGTATGTATATACGAACATTCTTGCTATTTACCATCTTCAAACATGTCTAACTTTATCAACGAAGGATCCTTAGAAAGGATATCAGTCGGTGAGTTCTCAAAAATTTATTTACAAGCCTAACAAGCAATAGGCCTCGTTTAGAAACATGTTAATTTAGTAATTTTTTAGTTATTTGGCTAAAATATGAGCTAAAAAAAATTAGTATGTTTGGGATGACTTTTTGGCTTTTTACGAAAAGATGTGCAAAAAGTAGAGAGAAAAAAGAATCTTTGACTTTTTTATATAAGTTGTTAGCTTTTTGGCTAATTTAGTAATTTTTTGACTTTTTAGCTAAAAGGAAAGGTTCCCAAACGAGGCCTAGCTCACATCCAATCTGAAAGCCTAGAGTTGCCAAAGATCCGGTCCAATCCATAGGTCCACCACTTATTAATATTATCGACATGTTTGCCTCATTGTACCAATTTTCTAACAAACTTTTAGAAATCAAAATCAAGCTATCATATAACATTGACGGACAAGGCCTCGGGACAGTCAATCAACTTTGACAAATCGGGCATTCAGTTTTCATCGTCGGTGCGGCCTTTGGTAGAGCATCAAATTTGTGAGTTAATGCAGATGAAACCAGTGAAGGCTGGGGCGAAATATCTGGGGTTGCCATCATGTTGGGGCCGATCAAAAAAGGAAGGCTTTAGTTATATGACAGAACGGATGATGGATAAGCTTCAAGGTTGGAAGACGAAATTTCTATCACATGCAGGCAGAGAAATCTTACTAAAAGCCGTAGTGCAAGCCATCCCCACATATGCAATGGCCTGCTTTCTTTTCCCCAAAAGTTTATGTGAGTCTATGAACTCAATGATGAGCAATTTTTGGTGGTCAAGTGACTCTAAGAGCGGAGGAATTCATTGGGTAGCCTGGGACAAGTTGACCTTGCCTAAGATGAAAGGGGGTTTGGGGTTTCGTGATTTTCGAGCTTTTAATAAAGCATTACTAGCCCGGCAAGGGTGGCGTCTTCTCAAATATCCCAACTCGTTTGTGGCCAGGTTCTTAAAGGGTATCTATTTCCCTAGCTTAGATTTTTGGCATGCTTCTAAAGGATCCCGAGCTTCTTGGGCGTGGGCGAGTCTTCTTGAGGGCCGTAATATTCTTCAACGTGGGTCTCGGTGGCAAATTTCAAATGGGGCCTCAGTCAAGTTTTGGGAGGATAAATGGGTTGCAACGGCAAAGGATTTCATAATCAAATCCCCTAAGCCAGCTGGGTGTCCTATTTCTAAAGTCGCAGATGCAATTAATTCGACCACAAACTCCTGGAATGTGGGGCTGTTGCAGAATATGATTTCAAGCTCTGATGTCCGTAATGTTTGTGCCCTTCCTATCTCTTTTGGCAACACTGAAGATGCTATTATCTGGCACCATGATCCTAAAGGCCTTTATCAAGTCAAATCTGGGTACCAAGAAGAGAAAATGTTTCAACAAACTCAGCTTACGGCCAGCCCGTCCACTTCTTTCCAAGTTCCGGATCAGGTCTGGAAAATGCTTTGGGGCCTTCCGGTCCCTCCGAAACTCAAACATTTTTGGTGGCGCTGCTGCCACAATTCTCTGGCTACGAAACAAAATTTATTCCGTCGTAAAAGCTCTCGGGAGGATGTGTGCCCGATCTGCCTTGCTGAGTCTGAATCTATCGAGCATTTAATTTGCGAGTGTGCTTGGACTAAAGCTGTCTGGTTTGGCAGTGATTTGAGCCTGACTTTCAAGGATGAGGTTACATCTATTTCTAGGTGGATGTGCAATCTATATTCTGCCTTCTCCCATACTAAAGAGCGGATGTACTTTTTCAGTAAACTTTTGTGGGTGGGTTGGCACATTTGGAAATCTAGGAATGCTCTGGTCTTTCATCGATTGCCAGTGGATCCGCAGTCTACCATTTACCAAGCTGCTAGGGATAATCTGGAATTTCTATTAGTTGGCCCTCGTCATAGCTTCGGGGGAAGCCTCAATCATTCATTAGTGGAAGTTTCAAATGAAGTTTGGACTGCTCCTTCGTTAGGCTGTTTTAAAGCGAATTGTGATGTGGCCATGGGAAAAGGCTCGACCACGGCTTTTATTGTGGTGTTATTTCGAAATTGGAAAGGTGAGTTGGTAGATGGGGCTGTGCAAAGGATAGCCGTGCAATCCGTCTTGCAAGGGGAGGCTTTTGCGGTCCGTAAGGCATGCCTCATGGCCCGAGCTCTTAATCTCTCTCAGGTTGAAATTGAGGAGGACAACAAATCAGTCATTTCGCTGTGTGTCTCTGAAGATGTTCCTCCCTGGACTTGTGCACCTATTATTGAGGATATTAGAATGTTAGCTCGCTGTTCTAACCTGTCTTTCCATTGGTCTCCTCGGTCGGCAAATGGGGCAGCTCACTGGACTGCCAGAGCTTATTTATCTGGTGCTCTTCCAGCCAACTGGGTGGCCAATCCTCCCTTGCCTTTAGTGCGAGCTTTGGGCTGAGTTGTGTTTCTTTCCTTGCTTAGCTCTGTTTTGCTTTCCTTTGTTTCTGTGTTCAAAAAAAAAAAAACCATTAGACTGGTTCATCATAAAAATAAAAATAAAAGCAAAAACAAAAACAAAAACAAAAAAATAAATGTATTCACTAAAAAACCTTCAATAATGCATCAAGAAACAAAACCAAAAGGAAGGTTAAATATATATATATATATATACAGAACAGGGTAGATTGGTCATCAAAAAAAATTTAGCCCTCTTAATTAAGCCATCGCAAATCCATCTCCCAGAACATGAGAAAATACGACAAATCAACACATAAAGAAGATATCAATTAAGAATAAGACCCCAAAAAAATAAAAAATAAATAAATAAATTCTCAATTCATCATCATCACAATCAAAAAGAGAAAAAGAGAGACTTGCAATTATAGAGTGGAAGTTGAATCGAATTTGTTGATGGCAGTCAATGATCTTCAATCTTCAATAGCTATTCTTCAATCATCGATATTTCAATCTTCAATTACTGATTTAAGCAACTTGGAGAGAGAGAAACAGAGGGAAATTGGGAAGAAAAATACAAAGCAGAAAAGAAATGTGCCTGTGTTTTCAAGTTGTAAATATTTAGAGCATCTCCAACGTTTATTCGTTTTCTTTTTTTTTTTCCCATCAAATTTGAATAAAAATTTAGATAGAAGTTTCATTTGATACCGAGCTTTCCACCAAAAAATTTTCATTTTTCATCAAACCATCAATTGACCAGAAGGACGATTGGGCGAATGTCTAATCGATTCACTGGTTTTGTATAAATTAACTAGAACCTAAAGGACAATTTTGCGAATAAGAGGTTGTACAAGAGGATGGACAACATTGTACAACCGACCACTCGTACAGTGTACCTGCAACACTGAAAGCATCCTCAATTTGATATTGATTTGATGTTATGGTTAGAGCAACAAATCTAGACTTATTTCATCAAATTTAAATTTGATAAAAATAAAAATTAATAGAGTAAGCATTGGAGTTAGTCTTAAGAGAGACAAAGTTGAATAAATGTTGGTTATATCACCTTCTTTTTTTCTTCTTTTTTTTTTTCTTTTTTAAACTGTTGTATCACTTCTTCTTTTTTGACTATTATACCATATGGACTTTTAATTATGTCATTTTCTTCTTTAGTTACGATTATTTTTTTTTAATTATGATATTATTTTGAGATATTTTGTTATACCTCATGTAGTGTTTAGTTATAATTTTTTTTTTTTTAGTTATAACTCAAAAAATATAAAATTATACCATTTTTTTTTCTTTAGTTATTAGGTGCAAAAGTGTATATCATAGTCTTTCTCTCTTTTTTATCATAATATTTCTAAACTATTAATTAAGGTCATAATTTCAGCAACTTTCATTTTTTTTTAAAAATGCTATAGAAAACAATTCATAATGAAATTGAGTAAATTATACTTTGTCCCCTTCATGTTTATGTTTAGTCACTCTCTCATTTTGGTCTTTAAAATTTATTTTTTCCTACTTTCAAGTTTTTGTCACTTTACTTTTAAAGTTAATTTTTGTTAAAAATTAAACAAAAAATGATGCATTAATAGTCACATGGCATAAAAATATTTTATTATATATGATCCACACCTTTGACATAAACTTAAAATCCATTATAATAATATATTTTTTATATTATATGACATACTAACAGTTCCTATGATATTTTCTGTTTAATTTTAAATAAAAATTAACTTTAGAAGTAAACTGAAAAAAAAAAATGAAATATAAAGACTCAAAATAGGGGGAAAAAAATTTTAAGGTTAAAGTGAAAAAATGGCCTAACTTAAGGGGACAAAAGGTAATTTTACTTGAATGATGTGTCAGTTTGATTTTTTAAATTATAACTAGTCACATTATTTTAGATAATTTGCATGTAAAATTTATATATCATGTTAACGGTTATCTTAAAGGAACAAGCTAAAATGGCTTGAAAAAATTATACATTTTTTATTACACAATTTTATGTACAATGTAAACCCTTTACAAACATTCAAATTTCATATATACCCCAAACAGTCAAAATGAGTTGAGAAGGTGGGACTTTTCCCAAACTAAGTCAAAATAGCAACTTATTTTCCAAAGTAGACTTGGTTCGGACGGAATTCTCAAATTAGGCTAAAACGTGGTTACAAACCACGCTTTTACCGTTTTTGTGGTCCTCCCATAAAAAATTTATAAAATCGTAAAAGCGTGGTTACAAACCACGCTTTTAATTAAGAAAGCGTTGTTAGGAACCACACTTTTAAGTAATTTTTATTTTTATTTTTTTCTAGAAAACATAGTTACAAACCACGCTTTTACTGTTAACCAAAGAAAGCGTTGATGATAACCACACTTTTAGCCCAAATGTAAAAACGTGTTTTGGAAACACGTTTTCAACACAAAACCACACCCAGAGGCTTCATTCTCTCTCTCTCTCTCTCTCTCTCTCTCTCTCTCACACACACACACATACACACACGCTATTTCTCTGACACACACACACACACACACACTCACCACACTTACACACTCACATATATAATTTTTAATATATATAAACTAGCCTATCACCCATGCTATGCACGGAATAATTATAAATATTTATATTTGTTTTAGATTGTTTTTAATATATAAATTATGTTTTTTAAGATTTTTTATAAAAATAATTTAACAATCTTATTACTAACCATAGTGTATGGGAGAAGTTAAAAGAGTAGTGCAGTAACTATACACGGATTGTATCTATAATTTTTTGTATGAGGAGATTTTGACCAAATTAATAAATGCAGTCATGTGGAAAGACATGTGGATTGAAAAATGTTAATAAATGCTGATCAGGGGATTTTGACCAAATCAATAAATACTGAGTTTTTTTTAAATAAAAAATAAAAAATTAGAAAATTCAGATTGGGATATTGAAGCTCCCACAGACCTTGGGGGTTAAAAGCCCCCTTTTGTTTAATATATTAACATATCACCCGTGCTATGCACGGAATAATTATAAATATTTATATTTGTTTTAGATTTTTTTTAGTATATAAATTATATTTTTTAAGATTTTTTATAAAAATAATTTAACAATCTTATCACTAACCATAGTGTATGAGAGAAGTTAAAAAAAAGTACTGCAATAATTATGTATAGATTGTATCTATAATTATTTATATGAGGGAATTTTAAATGCTGATCAGGGGATTTTGACCAAATCAATAAATGCAGACATGTGAATTGAAAAAAATTAATAAATGCTAATTAGAAGATTTTGACCAAATCAATAAATGCTGAGATTTTTTTTTTTTAAATAAAAAAATTAGAAAATTTAGATTGAGATATTTGAACTCCCATAAAGTTTGGGATTATAAACCGCTTTTCCTTAATATATAGATAGATAGATGGCACTTGTCACATGAAAGATCACGTATGAGTGGAGAGTTGATATAAATATTTCGATATAACTCAAATTGTCCATTATCACTCAATTCCATATTTAATTTTGTGACTCGAAATAATTTATTTTAAACATTCTGTAATCTACATATACCAGCATGGCTTAAAAGGTGACACAAATTCCGATACAAAAATAACTAAAATACCCTCCTCAAAATAACTTATCATCGAACAGTGTACCTAATTCCATTAGTCTCATTTTCGGCCCAAAAAAAGAATTAGTAACAATAATAATGTTTACCCTTATCAGCGTAATAATAACTACCATTTATCAAATATCAATATGAAAATAAAAATATAGGGGAAGCCGAATTAGAAAGCCAAAGATCAATAATTTGAAAAAAAAAATTCTATGCACAGGATAATTATCGATATTTATATTTGTTTTAAATTTTTTTTAATATATAAATTATGTTTTTTAAAGTTAAAAAGATTTGGAAGAATTTAATAAGTGCTAAGTTTTTTTTTCTAAAAAAATCAAAAAAATTAAGAAATTAAGATTCAGATATTGGAACTCTCACAAAACTTGTGGGTTAGAGATAGATATAAATAAATAGACAGATATAGATATAGATATTTATATTTGTTTAAAATTATTTTTAATATACAAATTATTTGTTTTGGAAAAGGTACTGCAGTAATTATGAGAGAAGTCAAAAAGTCTTGTAAGTTAAGAGAAGTTAATAAATGCTGAGGTTAATTTTTTTTTTAAAAAAAACAAAAAATTAGAAAATTATGATTGCATATTGGAGCTCCCACAGGCCTTGGGGGCTAGAAACCCCCTTTTGCTTAATATATAGTACTAGCATATCATCCGTGCTATGCACAGATTGTGTTTACAATTATTTGTATATATGAATTGTGATTTTTAAATATATTTTTTTTAAAATGTCTTCTTTTATTCCTTTTTAATATTATATTAAAGTTTAGTATTTTGATAATAATCATATGTGTTTGACTTTTTAAAGAATTAAATGTCTTTTTTTTAAATTATATTATATTAAAATTTAATATTTTGATAATAATCATATGTGTTGGACTTTTCAAGAAATTTTTTTTATGTTTGTTCTTAATGCATTAAAGTGTTATTATGAAGGATAATAATCATATGTGTTAGGACTTTTCAAGAAATTCATATTGTTAGATTTCAAAGAATTTTTTTTTATGCTTGTTCTTAATGCATTAAAATGTTATTATAAGGGTAAGACTTGTGAGTTGGGAGAAGTTAATAAATACTAAGATTTTTTTTTTAAATCAAAAAATCAGAAAATTTAGATTGGGAGATTGGAACTCCCACAAAGCTTGGGGCTAAAAACCCCCTTTTGCTTAATATATAGCATAGATTTTATTTTATAAAATTGAGACTAATATTAAATATATATAATAATAATTTATAATAGCAAATAATAATCAACTATATAATTTTTATAATTTTTGTAAATATAAATCATTTTTATATAATTTTACAAATATTTTTTTACAAATTAAATTAAAACAATCATACATACGTATGTATATAACTTGCCCAAAAATTAAAATGATAATTATTTTTTACTCTTAAATGATAATTATTTTTTATTTCTTATTTCTTAACCAAATTAATTTTTAATTTTAAAAAAAAATTCTAAAAATCAAACCATACATAGCCTAAAATCTTTTGATAAGTCATGTTTTACGTTGGTAACTTATTTAATTATTTGTTAATTTTACGACATTTTTACCATCTGAGGCATATTTAGTAACCATTTCATTTTCAGTTTTCAATTTATATTTACAAAAATTTTAAAAACTATCATAAAAACTTGTTTGTTAATTTTTTTTAATTTATAAATGGTTGTCTCAATTTGTAAATTTGAGGAAAAAACGTAAATTCAAAAAATGAGTTTACATTGGTTTTTAAACAAAAATTTAAAAATTTCACTAACAAAATTTTTTTTCAATTAATTTTTTAAAAATGAGTTTTTTTTTGAAAAAAAAATTATTTACAAACCAACGTAAACTCATTTTTTGAATTTATTTGAAAAAAAATTAATTGCAAAAAAAAATTAATTGAAAAAAAATTTTGTTAGTGAAATTTTTAAATTTTTGTTTAAAAATCAATGTAAACTTATTTTTTGAATTTACGTTTTTTTCTCAAATTTACAAATTGAGACAACCATTTATAAACTAAAAAAATTATCAAACAAGTTTTTATGATAGTTTTTTAAATTTTTGTAAATATAAATTGAAAACTGAAAACGAAATGGTTACCAAACATGCCTCAGATGGTAAAAATGTCATAAAATTAACAAATAATTAAATAAGTTACCAACATAAAAAATGACTTATCAAAAGATTTTTAGGCTATGTATGGTTTGATTTTTAGATTTTTTTAAATTAAAAATTAATTTGGTTAAAAAATAATGATCATTTAAGGGTAAAAAATAATTATCATTTTAATTTTTGGACAAGTTATATACATACATATGTATGGTTGTTTCAATTTAATTATAAAAAATTATTTGTAAAATTATATAAAAATGATTTATATTTACAAAAATTATTAAAGTTATATAGTTGATTATTATTTGCTATTATAAATTATTATTATATATTTAATATTAGTCTCAATTTTATAAAATAAAATTTATATATATTAAAAATTATATATGTGAGTGTGGTGAGTGTGTGTGTATGTGTGTGTGTGTGTGTGTGTGTGTGTGAGAGAGAGAGAGAGAGAGAGAGAGAGAGAGAGAGTGTGTGTGTGTGTGTGTGTGAATAAAGCCTCTGGGTGTGGTTTTGTGTTGAAAACGTGTTTCCAAAACACGTTTTTACATTTGGGCTAAAAGCGTGGTTATCATCTACACTTTCTTTGGTCAACAGTAAAAGCGTGGTTCGTAATCACGTTTTCTGAAAAAAAAAATAAAAAAATACTTAAAAGCGTGGTTCCTATCAACGCTTTCTTAATTAAAAGCGTGGTTTGTAACCACGCTTTTATGATTTTACAAATTTTCTATGGGAGGACCACAAAAACGGTAAAAGCGTGGTTTGTAACCATGTTTTAGCCTAGTTTAGGAATTCTGTCCGAACTAGGCCTACTTTGGAAAATAAATTGCTATTTTGGCTTAGTTTGGAAAAAGTCCCTAGAAGGCTGGTTCAACAAGTACAAAGGAATGGTAAACATTCAAATCTCATTTTGATCCTTTTTTTTTTAGGCAAATTACAAAAAAAACTCCAAGATTTCGCGTATTTTTTAATTTAAACGCCAATGTTTCAATTTTGATAAATTAAACCCTGGAGTTTTTTCTTTGTTTCAATCTGAACCCTCCGTCTATATCCGTTTGATTGAACTAATGGAATTTGTGCAAAATTCTCAGATTCAAACACACATGTTCAAACACACATGTTCAAACACTTGTATCTCCCTCGTCACAACTCTGTTGCGCCTCATTTTTGCGTCGTTGGATTTACCTTATTGCCTAGTTTTCATTCCACTCTCATACACCTTGTTCCAACTCTTTTTGTGTGCCGTTGGAACTCCGAAAGTTGGCAAAAAATAATATTTTTTTCTCTTTGGGCAAAATTTTCAGATTCAATCACACATGTTCAAGCATTTGTATCTCCTTCGTCGTAACTCCGTTTCGCCTCATTTTTGCGTCGTTGGATTCACCTCATGGCCCAGTTTTCATTCCACCCATTGTATGCCTTGTTCCACCTCTTTTTGCTTGTTGTCGGAGCTCCAAAAGTTGGCCAAAAATAAGATCTCTCTCTCTCTCTCTTCCCCTCTTTCTTTCTTTGTCTATCTTATATCTCCATACTTCTTCTTTCCTCGTTCCTTTCCACAATTATTTTCTTTTTTTCTCTTCTTTCATGGCCCTTCCCTTACTCTTATGTTTCTTTCTGTTCTTGTAAGTCACATACATTCATACTCGACGACACCGCCACTAACACCGCTACCGCTACCGCCACCGCCACCGCCACCGCCACCGCCACCGTTGGAGGTTCGGTGGCCACCACGAGCTCAGTGGAAGGGCCATGAAAAAAAAGGAAAAAAGTGATTAATTGTGGAAAGAGTAGGAATGAAGAAGCATGGAGATAGAAGATAGAGAGAGAGAATTTTTATTTTTGGCCAAATTTTGAAGCTTTGACCACATGCAAAAAGAGGTGGAATAAGGCGCATGAGGGGTGAAATGAAAACTAGGCCATAAGGTGAATCCAACAACACAAAAATGAGGCGAAACGGAGTTATGATGGGGGAGATACAAGTGCTTGAACATGTGGGTTTGAATAAGAAAATTTTGCCCAAAGAGAGAAAAATCTTATTTTTTGGCCAACTTTCGGAACTCTGACAACACACAAAAAGATGTGAAACAAGGCGTATAAGGGGTGAAATGAAAACTAGGCCATGAGGTAAATCCAACGACCTAAAAATGAGACAAAACGAGTTACGACGAAGGAGATACAAGTGTTTGGACATGTGTGTTTGAATCTGAAAAATTTGCCTAAAGAGAGAAGTATCTTATTTTTTGCCAACTTTCAGAGTTCCAACGACACACAAAAAGAAGTGAAACAAGGCGAGTGAGGGGTGGAATAAAAATTAGGTAATGAGGTGAATCCAACGATGCAAAAATGAAGTGAAACGAAGTTACAACGAAGGAGATACAAGTCTTCGAACATGTGTGTTTGAATCTTAGAATTTTGCCCAGATTTCGTTAGTTCAATCAAATGGATATGGACGGAGGGCTCAGGTTGAAACATTGAAGAAATTCCATGGTTTAATTTGTCAAAATTGAAACCTTGGGGTTTAAATTGAAAAACACGCGAAATCCTGAGATTTTTTTTTTTTTTGCAATTTGCCCTTTTTTTATTTTAAATTTTAACAATTTTCTAGTTAAGAAACTCTTTAAAAAAACAATTCACTAAGAGCATCTTTAAACAATTCACTAAGAGCATCTCCAACGGTTCAGTATTTTTTCATCAAATCTGAGTAAAAAATGGACGATTTCCTCAATTTGATATGAGTTGTTCCAACAGGTGCACTGTAGCTTACATTAAAAGGCAGGGACGACCAGCCAGTTGACCGGATAAGGCACTGAATTTTTTTTTTCCCCCTCCATTTTTGATTGGATTGAGAAAGTGAGAAAAAATTCAATAGATAGAAAAATAGTGAATGAGCTAGATCAAGATTATTTATCTGCTACAGGGTTTGGAGGTGGTGGAAAGGTTGGGTTTGGGGGGGGGGGGGAGGGAGAGAGAGAGAGAGAGAGGAGACAACTTACTCGTACTCACACACCATTATGGAGAGAGAAAGCAAGATAGAGGTTTAAAACACTAAATTTATGAATGAACAACGACTAGAGTTTTTCAATTTCTACTCTATATATACACCTGAGTTTCTCTAAATTCCATACTCTCTTCCTCTCTCACTCTCTCTAAATCCCAGTTATTTCTCTTGTTTTCTTTGCTCTACAGATCTAAGGGTTCTTGTAAAAGCTAATCAGTGAAGTGGGCTTTAGGTTTTGAAGCAATGTTGGAGTACGAATGGGGAAATCCATTAACAGTCATGCACTTGGGCGAAGAACCCACCGGAGATTCCGACCCGAACCGCCAGATTTTCGATCACTACGCTCAAGCTTTCAACGAAACCCTCGTGAATTCAACTAGGTTTTCTCAGAATCAACACCACTTTCATCAACCACAACTTTTTTTCCACCACCCCCAAACCCAAGCCTACTCGCACTCTCTCAATCTTTGCTTAAAGTGTCAACCCAGTTCGTAGACCAAACATGGCTGTAGCTCTGCATTTTCTGTCTAAATCAGACGACCAATGGGATAACCGGCCAGAGTCTGACCGATTGTCCGATGGGACCCACCTCCAACAGAAACGCACAGTAAAATGGTAAAATCAGACCCAACTTCTCAATTTGGTGACAGTTTTGCTCCATTCTCAGTTTAATACCATTTTGATGAAACCGTGGAGCCAAAAAAAATATACTTTTTCACTAAATTCAAATTTAGTGATACATCTGCTTAACCGCTAGAGATGGTCTAAAGATGTCCCCAAAAATGGGCTGAAAAACTTTCCCAAATAAGGAAGTTAAAGAGGGCCAGAGATTTCATAACTGAAACAGAGAGTACACACAACCTCCTCATGAACAATAAGATAACCACTTGTAATGTAAGATCCTTTTAACACAATTATTTCCTTTACATCAAGAAAAGATGGGACTTCAAAAATTAAACGAAAGTTTAAATTCCAACTATAATTTGGACCATCTACTAGAGCAAGAAACCTAACATCATTCTTACAAAAAGAACCCTATAATGGGATCTCCATTACCTAAAAGCATTTTCCACATGATTGTACTTATTCATCCAACTCTGAATCTTTGGCACAACCATCTATTTACTGTTTCAAAAATCAACTCCTTAATCCTCTGACATCTCTCTGAACCTGGCAATGGCCTTCTTCTGAATGAGAGTTCGATAACTGTCTCCAGCTTGCACCTCCAAGTTTGGATCCAACTTCTTTTTCTTTTGACTCCCCAGTCCCGCTCTTTTTTCCATTGCTTGTGCTTGCACAGGCTCTACCATGCCACTCTCATCCTTCCCAAGTCCCTGCACATCAAATCACAGAGGAAACAACAAAAAACGACACCCCAAAGCAATGTCAGAATCCTGCTAAATGTGGAAGAAACAACCACCGGCTACTACTATACCTTTCAAACTTCGAAACTCCTCATATCATTAAACGGAAAGAAACAGGTGACTGGCAAAACCAGAGAGATGAAAGAAAATATGCAAGTGCTACTTTTTGAGGATTCAAAATATAGTTTATATATCTAGCCAACTCTTAATGCTATGTTTGGTTCACAGGAATGAAAATGGAATGAAATGAAATGCTCATTCCCTAGCTTCTGTAAAAACCCATTTTCATTCCAATGAACCAAACACTACCTAAGGGTGTGGAAAGGGGAGCCTCTAAACGGTAGTTGCAGCCTGGGTTGAGCCCACAATGGGTGACAAGTTGTACATATATAAGCTAAAGGAGAGATACCAACCACTCTTGCCTCTAGCGAGAGTCGAACCCCCGACATCTCATACGTGAGAGGTGGGGAGATGCTACTGGGCTAGAAGCCTGTTCGCACAAGGGCTACTTGTATAACAAATCTAACTTCATAAAAGGTTAGAAACAACCAGACAATGTCCATAAGACTCACTTGGCAAAGAAGTGTCTCACCATCAGATTCGTAAGAGGCATATTTGACTAGCTTCTAGCAAATACTCAACACACAAAATGTAAACGGGTGTCCAAGAGTGGAAAATGTTACCCAGCCTTCCTGCCAGCCCATGTTGCGAAGCATCCGGTTTCCCAAATTATTCTCATCAATGGCTTTGTCTGCTGCAATCACCTCATAACTCTGCACATTAGTAGTATCTCCAGAACCACGTCCTCCCCCAACTCCAGGGGGAAAAGGCATCGAATCGATTAAACCCCTTTTGGATGATGAATCGCGATCTTGAAAGTTCAGGATTACGTAAAAACAAGGGATTTTCTAACAAGTTAATACAAATATTGAGAAACATAAAGCAAGCAATCAACCACTGACCTCATAACTCAACTAAATTTTGTCAAATGTCCCATGGCTATATGTATAAAACTACTGAAATTACCAAGTGCAATGATTCTAATCTTTTCAGGCATTTCTATAGATCTAAAAGGTGCATTCAAGAATGGCTTCATGACATGGAGTCAAGGGCTAAGCCACCATATAACAAATTGTCAAGTGAGCTTACTTGAATCCCCAATCCCAAGGTCAGAGACATTGTCTCCAATGGAAGATGTTGAACCATACAAGCTCCTCCTCTCAGCCGCCCGATCCCTATAGGTAGTTTGAGGTTGTTCCTTGTGAGTAGAAACTGACTGCACTGGCATCTCAGAAAACCTCCTCTTGCCACTTCCAGAAGCCACTGGTGGTGTGTAAGAACCCAAAGCAGATGCATCTGTTCTAAAGGGTGTCAAAGTTGTGGGTGCATCTGTATTCATTGATGAAGAACCAGCAGGGCATGTAGCAGCAGCAGCAGATGAAGAGGATGAAGCTCCTACGAAAGTTCCAGGATACGAACTATCTGATTTCACCACAACCCTTCCTCTAATTAACCCCTTTACAGTACCCCCTGAGCTGCTACTAACCGACCTTGGCTTATCCTCACCCTCCAAACTAACAGACTGGGCAGCAGTCATAGATGTGGTTGTGGTAAATCCAGAATTGGTAGTTATATTCTCCTTCGTGATCACTGCTTCCATTTTGTACCTGCTCCTTGTGGACGCTCCAACAGAATTGGATTTATCTTCAGCTGAAGCAGCTGGCTGATTGTCATCAAGAGCTACACGGGGTGCTTGCCCTTCATGACTCCTCTGCTTCCACATTGTCAACACATTACTCATTTTCTTCTTGTTGGCCAGAATACTGCTCCTTGAAGCAAGCTTTATCTCTTTCAACTTCTCCTTTTCTTTCTTCTCAGCAGCTATTGCTGCACTAGCAGCGGCCTGAACAGCATCTGGCAATGACGCAGCCTTCTCATTTGATGTTATTGTGGCAGCTGGCGCAGAAATAACTACTTTCCTATTGGTTGAACCATCGGATGCCTTGGAGGATTCAGTTTGTTTTCCTTTTCCAGCTGTTTTATTGTCACTCTGATCAGAGCAGGGCACGTACTGCTGAGTTTGGTGATCATAAGAATACCAAACCCCATTGTTACCATCATAATATAATCCTGCACATTTATAAAAAAATAAAATAAATAATAATAATAATAATAATAATAATAATAATAATAATATAATCCTGCAAAACACAAGAATAAATAAATAAATAAAACATTGATCTTCATCAATCAAATTCTATTTGGTCTACTCCACTAGCACTCGTACCCGTCCAGTTCATTAGCAGCAAAAAGCATGCTTGCATAAAAACAGAATACATATTATCATAGATATGCTTCACCTGATCATGGCATTAAAAATAAAAATAAAAAGATTAAGGTTGCGTTTGACAGAGCTTTCTAAATATGATTTGAGAGTAGGAGTTGTATTTTGAGTTTGTGAGTTTTGGAATTATGATTTGAGTATAGAAAATTTGTTTGGTGAAAGAGTTTAGAAAAGAGTTTTGAATTGAGTGGGGAATTTTTAATGTGACATATGATATTTGATACAAAAACTTACAACTTATAACTAAACACACAACTCAAAATTCTATTAAAGCTTATAAAAAATTTTAAAAAATTCGGAAAATATTTTTTTCGAATATATAAAAATTAACATGTGTCAATTGTGCAAAAAAAAATTTGTACTGCTCCGGTCAACCGACCGGACGACTGGTTAGCCCAAATTTTCCCGCTAAGACAGAGTTTTCAAAATTGAATGTGGAATTAACTTTGAAAAACCATAAACAAACATCGAATGCAAATAAATAAGTGAAATCATAGTTTGAAAACCATTCCAAACAGAGCCTAATACTTTATGTTACATATTTGTTTACCACTAACCCAATTTTAACTAACAAACCATGCCTTCATTGATTAGTATTGTTTTGAATTTTCAAAGTATAAAACAGAATATGAAGATATTCGAATATTTCACAAGTTTTCTCACAATTATAAAACAACAAAAAGATGTTGAAATCAAAACAATAATGACATTTTCTATCTAAGAAGTTGCGAATGTCAATATAAAATATCATCCTTTCACTCTGTTTATGACAATATCATGGAGTTGGGGGGCTTAAGGCGGGTTTAAGGCTTCTCATGGCCATAACTCCATATGTTCTTGAGAAATTTAATCTTTGAATGAACCGATAACAAATACACAAAAAGAAACTGGTAGGAGTAAATATTTTTTATAAAACAAAAATATTAATTATTTTCAAGAAATATTCCTCATGAAAACTTTTGTATATCTCCACAAATTAACCCTATGTAAACCTCAAAATTTGGAAGAAAGATCCCTCATTAGTAAATTGGATAGGTTTCTTAGCAACACCCAACAAATACTGCTCTCAAAGTTGTACAATTCTATTGAGTGTTGTCTCTCCTCTCATCTCTCTGAATAGTGTAGAAATATCGGGGCTCTACTCAAAATTTCAAATATAAAAAACTTTGTAACTATTACTAAAATTACATTTTCTTAAAATAATCCAAACTAAAAACCATCAACAAATGCAGAGCAATCCAAGCCAACCATAAACTCCAAAATAAAAATGCTGTCACAATGCAATGGTCAGTTGACAGCAGAAATCCAAACCAGAGGCCCTTTAAAAATTGAATGCCACCACAAGACCAATGATTAACGAAACTAATTATTTGATGCACACTGAATAAGATTGTTAAAGATTTAGGATGCCACACCAGTGCACCAGTGCAATTGCATGAGCAACACATATCAGAACTTTCACTTATAGAATACAACATTGATATCATGGGGGCTATGGCCCACATGATACAACACTTGCAACATTTGCCTACATTATGCATAAACATAAAATCAAGAGACAGCTTTTATAGTAACAATGAGGAAAACAACAACTAAAAGGCAGCTTCCAAATAAATAAATACCTGTATTTCCATCATAATAGAATCCAGAAGAAGCATCATAATAATAGCCAGATGCTTCATCCCAAACAAAGCCAGATTGTAATGAAGAAGAAGAAGCATCATAATAATAGCCAGATGCTTCATCCCAAACAAAGCCAGATTGTAATGAAGAAGCATCCTTTGGACCTGCAACCTCTCCACCACTTGGCTCCTGTCCACCAGAGGGCTGCTTATTGTCTGGATTATATTCCTTTGGTGCCCATCCAACAGCATCATACTACAAGGATTGAAAGGAGGGAATGTATTTATTCAATCAGGTTCGTCAATAATACAGACTAATTGCATCTAACCAATACAAGAAAATAAGAAAAGACCAGCCAGGTAGAATGCGTGCATGTGTGCATACACGTGTGCGTGTCTTTGGAAGCAATCATGAGCATTCAAAGTGCTTGCTTCCTGAGTTACCATTGCAATGAATCCTCTCCTTAAATTACATGACACTTCAGCTTCAGATCAGCAAAAGGACCACAGTGGTTTTCTAGATAGCAGGGATAAAGAATGGGATGAATGGGGGTGTTTGGTGGAACTTTTTTGAGCCAACTTATGGCTTCTAGCTTTTAAAAAGTTATTTTGGATTGTTTGGTTAAACTTATTTCAAACAGCTTTTGATTCTAACAACTTATTTTAAGTCAAAAAAGTTGATTCTGAGAAACTGCTCACCCCTTGCTTCTGATTATCAGTTTATGCTGTGGACATGCTAATTCACGGTGATACTCTTAGATTTTTTTTTATTTTTTATTTTTTTTAAAATAGAAAAGGAACCAAATGGACTATAAAATATTATTATTATTTTTTATGAGAAATGTTGACAAATAGTGAATAATAAAAAATAAAAGTTAATTGAAAAAACTACTTCACAGCTTATTTAACAAACACTACTCAGCAACTTAAATCTATAATCCAACAGCTACACCAAACAGATTAACATTTTCTGATTAAAGTCATAATCTATAATCTGTTAAGCTATAATTTATAATCTGTTCTAACAGCTACACCAAACAAGACCAATAAACTATGAAAAATCCAAGAACAAGCACAAAGTGTATCCTGCAACGTATATGATGCTACGCAGGGGCAGAGCCAAGATTCCTCCATAGGAAGTCATACGGCAGATCTCGCCGAGCTGTTAATGGATCGACATGAATTTTATTTGATTAAATCATTATTGAATATTACTTAATAGAGGCCAATTGAACTAATAAAATTATAAGAGATTAATCTCAATTAAACAATATTTGTACAGTTTTTACAATTGAGGGGGTCAAAATGTATGAATTTATAGATAAGCGGTAAGGTGATATTTGCTAATAGTTCAGGGGATCTTAATGTCAGGATGATCAAATTTTTTTTTATCACAATTTGTTTATCACCTTAGCCATTCCTGCTTAATACTAATGTAGAATTGATACATAAGATGGTAAACAAAACATCGTAAGAAAATATGCCTATCATAATATTATTGTAAATGTTTGAGACCACTATATGAGTTACTAAATTTTGAAAGCCAACACTTATACAATGTAGACTTCACAAATTTTTTGGGAGTGCTACATTGAATTTGGTGGGCTATCATGTAATATGAAAAATAAAATAAAAATTAGAAATAGCATACATATGTACAAATGAAAATTTTCAGAACCTTGAAGGGGCCACAAACCCCTCTCCCTCCCTCCGCCCCTGGTGCTACATATCATAAGATCAAGTTAACTAGCACTAGAGAGCAGAAAAGAGCAGGTTGCAACATGATGGCAGTGTATATACATATAACCAAGAAGTGAACATCCAAAATGGCCACACTAGCATATTTAGTATAGAATAGACCACTATACATTTATAATAAAAATGAAACAATACATGCCTACCTGTTGAGCAAAAGCTGCTGCCTCAATTGCGGCAGCCGCAAGACTGCTTGACTGAGAAGATCCTGATGGCCCTGATCCCAGTCCAAGAATGCTTTTTGCATATGCTACTCGCAGAATCTGTTCATTCTTTTCTAGAGTTGTCCCGTTTGTTGCTCCAAGAGCTTTGGTAGCATCCTCAACCTGGAGAACAAGAAAACACATAAAAACCATAGTTTGAGCATGAATATCAATATGTTTCAACAAACAATAACATGATAAAAAAATATTTATATTTATAAAAACCTAACTTTTATTAAGAGTGGAAAAAAATACGACAAAAATAAAAAGCACAAAGATTGAGATGACCACAATGCCTTTATAATTGCAGTTTGCATCTTACATAGTTTTTATAGTGAGCCCCGTTGCAACTCATAAATCAGCTAAGCAGTCCCATTTGTCTAATCAAAATCAAATCAGCGTGACAAAATCAAGTGACATTTTGAGAGCAAAAATGAAATATCATATAGTCTTTGTGATGGGTCATTGTGGTAGACTTGGTAACTAATATCTGAAACTCTAGAAATGGGAATTCCTTAATTTACCACAAGCCCATTACATGGTTATCAAGAAAAAATACACATAAATTATGCTCCTCAACAGTTCTCATTCTTTGCCACAATTCTACGTTAAACACTAATGCAAATCAACACGTGATGTGCATTCATCAATAGCAGAACATAGGGGAAATCTTCATGGCATACAATAATACAAGCATAAAAACTCATTAGTTTGTTGTAAAAGAGTGTCAAAGTCAGCTTTCAGCATGATACTTGCTGTGGGACTTCAAATTGCTAGCTCCAGCTCTAGACAGGATTGCAATGGACAAGAAAAACTCAGTTGCACTTTACTTGGATCTGTCGGGGCTGTGCAGGATCTCTCTTTTACAATTGTTATAAAATAGTTGATGGGCACTTACAACTATTCTCTTAAAAGAAGGGAATTCGGTCTAAGGTGGCCATTTTTTTGGGTGAACTATTGCACATAAGAAGATTCTCACCAATTTTGATTTACAAAAGCACAACACTCCAAATTGATGTTTTATGTACAAAGCACAAGGGAGACAATCACCAATTATTCATTATAGTGTCGCTAAGGAGATTTAGGTATTTCTTCCATGTTTGGAGTTACTTGGGTGTTCCCACAATTAGCATCCAACCTACATAGTTGGAGGCATGGAGTGGAATATAGGAGGATGAAGACAGAGAAAGACACAGCTCCTTTGCTTAACGTCAAGTAGTTGAGGAGAAAGGAACGCAAAACCATTTGAAGGGTGCTAAGAGCCATTTCACAAGGTGAAGAGAAGATTTTTTTGAAATGTGATATGGTGTGTTTTGGGGAATCTAAACCATTCCATTGGGCCATTTAAAATTTGAAGAGCATATAGAAACTTGATGATGAATTCGATATACTTGTACGGGGCAGACTACACACATTTGGCATGCATAGGATTGTAAGGTCTGTCAATTTTATTTTGTTTGGCATGTGCATCTATAATAGGGTGGCACCCTTGTTTTTGTACTAGTAAAATAAATCTATCTTATGCGATAAAAATTAAAACTTATCAGAGTGATCTATAGTCTATAGACAAGTCTACCATGGATAAATTTAGTTATTTAATAAGTTTGAAGCATGCACTGATTGATGTTAATCCAAATATTGGTAGAATTCCATCCCAATCTCTGGTTGCCATCATGCCACATATTTATACATCACCCATAAACCAATGTGTACAAATACATTTACTCAGGTCAGCATTCAACTGAATCGACAACTAAAAATACACATACCGTATGAAAATGTAAAAAGGCAAATCCCCTTGAAACATGAGTAAATTTGTCTCTAACCAGACGAAGATCCTGCAGTTTTAAAATATGTATAACTTCAGCAGATTTGAATGAAATACAGCATAGTCATTTACATTTCAGTACCTTATATATAAGTAAATAATACATATTTATATATCTATCGTCCCTTAGTCGTTACGGACTTTCGGTTTATTTATATTTCAGTAACCTATATAACAAATCCAGCATGTTTTACCTTAATTGGAGCATGTTTGGAAAACTCATAACGAAGCATTTCTTCATCAGCACTTTCATCCAACCCACGGACAACCAAGACATGGGTAGGACCTGATGAAATGTCAACTTAGCAAAATCTCCTACACATGATCCTAATGCACACCAAGTGAAAGCATCAGAAAAACTAACCTGCCTCCCCTTTCTTCCCCACTGTTGTAGGATTTGACGATGCCACATCTGCTGGTAGGGCATCAGCTGTTCGTGGCTCATTACACTGTTTCCAAAGAGGGAAAGAAAACCCACCGATTTAGTATAATTCATAGTTAATTGTTAAATAGAACATGAGAAATAGACAGCCAAAGAGGGAAGAAAATAGACCAGCTTAATGTAAAATATCAGATATACCTATTACAAGAGCCTCTGCCGCAACCAAAACATCACTCTCAGAGTCGCAATGTAAAAACACTTAGTTGGATAAAACATAATTAAAAAAATAACAGTTTTTGTATTAACTGAAAATGTTAGTCTCATTTAATTAATGCACATATGTCCAGATGAACCAAATTTCTATTTATAGATCAAGCATGTACAGCAGAATAGCAGATTTAATCTATCTACCTCCAGTGAATAACTACAAAGCAGATTCATATATAGTTGTACTACAATAAAACTGATGCAGAAGGCACCAACTACAAGCCACTAAGCACTAGACCAAATATAATGAGGTTTAGGTCCACAAAAATGATACACCTTTTTGATAAAATGACAAGGGGGAGAGAGAGAGAGAGAGAGAGCAGCAGCAGGAAGAAGAGAATAGATGCAAAAAGTGCCATAGAGGGGGGGAAATAAAGAACAAACCTGAAAGCAGGATGTTCGCCGTGCAAAATTTACGCAGCCACAGATGGTGCACATCCAATCAGATGGTACTGTGATACTTTTATGGTTACCATGACCAGATTTTAACGCATTATCTGGTCCAAATGATGGTCCACTTGTCCCCCCAGTCGGCCTACTACTGCAACATGACAGAGTTGCACATTGTAATAAAAAACAGAATTCATATGTGACAGCTTAAAGCTACAGATAAATTAGTGGAACATTTTGGTTGCATAGAAGAACAAAACTAACAAAAATCTCAAACAAAAGTTCATAACGGAAGTTGAATAAGATATGGTCCAAATCTCACCCACACTATCTGCCATGAAGAATCTTTCTAAAGAGCTAAGAAAGAATAATACAACGCCTAAAACACTGAGACAGTAACATATGATTCAAATCCGATAAGATGAAAGCACTGGAACTCAGTAATTGGACAATGCAAAAGCAAAGCATAATGTGCTTCACTGCCTAATGTGCTTTCACTATATAGTTATTGAACACTTACGAAAATTATATGGTTCACTGCCTAATGTGTTTCAATCCCTTTAGAAAGTAAAAATTGTGTGAGTGCATACATGAAGAGGACCATGCATTAAAATTAACATAATGAACATATTAGTGCGCTTTCACTATATAGTAGTTATAGACAACTACTATAACAGTGCTCAGAAGAGGACCATGCATTAAAATTAATGAAAGTGTAACAAAAAAGTGTTCAATTTCCCATCCCCCAGGCTATGGCCTCCGATGCACCAAAAAAAGTGTACCAAACTTGCATTAAAAATGCTTATACCTGTACTCGAAGAACAGCTTCCTACCATCCACAACAAGACCTTCATCTCCAAGTTTATCCATCACTGCACGTGCAACTCCCTGTTTCACAACAATTTAGCTCACATGTGCCTTTCATAAAGCCAAATTATCAAATGTTGACATGATATGCTTAATTGATACCACAGAAGGGAAATCAATAAAAGCAAAGCCACGAGAGATGCCCGCATTGCGTTCTTTGATCACGCAGACATGGCGAAGTGGTCCCCATTCAGCCTGTTGATGGTAAAAATTAATGAGATGTAGCCAATGTGGTAGACTGCAAGAATTAACAAATGAGGTAATTAAAAATATTGAGTAGAAAAGTACAAGGATCTGGTATAAATCTTCCTCGGTTGTCTTCTGTGAGAGACCCTTCACAACAACAGTAGCAGATGGGGCCTGCAAGAAAACAGCACTGACACTTAACCCATTGAATTAACAATAGTGAAATATTTGAATAAGAATATCCACCATTACACAAGCATACCACAGAGTAATGCTCATGGTGACGTTCATGATCCCTTCGCTTCTCACTCCTCTCATATCCAGAATCATCATAACTGTCCTCTCGATGACTCCAACCATGACTTTGACTCCGAGGAGACCTTGACCTGGGGCAATCATCACGTCCACAAGACCGAGAACACTCATGACTTCTATGTGGACTCCTATCTCTACCCCGGCTCAAACATCTCTTGTCATGATCTCGTTCACGAGATTCACGGCTCCAACTACTGTCTCTCCTACTACCTCTATCATAATCAGAATCATAACTATGCCTGCCATAATCATAATCTCTCTCACGGCTATCCTCCTGGCTTTGATAGGAAATCCGAGATCTGTAGTCATAATCATCATATGCATAATCATTACGATCACATCCCCCATATCTAGCAGGCCTGTCATATCTATGATGATGGTAGTTGTCAATACTACGATAGCCATCCCGAAACTTATCATATTCCTGAAATGTATCAATTTCGTGATACTTGTCAGCTTCATGGAAAGCATCCATTTCATGATATGAATCGGCGTATGGCTTCTCATGTCGCCTAGAGTCCCTCTTAAATGAATATTCTTCTTCGTAACTTCTCCTCCTTGATTGAGACCATAGACCACCTGCAGGTGGAGGAGTTGGATAGTTCTCCCTCTCCAGTATATCCCGGTGGAAGGCATTCCTGGAGTAGATATTATCCCTTGAGAATCTCTCATCAATAAACCTCCTATCTTCGTATGAACCATCAACCCTGCCAAAAGAACATCAGCAAGAACCAAACAGGAGGAGAAGAAAAAAAAAATGATATAACAAAATGTGTAGAATATAGAACAAGTAGTAAGAATTGAAAGGTCACTATCACATTTCATTTAGCATGCATATGAACAAGAAAAACACAACCATCACAAATTAATAAGAGGTCTGCTGCATGTTTGCACGAAATGTGGGATTTATACCAATACATTGCACGATAAAATATGTAAACCGGCATTTTAAATAAGCTCTTTACCCATGAGCAGGTAAATTACCCTAGCACCAAGCATCAGTCAGCACTCACCAGAAGTCTGGCTCATGGACTGCACCATACCCTTCCAAAGCCTGTGGATTCAAGAGAATAAGCTATGTCAGCAACTAATAATGATGGTATGAAGTAGGCAAATCCATTCCATATCCTCACTGTCCCATGGCTCTCTCTCATTGTTCTTTAAGGATGAAATGCCAGGAAAAAATGGACAATCACATGAGCCCTAATTCTTGTAAATCATCCAATATAGTGATTAAAAAGGAAACCACAATTACGCTGTTATTTTCCCATCCTTGCCGAAGACCATAGTGACCAGGATCCATCTCTTGCAAGAGCTGAAAGTGTTACCCCCCTGAAAAGCTCTTGATGATCGTTCAGAATTTCAGGAGCGGATGTCTGAAACCTTTTGTTAAAATTCAATGTATAAAGAGAATTGTATAGATAATGAATATAAAGAGAATTGTATAGAGAATGAATGATGTATTATTGATTGATATATAGATATGTTACAATGATTCCTATATATAGAAGAGTAGGTGGTAGTAGGTGGTAGGTGGAGTAGGTGAAGTGGAGGTGGTAGTGGTATAGTGGGTTAGGTTTAGTGGAGTAGGTGAAGTGGAGGTGATAGTGGTGTAGTGGGTTAGGTTTTTAACAGCCCCCCGCAAACTCAAGGGGGATAGGAACTAACCAACTTGAGTTTGGAGAGAGTAACAAAACAAGAAAATACATAAAAATAAAAGAGGATAGGAGACACTGTATGGTCGTGTCAGACCATTGGTGAAGACACTGGATGGTGGTGTCATAACGTTGTAGAGGACACTGTATGGGGGTGTCATAACGTTGTAGAGGACACTGTATGGTGGTGTCATAACGGTGTAGAGGACACTGGATGGCGGTGTCAGACCGATATAGAAGACAGTTTATGGGGTCATGTCGGACCATTGTAGCAGACAATGTTGTGACAGTTTACGGAGTCTTGCTGGACCCTTGTAGAAACAAACCGGAATCAATGTCGGGACAGTTTACAGAGTCTTGTCGGACCCATGAAGGAGCTAACCGGAATCAATGTCGGGACAGTTTACTGAGTCTTGTCGGACCCATGAAGGAGCTAACCGGAATCAATGTCGGGACAGTTTACAGAGTCTTGTCGGACCCTTGAAGGAGCTAACCGGAATCAATGTCGGGACAGTTTACAGAGTCTTGTCGGACCCTTGAAGGAGCTAACCGGAATCAATGTCGGGACAGTTTACAAAGTCTTGTCGGACCCCTAAAAAGTCGCACCCTCAAAAGGTGTGCCCAATCTTTCAAAAGGCGTGCCATCAAAAGGCGTGCCCAATCCATAAAAAGACGTGCCATCAAAATGCGTGCCCAATCCATAAAAAGGCGTGCCATCAAAAGTTGCGCCCTCAAAAGGCGCGCCCACTTCATCAAAAGTCGTGCCCGACAGAAAGCGTTGAGCCATCAAAAGGTGAGCCGGAGACGCGGCGAGGCACGTGAGCGACAGAGCGGCGTGTCGGCCGCGTCGTCTGTGTCAATATAAACCAATGCAGAGGCGGAGGAAACCAAACCAGACTGAAACCTCTGAACTTGTTATTCTGAAACAATCTGTAAATACTCTGTATCCAATCCTTCTCGGAAACACTCAGCAACCCAAAAAACATGGCCTCTTCTTCCCGTTCAGCAACCCAGAATATGGCCTCTTCATCCCGTGGTCTACTCACTCTCTTTCCCGACCTCAATGAGTCAACAAGAGAGAGAACTGGTGCGGTGGCCAGTGAACCTCAACCAAACACCTCTGTGTTTGCTCCGTTGAACTTTCCAATGCGGTCGGTGGAGCAAAAAATGGCGGTGCAAACTGATATTGAGGCCAATCAGTATACTCTGAAGTCATGTGTGGAAACCATGACTGCGGTCACAAACTTGTCGCACCGGCTGCAGAGCAGGACAAATGAGGTGCAACAGTTAAACTCACAGCTGGCTCTGCTCCAACGCATGTATAAGGATGCGCGAGCAGAGATCAGTGTGCTAAAGGCAGAAAACAAGGAGCTGAAGCGGAAGGCCACTGTGATGTTCCGATTCGAAGGTCCGCCATATGCTGCAGTGGAGGAGCAGGGAATAGTGATCGTGCCCAGTAGAGTGGGAAACACGGAGGCAACACCGTCAAAGGCCGCCCAGGACGGAGGCAAGAAGAAAAGACCGGCGGAATAGGCGAAGAGAAGAAAAATCCCGCCTGTGGATGTGGTTGTTTGCAGAAAAGAAAACAAAGCCGTTGTTTTTTTTTTTTTTTTTTTTTTTTTTTTTTTTTTTGGTGTAAAATGGTGATCGGGGTGAGCCCCGACATGAATAAAATGAGTTTGTGGAATGATGAATGTTTTTTTTTTTTTTTTTTTTTTTTTGAAAAAGTAAGGGAATCGAATAATAAAAAAATATGGAGATAGTGATGAAATGATAAGCATGGTGATGATGAATATATAATAAGGAATAAAAATAGACCACCAATTAAGTTTTATAATAAAAAAAATAAAATTTGGGCGGTGGAAAATGTGATAATGATTTTGGGTGGAGAATATTTTAGAATGAAAAAAATGTATATATAATAATAAGAAAAGTGAATTGGGTGGCCCGAGGAGGGTTCAATTCATTTGCTTATTTATTTAGTTATTTTATTTGTTTGGGGAAAAAGAGTGGATCACATCAGTTTATTTATTATAATAACAAGAAAGTGGGGTGGTGTGTCAAGCAGGGGCTATGAGGAATTTTATTTTATTTGTTTGTGGTAGTGTGTTGAGTGTGTGCCCATGTGCATAGGTCTGCCGAGAGGGAGAGAGTAAATGCATGGGTTGGTATGTCAAAAAGTAGAATAAAAAGAAAAGTGCACATGGGAAAGAGAGATAGACAACCCTAAGCTTGCATTCTTGTATTGTCCTTCTACTGTCTTTATTAAAGGTATCTTGTGGAAGCTCATCGACATCAGCATCTGAAGCCACAATTGTGTTTTGTAGGAGAAATTTATCTTTGCATTGCATATCTGGAGGGTATTCTGTTTGAGCTTGAAGGGTGACAGTTCCTGCTGCAGTTGCCATGTTTGTCGCATAGCTGTATCCCTTTCATCCTTCAGATGTTGCAAACCCGGAATATCATCATAGCTTGAGGAGCTGCGCATAGAGTTGTTATTAAAACTTCGATCATCTGGGTTTCCAAGAGCTGCTTGAGGAGACATATTTCCTTCTGGGCCAAATTTAAACGGCAGTGCCATTTCTGTATGATATGTGGAAAGGGATTCAAGAGAGAGCAGCAAGAAATTTGACAGCGGAGTGAAGGTATGTGTAGAGGTTCGGCGGACGGCCAAGGCGAGGCTGCCGCCCGCCGGTGAAGCGGAATCACTAAGTTCTTAACCTTACTCTGATACCATGTTAAAATTCAATGTATAAAGAGAATTGTATAGAGAATGAATGATGTATTATTGATTGATATATAGATATGTTACAATGATTCCTATATATAGAAGAGTAGGTGGTAGTAGGTGGTAGGTGGAGTAGGTGAAGTGGAGGTGGTAGTGGTGTAGTGGGTTAGGTTTAGTGGAGTAGGTGAAGTGGAGGTGATAGTGGTGTAGTGGGTTAGGTTTTTAACACCTTTCCTGTAATGGATGCACAAACAGATATAGTTATCCACTGTGAACTGAGAAGCAATCCTCGTAACTTGGCCTCTCCTTTTACTGGACTTCTCAAATATCAAATTCCTCCCACAAACATCCTTCTACAAACTCTCTTGACACAAAAATTAAATGGCCTTGATAGCAAAAACCATCAAATTATAAATCAATACATCATCCGCGGGATGAATTGAGGCTAAACAATCTCGATCAGGTCTACTCTGGATGAATGCAAGCCCGGACAACATTCAGAATGAACATTGTAGCACGAAAGGAGTGCCAGCACCAATGAGCCACACACCCTTTCACCAGAACAATTATGGCAGCATGGGAGCCTAAACCAATGCTAGGCTGTAAAACTTACTTTAGCCTATATGTCATTTCATTTAACTATCTCACAAAAACTGACTCAATTAGTATTAAAATTCCACAGTTGCAAAATGCAAAAAATATAGAAAACCATCAATGGTACTTATAAAAGAATATGCATACCATAGCCACCTGAGAAAATATTACATTATATACATATGAAGTGCACGCACATGAAATAACCATTAAAACGTAACATTAAAGTGTGATGCTTACACTAATTCAGAATTATAAACGAAATCAACAACATATAATTAAAAAGCAAAATTAGAAAGTATTAATTTCTCGTGTCTTCGAAATTCTAATCATTCCACTAGTATTTCTAAAAATGTATAATCATCCATTCATCAAGATTTTAAACATTTTCTATCTACTGTGTAGACATCACATCATGGTCCCCCATCTAATGATCAAATACAACATGAACAACAAACCCTGTAATCCTATTTAAGGAATGTTTACAGATCCATATATGTGATTGAAGAAAAAGCATGATCTTTTATATGATCCACCAGCTGTAGAAGCATAATCAAATACAATGTAGCTGCTAACATATAGATGGAAGGAATAAATACACAGCATCACAACCCCTCAACATTAATGGAGCATACACCTATTCCTCTCTTCTATAATCTAATCTAAATACATTCAATCGCAACTCATCTTATAAAATCATTCAATTGGGAAAATAATGTGGTGGTTCTTGTGCTACAATATCAAAAACACACCATGTGACCAATTGAGCACTCGATCTTGTGATGTAAATCAGTCAATCATGAGTATTCTAAAGAACAATTTATATTAGTAAAAAACTTGTCTAAAAAAAATTATGGAAGCAAGAACAGGGCCGCATGCACTACAGGTAATGTATATAACCATCTATCATTGTCTATCCTTTTTTATTTTTTACAGCACATCAGAGCTGCTTTTCCAAGCTATTTTTCTTGTACTCATCTCTAACTACCACTTAACACAAACACTAAACTGAGTATAACCCCTGCAACAGAATGAAGAATACAATCCAGGGATTCTCCATCAATCTTGCAGATATAACACACTATAGCAATCAGCAGACAGCAGCCTCTTCTAATCAACTCATCTTCTATAAGCATTTGTTCTGCAAACCCTACCTACCCACCCTCTGTTAGAATAGGAAATTGTTAGAAGCATTTGTTCTGCAAACCCTACCTACCCACCCTCTGTTAGAATAGGAAATTGTTAGAATAAGAAGTATTAGAATAGGAAATAGTCGGTTGTATTCTTATTCATTCCTTTTTTTGATTACTCAGACTATGCATGTAATTGCTCAATTATCAATATAAAAGGGAATGAAGTCTAACTCATTCCCCAACTCTTTCTCTTCTCTAAAATTACATGGTATCCGAGCCTAAACCCTAGCCCATAACTTATTCTTGTCTGCCGGCAGCTCTATCTTCCCCAAGAGCCCAGTCAGTCACAGTAGCCTCTCACCCAGACCATCGTCTGTCATCCCACAGTCCGTCTAGGCCATCGTCAGTCTCCTAGGGGGTCTGTTGGCACTCTAGGGCCTCACCCAGGCCATCGTAAGGCACCCTAGGGCCTGCCGACAGCCTCTCTAGCTTCGTTGGCTTCTGTCGGCATCTCCTAGGCAGCCGTCGAATCTCTCTTGACTGCCGACTCTCTCTCTCGCAGCGTTGTCTCTCTCACAGTCGTCAACTCTCAGCGTCATCTCTCTCTCTTTTCTTATACAGTTGTAATGGTGTATTAGGAGTGCTTCTAATGGTTGGTTAGTAAAATAAATAAATAAATAAACAAAAAATAAAAAATATATAAAAAAAATGATGCTACATTAAAAAAATAAATAAAATAAAAAAAACACTTATTTTGCTAATCTCTTTGTGGTTATAGTGTTGGCTATTCCTCCACCATCTTCGAGTTTGTGGTTGGCAGATTTCACTAGTGAGTCTACAAGATCTCAGCCACCTAAGAGCGAGAGTTCCCTTATCCCTTCTACTATGCCTGATAATCTCAACCCTAGCCTTAAAATCATCACTTCTTTATTCAATGCTCAGAACTATCTAGCGTGGTCGAAGAGTCAGACTATTTTCTTGAAGAGCAGAGAGAAGATGGGGTATGTTGATGGCAGAATCCAGGCATCCCTCACCACAGACCCGAGTTATGATCAGTGGGAGATCACCAACTCACTCAACAAAATGGTGTTGCAGAACTCAAAAATCACCATCTCCTTGATATCGCCCGTAGTCTATCCTTTGAGATGCGGGTTCCTCGATCCTATTGGGGGGATGCGGTTCTCACTGCCGCTTATTTGATTAATCATCTTCCTACCCAAGTTCTTCAAAAACAAGCACCTCTTCAAGTTTTGTTCGGGTTTACCCCTTCCGAGTTCTCCATTCCTCCTACGACTTTTGGTTATGTTTGTTTTGTCCATAATCATTCAACCACTCGTGGTAAATTGGATCCCCGGTCTCTTAAGTGTGTTTTTCTGGGTTATTCTACCACCAAAAAGGGTTATCAATGTTATCATCCTCCTACTCGCAAATGGTTTGTCTCCACAGATGTTACTTTCTTTAGGTCTCAGCCCTATTTTCCGACCCCCCTGGTATCACAGTCATCCCTTTAAACAGATAGTGGATGATGAGCCAACAATTGTTGAGGAAAAGGAAGCAGACAAAGTTTATATCAGGGACAAGAATAGACAGCAAGTCACTTAGATGCAAGAGACTACTTCTCTTCCTCTACTGCCAACTTCTTCTCCGGATGAGTGTCTAGAGTCACCCACCTATACTAAGAGTCCAGGTAATTCTAATTCTAGACTTCTATTCCTGTTTTTTCCAATCTTGATGTTCCCATTGCTAATAGGAAGGGGGTTAGGTCCTGTACTCAACATCTTATTAGTAATCATGTCTCTTATTCTCATTTATCTTCCTCATATAAAACTTTTCTGTCTAAAATGTCTTCTATGAGTCTACCTACCAATTTTTAGGATGCTCTTTCTATTCCTGAATGGAAACATGCCATGATGGAAGAGGTGAGAGCTCTTCGCAAAAGTGGCACTTGGGAGTTAGTGGAGTTACCTAGCGGCAAAAATCCAGTTGGTTGTAAGTGGGTGTACACGGTAAAACATAAAGCAGATGGTTCCATAGAACGATACAAAGCAAGACTAGTTGCTAAGGGCTTCTCTCAGACTTATGGGTGGATTACCAAGAGACATTTGTACCAGTTGCTAAGATGAATTCTGTAAGAATTTTACTCTCTTGTTGCAAATTTGGATTGACCCCTTCATCAATTTGATGTGAAGAATGCATTTCTTCATGGAGATCTAGCAGAAGAAGTCTATATGGATATTCCACCTGGTTTTGCCGATGCTAAGTCCAACGGTAAGTATGCAGGTTCCAAAAGTCACTTTATGGCCTAAAGCAGTCTCCTAGGGCTTGGTTTGAAAGGTTTACTCAAGCTATGCTGAAATATAGGTTCAAGCAAAGTCAAACTGATCACACCTTGTTTGTGAAACACTCCTCACATGGTAAGACCACAGTTCTTATTGTCTATGTTGATAATATTGTTCTGACAGGAGATGATGTTGAGGAGATTCCTCATTTGAAAGAATATTTGGCTAAAGAGTTTGAAATCAAAGACTTAGGCTATTTGAAATATTTTTTGGGCATTGAAATAGCTCGGTCCAAGGATGGCATCATCATATGCCAAAGGAAGTATGTACTTGACTTGCTAAAGGAAACTGGAATACTTTGAAGTAGACCATGTGATACACTTCTAGAACTGGGCCAGAAACTGAGTAAGGATCAAGAGAGAGATCCAGTGGACAGGGGGAGATACCAGAAACTAGTGGGCAAGCTCATATACTTATCCCACTCACGTCCAGACATTGCCATTGCTGTGAGCATAGTGAACCAGTTTATGCATGCTCCTAGAACTTCCCACTTGAAGGCTGTTATGAGAATCTTGAGATACCTGAAGTCTTCTCCTGAAAAGGGTCTCTATTTCTCAAAACATGGCATCTCAGTGTGGAGGCATTTACTGATGCAGATTGGGCTGGCTCAATCACTGACAGACGATCAACTTCCGGATACTACACATTTGTGAGTGGTAACCTAGTCACATGGCAAAGTAAAAAACAGAATGTGATGGCTAGATCTAGTGCTAAGGCAGAATTCAGGGCTATAGCTCAGGGTGAATGTGAGTTACTATGGATTAAACTATTGTTGGGAGACTTGGGAATCCATGACTCCATGCGACCATTCTGTGACAACAAGGCCGCAATCAACATAGCTCATAATCCAATTCAGCATGATAAAACTAAGCATGTGGAGATTGATAGGCACTTCATCAAGGAAAAACTCACTAGTGGCACCATATGTATTCCATTTGTGAAGACTGAGGACCAACTAGCTGATGTTCTCACCAAGGGACTAAGGAGCAAATCCTTGCATGGCATTCTCAACAAGCATGACATGAGAAATATCTTCGCACCAACTTGAGGGGGAGTGTTAGAATAGCAAATTGTTAGAATAGGAAGTATTAGAATAGGAAATAGTCGGTAGTATTCTTATTCATTCCTTTTTTGATTACTTAGACTGTGCATGTAATTACTCAATTATCAATATAAAAGGGAATGAAATCTAACTCATCCCCCAACTCTTTCTCTTCTCTAAAATTACACCCTCCCCCTCTCTTTAGAAAGCACCTATCCAAACCCAAAATAAAAGAAACAACAACAAAAAGGCAACTAAAATCTTCAAATTGAGAACTCATATCCTGAGAAACTTGTTAAAATTCACCCACTATCACCTACCACACTTCACCTACTCTCCACCTACCACTACCACCTACCACACTTCACCTACTCTCCACCTACTCCCAAACACACTCCTATATAATAGGAATCCTTGTAATTGTAATATACAACAATATCAAAAAATCAATCAATAATCTATTTCTCTTTATACATTGATTTTCTACATGGTATCAGAGCAAGGTTAAAGATCTTGGTGTTCTTCGCCTTCCGGCGGGCGGCAACCTTGCCTTGACCGTCCGCCGGATCTCAACCAATTCAAACCTCCCTCTCCCTCTCGGTACCTCACTTTCTCTCTCTTCAGCTTCGGAGTCGGTGACCCAACAAACCCGGAGTGAATCGACCTCAACCTTGAACTAGGGAGAGGGTTAGAACCTTTTCAGAGGATTACAATGATTTGAATGTTGAGCCTTCGTTTGGAGAGACCCACCATTTTTCATGACTTTCTGGGTCGGAGCTGTGCCTCCGATTCGTCTCCTGCTGCGACGGTGAAGCCGGGTGTTGGCGGAGATGGGCTGTATTTGCAGTTCCGTATCATCACACCCACAATCACACCTACAACTTCTCTGCGGCAAAATCCCCTTCTTCGTAAGCCTACGTCGCTGCTTTTCCTGAAGCGCTTTTCTACAAAGTCCCGTCGGCAACTTATACATAGTCAGCACCAGAAAATTCACCAACGCACATGGACAGCAACAGCACAACCCACTGGGCGACATAATCAGTGATGATGCAGAGGAGCAGCAGGCTTACTCTTAGTGCTCCACACCCATTCTTCTTTTCTTTATTTAATCACACCCACATGTTCTCTCTTTCTGCACATGCACATTCTCCCTGAACCACCAAACACAACCCAACAAAGCTTCCAATGCTCTTATAAAATATTATCCCAAACCATCCACCACCCACTTTTGCCCCACCAATGCATGCTTCTCGGACAGGGTGCCAGGCACCAATATATGCCACTCTGCACCATACCATCCATTCACTTTTGTCCAAATTCAGATTTTCCAGAGGTGCTCCAATTTTTTAGATTTTTCCAAATTCAGATTTTATCAATATATGATACCCATTTTTTTTTCTTATTATTATTATTATTATTATTATTATTCTTATTCCAAAAAAAAAAAAAAAAAAAAAAAAAAAGCCAAACACCATTGCAAACAATTTACAAATTTGCACAACCACCCATATTTTATTCATCTCCGCGAACAATCCCGTTCACCATTTTACATCAAAAAAAAAAAAAAAAAAAAACACACACACAAACAAAACCACCACACCCACAGTGGGATTTTCCCTTCTCTACTCTGCCGCCGGTCTCTTCTTCTTGCCTCCGTCCTGGGCGGCCCTTGACGGTGTTGCCTCCGTGCTTCCTAGACCACCAAGCAAGTTGCCTCCTCCCTGCTCCTCCACTGCAGCATATGGTGGCCCTCCAAATCGGAACATCACGGTGGCCTTCCGCTTCAGCTTCTTGTTTTCTGCCTTTAGCACACTGATCTCTGCTCGCGCATCCTTATACATGCGTTGGAGCAGAGCCAGCTGGGCATTTACATGCTGCACCTCATTTGTCCTACTCTGCAGCCGGTTCGACAAGTTTGTGACCGCCGTCATACTTTCCACACATGCCTTCAAAGTATACTGATTGGCCTCCACATCCGACTGCACTGCCATTCTTTGCTCCACCGACCGCATCGGAAAGTTCAACGGAGCAAACTCCGGGGCACTCGGTTGAGGTTCCAGTGCCACCGCTCCAGTTCTCTCTCTTGTTGACTCGTTGAGGTCGGGAAAGAGGGTGAGCAGTCCACGGGACGATGAAGCCATTTTCTAGGCACCAGAGTGTTACACAGTATCTCTCTCAGAATTCTCTCTCAGAAAACAGAGTGTTACAGAATCTCTCTCAGAAATCTCTCTCAGAATATCTCTCGCAGGTTTTTTGCCTCAGCCTCAGCCTCTGTCTTATAGCCGAGGCAGCCACGCGCATCGCGCGCCTCTTACCACCAGCCGACAAACGGGCACGCAAGCCAAGGCGCCCACGTGCCTCGCCATCATGTTCGGCACACCTTTTGATGAATTGGGCACGCCTTTTGATGGCACGCCTTTTGACAAAATTGGGCACACCTTTTGAGGGTGCCACTTTTCCAAGGGTCCGACAAGACTCTATAAACTGTCCCGACATTTGATATCGGTTAGCTTTTACAAGGGTCCGACAAGACTCTGTAAACTGTCCCGACATAGATTCCGGTTAGTTTCTACAAGGGTCCGACAAGACTCTGTAAACTGTCCCGACATTGATTCCGGTTAGTTTCTACAAGGGTCCAGCAAGACTCCGTAAACTGTCTTCTACAACGGTCCAACATGACCCCATAAACTGTCTTCTACATCGGTCCGACACGAGCCAGTGTCTTCTACATCGGTCTTCTACAACGGTCTGACACGACCATACAGTGTCTCCTATCTTCTTTTATTTTTTATGTATTTTCTTGTTTTGTTACTCTCTCCAAACTCAAGTTGGTTAGTTCCTATCCCCCTTGAGTTTGCGGGGGGCTGTTAAAATTCACCCACTATCACCTACCACACTTCACCTACTCTCCACCTACCACTACCACCTACCACACTTCACCTACTCTCCACCTACTCCCAAACACACTCCTATATAATAGGAATCCTTGTAATTGTAATATACAACAATATCAAAAAATCAATCAATAATCTATTTCTCTTTATACATTGATTTTCTACAAAACTCTCAATATATGGTAAAAGAAATATCAGCACACCTTCTACCCAGGTAAAAATGCTAATATCATGCGATTTACCAAACAAAAACGAAACGAAGTCCAGTTGCCCATCTCTAAAAGCTTTGCTTTAACAATAAGTCACACATTCACATAGTCATCCAACCAAAACTCCTAATTTATTGTGATAGAATACAAGCCCTAGAAACATCTCCTTAAAGCCATTCTCCCAAACCAAACATCCTCCCATAATTGAACAGGTTTGCAATTGAAAAACCAAAATTCAATCAATATCACAATCGAAAGCTAGTACACAAACCTAAAGGGTCAGGCTAATGCAAGAAAAATATAAATTCTTATTTCAAACGCCATGAATTTATTCAAGTCTTGTAATAGAAATAGAATCCAAAAAGATAGATAACTCATCAATCAAATTATTAAAAAGAATATAGCAATAGTTAATATTTTTTCTTAAGTTAATGCATACAATAAAACGCACTAAATTTTATGATTATATTTTATACTTTATTGATTATTCATAGATAATGTTTATCTAAAAAAAAGATAAATAATGTTAAATTAATGGGGTTTCTTTTTTTCGGTGCGTGTGATGGTAGAAATTGATATTATATATTAAATTTTACGACAATTATTTTATTTTATTTTTTTTTTCAATTAGGAGTTACATGTGCTTCGACCCCCCTAAAGTCAAAATCTTGGATCCGTCGTTAACCAGAAGGGAGGGAGAAGGTGGTGGAGGGTGGTTGAGACCACTTTTCTGCTTCTTTGTTTCTCTTGTTGCATGCATCCCTGAATCGATCTCCATATATGTATCCCTCAACTGTTGAATTAACAATGATGGACGCCAAATTTTAAAATTCACGATTTAATTTGTTATTGGGCATAACTTTGGGAGCTTTAATTATTTGGTAATTTTCCCTGGTGTTATTTGAAATTGGTATTTAATCGTGGTAAATTTCAAGAAAAATACAATTTTAATCAAGAAAATTTGCTTAAAAATTGAAATAATTCATTCACGCGTACATTCATGCTTCCAAATGTACCCATCAAAGACTGTACAAGCCTCATTGTGGAAAGATCTAACTCTGAGAAAAAAATGGAAATAACAAAACAAAAAACATGGCAGCATTTGCGCCCAACATCCCAAGAAAAGAGAAAAGATCTCCTAACTCCAAGAAAAAATGGTGAAGTATGACGATCTAATCTTGAACATACAATCATCCTCAATAGTCCTACAACCAAATGGAAGAAAAATCTTATCTAGAACTTAGTCTGCTGAACATTTCATCTCCTTGTAATTTTGATTCACCAGCAATTCCAAATAAAAGTGAAAATATCTCATCAGATTGCGGGTGCGATCTATCGCCAGAGAGAAAGACATTAACTCTCCCTTTCTGCAAAATCCAACTACATCCAGGAACTTTCTTCATCCCCTTCAATCCCATATCCTTCCTCAGTGTTTGCTCTTCAATGTGACATCCAGTTGCTACATATATATTGCGTAGTGCCACAAAGGCTGGTACATTCAATGGATCCAACTCAAGGAGTTTTTGGGCTGCACGTTTAGCCATCTCTGCATTCTTCTCACCAAATCCACACACACCAAGTAATGCCCCCCAAGCGGCATGACCTAACTCAAAAGGCAGGCTCAGAACAAACTCTTCTGCTTCCTCTAGTTTGCCTGCTCTGCCTAAAAGATTTATCATAGAAATATAATGCTCCAAGCCTGGTTCATTTGAGTATTCATTATTCATGGCACTAAATAACGCCCACCCTTGGTCAACAAGACCTGCATGGTTACACGCTGACAAAATCCCCAAGAAAGTAACAGAATTTGGGCAAATTACAGATTCCTGCATGGCTACGAAGAGCTTTAGAGCTTCACTAGCTAGCCCATGATGTGCAAATCCCATTATCATGGAATTCCAAGAAACCAAATCCCGAGATATCATATTTGAAAAGATGCCATGTGCATCATCTATCTCCCCACATTTTGCATACATTGAAATCAAAGCATTCTCAATAAATAAATCAAGTTCCGGCAGTGTCTTTGTCAACAAACAATGGAACTGCTTGCCTTGATCAAGATTAGCCAATGCACCAGCGGCTCCAAGAAGAACAGAATATGTAGAATTTGGTGGTGATATTCCATTAGTTCGCATTTCTGCAAACAAGCAGGTAGCTTCTGCAAAACATTCATTTTGGACATACCCTGATATCATTGCTGTCCATGCAACATCATCTTTATCAGGCATTCTCTTAAAAAAATCACATGCCTCTTCTACTTTGCCAGCACTAAAATACCCACTGATCATAGAAGTCCATGAAATTTTGTCTCGGAAGGGTACTGTGTCAAACAAAATCTGTGCATTTTCCAACTGTCCAATCTGAATATAACCAATAATCATAGAATTGCAAGACTGAACTGTACAACTTTTCAAATTTTTAAGAAATATACAATGTGCATAATCCATGATACCAAACATTGAATACATGTGAATTAGGCTCTTAGACAACCTTCCATCACCTTCAGCACAATCCCAACCATTAATTATCAAATATGCATGTAATTGCTTGCCCAGCTGAGGATGACCCACACCTGCACAAGCATAAGCAAGTGAAATGAAAGTCTCACCATTTGGTTTTATGTCATAGTTCTCTCTCATTTCAATAAAAAGCAACAAGGCATCTCTGTATAAGCCATTCCAACCAAACCCGCCAATCATGGCTGTCCAAGAAACAACATTCCTCTCGGGCATTCTTCGAAATAAGAAATACCCCTCTTCCACATTGCCAACCCTACAGTAACCGGCTATCAAGCTAGTCCAAGTAATCACATTGTAGCCATGCATCTTCTCAAACAATGCTCTTGCTTCTTCCATCCTACAATGCTCAACATACCCCGAAATCATAGCATTCCAAGAAACTTGATTTTTGGTCGGCATAACATCAAAAACTCGCCTTGCTTCCTCCAAATATCCATTTCTAACCAACCCGACAACCATTGAATTCCAAGAAACCACATTCCTCTCTGGCATCACAATAAACAACTCCCTTGCCTGATCAACCATCCCCGCATTCATCAACCCACAAAGCATCGAAGTCCATGACACCACACTCCTCTCCGGCATCACTTCAAACAATCGATATGCATCATTCAACCTCCCCCATTGCAGGTAAGTTGAGATCATTGCATTATATGTTACCACGTTTCTCTCAGGCATGATCTCGAATAGTGTTCGAGCTTCGTCAACAAAACCATCTCTCCCGTATTTTGAAAGCAATGAAGTCCAACCCACAACATGGCTAGAGTTATCTCTTTGAGGTATTTGCTCGAGTAGGTCACGAGCATCTTCAAAATTATTGTTGGAAAGGCATAGGAGGAGTTGAGAATCTTCAAAACTGAGTTCTGGGTAATGGGTTTTGGAGAATTTGGTTTGGAGTTTGAAGCAACCGACATGAAAGGAACAGCAGCACAGATTAATTGGCCTTTTTGAGAGGAAGTGTTTGAGGGTCTTCAAACTAGAAGTGGTGCACATTAACTGTTTTCAGTATGAGGATGATATTGTGGTTGTTATTTGCTCAGTGTCGTGCCATGGTTTGATTGGTAAATTTATGAACCCCTACAGGATGTAACAACAATAATTATTAGACTAAATTCAACATTATAATTTTTCTCTCTTTTCAGGAATATATTCGGACAGCATATCATTCAAAATTAGGGTGGGACAAGAAACACTTAACTTGATGAGTCATTTAAGGTGTCTGATCAATGGGTTAACTCACGGTGTGACATTAAATTTCTTTGGAATTCTCTCTGAAGACTGATTCATAGAGATGATTAAGCAAATTGTAAAAATAAAATAATGCAGTAATATGAAGTTTATAATTAACACTTGGTTATTGAATATGAGAAGGTGGGATATTTTAGGAATTAGAAAGATTTGGACTAGATCAATCCAATATGAGATTTTTTAAGAAAATGTTGTAGGGTATAATGAGATTAGTTGTTTTATTTTAACCTATAGAATTCACAATTTGATAAGTATGTATGGCAGAGAGAAGTACATGTTCTTTTTGATTTATTTGATGAGAGAGGTAGAATGGGAGTTATATAATAGCACTTTTATTTTGATATGAGAGAGAGAGAGAGAGAGAGTTATGATGAACTTTTATTTAATGATAGAGGTGCCTTGTTTATAACATAGAGCCATAATCCACCCTCCCCCTCTCTTTTAAAAAGAGCATATCCAAACCCAAAAGCAAAGAAAAGAAACAACAACAACAACAAAAGGCAAAGGACGAGCCACAAGAACCAAAACCTTCAACAGAAAACTCGTATCCAGAGAAACTCTCAATATATGGTCAAAGAAGCTAAAACCATAAAATTGACCATTATCCATATCAGCACATCTTCTAACCCAAGTAAAAATGCTAATAATATGCAATCTACCAAACAAAAACGAAACAAAGTCAAGTTGCCCATCTCTAAAAGCTGTGCTTTACAAAGCCATCCAACCAAGCGTCCTACTTTATTGTGACAGAAAACAAGCCCTGGAACTCCTCCTCAAAGCCATTCTCCCAAACCAAACATCCTCCCATAATTGAACAGGTTTGCAATTTCAAAACAAGAATTCAATAAATATCACACTCCAAAAAAGCATCAACACACAAACCTAAAGGGGCTGGAAAATTTAAACTTAAATTAGAATCAGAGCCCAAAATTGTGTCATTTCCAAGTCCAACATTTGGCTAAGGCATAGAAATAAAATCCAACCTTCCCACTAAAGTGAAACCCCCCAAAAAAAAAAATTTGTCTAAAATCAGAGACTGAAACTCTAAATCACAAAAGATAGAAGATTAAACTAAGGAATTATTATATTAACAAACAAAACATGAAAAAAAAATTCAATTGAAAATCACGAATGACCAAAAAAAATGGTTTGGCAATCTTACGCTGAAACGACTAAACCGTAGGCCCACGATGCTGCCTGGATTGTCTCCGATCCACACCGTGGCTCTGCCGAATGCCTAGCAGAGCGAAATGAGAGAAGTCACAGAGATCGACGATTGATGAATTAAGAGAAACGGAGAGAGAGACAGAGATTGAAGCTTTGATTGACTTGCTTAGGTTTACGGGTCTGTTTGGTTTCAGACCATTTATTTTATTTAACAAAAATTAAGTTTGAGAAATGTTGAACTTTTTTTTTCTTAAATCGTCTTTAGTGTTTTACGCCTCGTTCGGGAACAGACTAATTTAGTAATTTTTTAATTATTTGATTAAAAAAGTAAGTAAAAAAAATTTATATATTTGGGATGACTTTTTAATTAATTACGAAAATATGTGTAAAAAATAGAGAGAAAAGATAATCTTATGTTTGGTTTGTGTTTGAGAGATGTGTTTTAGAGATAAAAAGTACGAAAAGTTGTTTGGTTTGGTTTTTTTCAAAAGATGTTTTGGAAAATTATTTTGAGAGAGAGTTTTGGAAAAAGTGATTGATTTGATGTGTGTGAGAGAGAGATTTGTTTGAAAAACTTGTTTGGTTTACAAGTTTTGAGAAATTTTTTTAGGAAAATTTGTTTGGTTTCATTACTTTTAAAAACTTATTTGTAGAGAAAATTTCCCAAAAATTTTTCCGAAATTCAAACCAAACGAACCCTTTGACTTTTTGGTATGAGTTGTTGGTTTTTTAGCTAAAAAGGTAACTTTTTGGTTTTTTAGCTAAAAATGTAAGTCCCCAAACGGGGCCTTAGTGTTTTTTTGTGTTAAAAATTGATTTTTTTTGTATTTTTTTATGTAAAAAAATTAAAAAATTAAAAAAAATAACTTTTTACTGCCTCCTTAAAAGTAAACTGTTTTTGTAGTTTGTAGAAGTATTCGCGGATCGATTTTGTGCGGTTTGCAGTTCAGTTTTGACCTGTCCGCATCTATGCGGTTTGAAAAAAAGTCAACTCGTAACTGTCCACAATGCGTTTTGCGATTTGTGCGGATATAATTTGCAGATATGCGGGCGGTTTGCAGTTTACATTTTTTTCTTTAAAAATTAATTTTTGAGTTTTTTTTCCCATCGAATTTAGGCATCAGATTCATTTTATATATTTGTGATTATTTGATAACAATTTTCTGATGAGTTTACAAATAAAAATTGCATATCAATGCATTAAATGAAAGTACCCAAGACAAAGAGACCCTACATTAGTATTTTTGTTATGAAAAATATATATATTAATGCATTAAAAAATGTATATCAATGCATTAAAGATTGTACTCAATTAGAATTGCTAGTTCAGTAATCAATAATCAAACTAGAAGCTCCATCGACCACCAGAAGGAAAATTTTATTAGGAAAAAGTGGATGAGTCACCAATGAAAATCATATAAGAAACAAAGTTTAGGACTTGATAATTCTATAGCATTAAGAAAGTTGAGAAATACTTAAAAATAAGGATCCTAGTGTCATAGATAATATAATGGTGCTCCTGTTAAAGTTACAAAATTGGTATATAAAAAAAATAATAATAATAATAATTAAAGTGCACGCGGTTTTGCGGGTTGCGAGGTTAACCCGCGACCCGCCCGCAACCCGCAAATTTGTCATATTTCAAACCGCATTCGCCCGCATTATGTTTGCAAAACCGCCCATTTATATGCTGGTTGGGCGATTTGGATAAACCGTTGCCCACCCCTAATAGTTTGGTATTTGTATTATTTTGATTTTTGATCTTTTTATCGTTATATATTTAAATTTGAATTTTGAATCTTATATTAAACAAAGATAATTGAAAACATTACTACTCTATTTCAAGAAAAAAGTTATCAATTTAATAAAATTTAAATTAATTTGACAAAAATAAATATTAAAAAATTATTTGTACTCACCAAAGATAAAATTATATAAAAATAATAAATCTTTTATATATTTTTTTTTTACCAAATTAATTTTTAGTATATATTTGAATGATCATCATGTAATTGGTGGTTGTTTTTGTTAATATTTTTGGATGATTATCATGTAATAGATGGTTATATTTACTATTAACATATATTTTTTTTATGATTATTATGTAATGGATAGTTATTAGGCTTTTAATGTATAATCGATATATTGACTATATGAAATATTTTAAATTTTAGATTTTTTGATTTAATGAATTAGTTTAATAATAATATCAAAATTAGCATCATGTTTGACTTTTAAAAAAATAAAAACTAAATTAATAAAAACAAATATTCAAATAAATTATTTACAAAAATTATTTCTACTCCCTAAAAGATAAAATTATATAAAAAAAAAATTAATTTTTTTCACCAATTTAATTTTTAATTACTTAGAAAAAATTTTGAAAATAGATTATGAACAGCAAACCAAATAGAACTTTGTGATCAAAAAAATTCTAACTTTATTCATTAAAAAAAAAAAACCCAAGTTGTATGACGATTTTACTCTTAAAATTGAGTAATAATATTTTCAATTATCTTTATTTTGAACGAGATTCAAAATTTATGGTGAAATGTATCGCAATTAAAAGATCAGGGACAAAGTGACGCAAGTCTCAAATTATAGGGATAATATGATTCGCCCAAAGTTTTAAAATGATTATTAATTTTTTGTTACTTTTCAAATATTTTTAGTCTAAAATGATCTAAAATCTAACAAAATAAAATAAAATATTACAGAAATTTATTAAATACAAACAAAAATACAAATCTCATCTAAACTTTCTCCATAACGAAAAATATAGGGGTCTTTTAGGAAGAAAATAAAAGGTCAACTTTTAATTTTTTACCCATTTTGAGTTACATCACCTCTTACATTTTTTACCTACAAAAAGACATTAAAAAGCCAAAAAATTAGTTATTTAAAAGATTAGAGACAAAGTGACACAAGTTTCAAATTATAGGAATGATTAATATGATTTGCCCAAAGTTTTAAAATGATTATTAATTTTTTGTTACTTTTCAAATATTTTTAGTCTAAAATGATCTAAAAGCTAACAAAATAAAATAAAATATTACAGTAATTTATTAAATACAAACAAATATACAAATCTCATCTAAACTTTCTCGATAACGAAAAATATAGGGGTCTTTTGGAAAGAAAATAAAAAGGCAACTCAAATAAGTTTGTGTTTCCTAAAAATTTTTGGGAAAAATTCCCTACAAATAAGTTTTCCAAAGTAATCAAACCAAACAAATTTTCCCAAAAAATTTTTCCAAAACTTGTTTGGTTTACAAGTTTTCCAAACAAATCTCTCTCTCATACACATCAAATCAATTACTTTTTTCAAAACTCTCTCTCAAAATAATTTTTCAAAACATCTTTTGAAAAAAACCAAACCAAACAATTTTTCGTACTTTTTATCTCTAAAACTCATCTCCCAAACTCAAACCAAACATACCCACCCCTCCATTCCATGTATTGTGTGGATGGAGTTTTGGAAATGTGGTTGGAGTTTTGGAAAGGTGATTTTACCATATATTTTAAAATATATTTCTTTTTTTAGTAAGAGATTTTATAATCATATAATTTCACCTCTCCATTCCATGTATTGTGTGGATGGAGTTTTGGAAACGTGGTTGGAGTTTTGGAAACGTGGTTTTACCATATATTTTAAAATATATTTCTCTTTTTAGTGAGAGATTTTATAATCATATAATTTCACCCCTCTATTCCATGTATTGTCTGGATAGAGTTTTGGAAATGTGGTTGGAGTTTTGAAAACGTGATTTTACCATATATTTTAAAATATATTTCTCTTTTTAGTGAGATTTTATAATCATATAATTTCACCCCTCCATTCCATGTATTGTGTGGATGGAGTTTTGAAAATGTGGTTGGAGTTTTGGTAATATGGTTTTACCATATATTTTAAAATATATTTCTCTTTTTAGTGAGAGATTTTATAATCATATAATTTCACCCCTCCATTCCATGTATTGTGTGGATGGAGTTTTCGAAATGTGGTTGGAGTTTTGGAAACGTGGTTTTACCATATATTTCTCTTTTTAGTGAGAGATTTTATAATCATATAATTTCACCCCTCCATTCCATGTATTGTGTGGATGGAGTTTTGGAATTGTGGTTGAAGTTTTGGAAATGTGGTTTTACCATATATTTTAAAATATATTTCTCTTTTTAGTGAGATTTTATAATCATATAATTTCAGCCCTCCATTCCATGTATTGTGTGGATGGAGTTTTCGAAATGTGGTTGGAGTTTTGGAAACGTGGTTTTACCATATATTTTAAAATATATTTCTCTTTTTAGTGAGAGATTTTATAATCATATAATTTCACCCCTCCATTCCATGTATTGTGTGGATGGAGTTTTGGAAATGTGGTTGGAGTTTTGGAAACGTGGTTTTACCATATATTTTAAAATATATTTCTCTTTTTAGTGAGAGATTTTATAATCATATAATTTCACGCCTCCATTCCATGTATTGTGTGGATGGAGTTTTGGAAATGTGGTTGGAGTTTTGGAAATGTGGTTTTACCATATATTTTAAAATATATTTCTCTTTTTAGTGAGATTTTATAATCATATAATTTCACCCCTCCATTCCATGTATTGTGTGGATGGAGTTTTGGAAATGTGGTTGGAGTTTTGGAAATGTGATTTTACCATATATTTTAAAATATATTTCTCTTTTTAGTGAGAGATTTTATAATCAGATAATTTCACCCCTCCATTCCATGTATTGTGTGGATGGAGTTTTGGAAATGTGGTTGGAGTTTTGGAAATGTGGTTTTGCCATATATTTTAAAATATATTTTTCTTTTTAGTTTGATTATTATTATTTTTTTCTCCATTGTAAAAAGTTGAGAATTTTTGAATTTTGAGTTTATTCGGTTATCTTTTCGGATGTTTCTTGGACGTTTAGTCAGTTGATCAGAATAATATATATTTTTTTTTTTTTTGCAATTGCCAATCGCCAATTGCCACTTGTTATTTGGAAAAAAAAAATATATATATTTTTTTAATATTTTTTAAATATAAAAATTATTTTTTTAGACCAAAATGACAAATTTTTTTTTTAATTGAATGTTAAAAAGAGTTTGATTATGTGTTTTGAATAAAATATTCAATAGAGTTTTGAGTTGTGCGTTTCGTTATAAGTTATACGTTTTTTAATTTAGTTTTAAAAACTATTTTCAAACTCATAATCAAACAATTTTTCTCATTCATATGTCACATCAAAAATTCAAAACTCAATTTAAATTTTTTTTTCGAAACTCATAACCAAACAAATTTTTTATTTTTGAATTATAATTCCAAAACTCACAAACTCAAAATACAACCCTATTATCAAATCATAATTCTAAAACTCTGTTAAAAGCTACCACTAGAAATAGAATCCTTGTTAGTCAAAATATCTAATATAACTCTTTTTTTTTTTCTTAATTTTAATACATTAAACATATGATTAGGTATTTTAATTTAACTCACATTTACTAGTTATATGTAGCTAGCCTTCAAAGGCTAGGTAAAATATATTTAATTATTAAACTCAAAATACAACTTTATTCTCAAATTATAATTCTAAAACTCTACCAAAAGCTACCAATAGAAATAGAAACCTTTTTAGTCAAAATGTCTAATATAACTCATTTTTTTTTAATATATTAAACACATGATTATGTATTTTAACTCAACTCACATTTACTAATTATATGTAGCTAGCCTTCAAATGTTAGGTAAAATATATTTAATCATTATAATCATTTCCCTCCATCTTTGTTACAAGTAACATTCTATAAAGTTAATAGTATTTGAATGAATAATTAAAATAAAGAGTATGGTTAGAGTAGAAGCATGAAACAATTGATAGATAAAATAAAATATATACTTTATAGTGCTGTTTAGATAGATAAAATACATATTAGTGTTGGAGATTGTCATGACCCAAACCCGGCCCTATGGGTTTAGCACCGTAACCGGCCAGTAATCCGAGATTACCGAAGGCCTGCAGAACAGTAGAATAGTAAAACAGAGTACAGGGCCTGGCGGAAGCCAAAACAGTAAATAAACAATATCCAATGAGCTGTGACAGTCTGTATGCAAAAAGACTTTCATACGTTTATACATAAACAGTATAGAACAGTATACACAATATTTACAATCATTCAGACTAGGGACTTCATCCCTTACATAACAGTACAGTAACATGCAGTCTATACAATCCATTCGGTTATTACAAAACAGTAAGACAGTACAGAAGGGGGGAATCGTAAAACACCCCTAAGCCTTAACGCGATAGGCTCGGAACCTCGCAGTGAGGCACATAGGCTGGCTTGACAAAACTGGAGTAACTCTGACGCTCCTAGCCGCGGTCTGGTGCCTGAACACCTACATATATATATGAGCAGTGAGCTAAAGCCCAGTGAATAACATAATGCGTAAAGAGGTTAAGAATGAATGTCCTTAGAGTATGAAAACAGTTCAATTAAACAGTATTTCAGTTGTTCAGTCAACACAGTCATATGTGGTACACCCATTAGCATAACAGTACAGTAAGCAGTAGGTCTTAAAAGACCGAACAGTAATGATGGCCATCAGTCAGTAAACAGTAGTGGTTTCAACAAGGGAACCGACAGAGATTTCTGTCACAGTAACAGTAAACAGTAGGTGCTAAGGATGCCACAATACAGTTCAGAATATAGGACATATATTCATTCAGTTAACAGTATCAGTTCTGAAAACAGTATAGTTCAGTTGTTCAGAAGATAATCATTTGTGAACATATCTTTACACAATCGTTACTCACAGAGTTCTGGGTTACAGTAAGCTAGAGCGTGCCTCCCAAGTCGCCAACCCTACACAGTTAACAGATTGAACACACTAAGCTACACAGCTGGGAAAGATAGTAACTTAACCTCTAATACCTCGGTGTGTTCTACATCTATATCCTCAGTAAGATGCCTTAAACTAGGCCTAAGAATGCCTAGAATGGGATGAGGATGCAAAGACGTACTCAAAAAGCAGTTTCAGAAGTTTCAGAAAAACAAAGTCCCGCTCGAGCGCAGGTTTACCAGCTCGAGCGCAGGTTTACCCGCTCGAGCGGACATGCAACAAAGGTACACGCTCGAGCGTCAACTTTCCCGCTCGAGCGTACTGTAAAAGTACTGGATGGGTGAAATCTCCGCTCGACGCCCGTTCGAGCTTGAGACACAAGACTCCGCTCGAGCGCCCAATCCTCCGCTTGAGCGGACTGTAAAACAGTGCAGAGAAATACTGGATGCTCGGATTCTCCGCTCGAGCGCCCAATTCCCCGCTCGAGCGGAAGTGCAAAAATCTGGAAAACCCAGATTGCACCTCCAAGCTCAAACCAAGCTTTCACAATTCAAAACTCGACCTCTTGGGCTGAATTTCCAGAAAACATTTGTAAACACATAGAATAACATGGTTCAAAGCTCAATTTTGAGAAATCAAAGCCCAAGGGTGTTTAATTCAAACCCAATTTCAAACCATTTTCATGAACATGGAGAACATGCAAACATGCATGAATTCAAATAAATTCAAAGCTTCAATTTGATGCTCTAAGGAGCCAATTGATCCAAAAACAAGTTGAAAACATGGACCATTACAAAATTATGGACATGCATGTGACAATTTGCCATGAACTCAACTCAAAATCCCACAATACTAACATTCATGCATGAATTATGCTCTATTACAACATGCTAGCACTAAATCATGGCTCAATTCTCAATTTTCACATGAATCATGCAAGAACAAGCTCAAACACATCAATAAAGGTTGAATTCTCTTACCTAGAGCTTCAATTACAAGTGTAAAACCACAAATCAACAATCAACTTTCAATTCTCCAAGTTGTCTAAGCCAAATCTTCAAGAACTCGAGATGAACAACTTAATCTCTCACTCTCGCCTCCCTATGGTCGGTTTGTGTGCAAGAAATGGAGCTTAAGAGATGTTTAGAGTCAAGTATGCAAGGCTCTAGCATAACTAGGTAGTGGGCCACTCGGTGGCAAAACGGTAATTACGGCAAACTTTGCAATTAACTCATTTTAATCTAGTTTAATCATACCTAATCAATTTTCAGATAAATATACCATAAAATCACATTAATTATGAGAATCATAAAACATCAATCAATTCCTGGTTCGGCCGCCGATAAGGCCTTCAATTAGCAGTTTAAACATAAAACGTGAACAGATCAAGTAAACAATCAAACAGATAGAATACAGATTAACACACATACTCAGTCAGTTCAGTTCCAGTTTCCAGTCAGTCAGTTCAGTACTTTAATCAGTTCAATTATCAGTCATAATCAGTTCAGTCTGATGGTAATCAATGTTTATCGGTAAGCAGTGATGAGGGTTATTACAGAGATGCTCTTATTTCTTTTTTTAGCAATGCTATATATTTAAATTTTTACTGACAATCTTACTAAAAATATATATATACACATATATATATTTTATGGACAGTATTTCTCTCTAGTTAGACCCAGCTGGGCATCCTGTTGGGCCTCTGTATGCCTACCATGGAGCCCATATCTATAATTCGAATCATTCAATATTTAGGATTTTATAAAAAATCACGCTGATCGAATATCAATAGTCACTCAATCAAATCACATTTGTGTCAACAAATTATTTTTAAAATCATAGTTACCATTAACACAAATTTGTAGTGGTTATCAGTATCTGATCAACGTGATTTTTAACAAAAATGAAGCACTTGACGAATCATAAATATTGAACGATTCGAATAATTGATGTAAGCATCATGGTAGGCCCACGAAACCCAACAACACACTCCAATCCGATTTCAAATTAAAGAGAAGCCAGGCCTTGTGTTTTTATAACCAATTACATTTGATCTTTTGTAATTTTAATAATATTGTTAGTATTAGGAGAATTCTTCTTCTTTTTTATTTTTAATATTTATATACTTTTTTTGATGGGGAATATTAATTATACTTAGTACGATTGTATGTTTATATAACAGTTATGAAGAAATTATAATTTAATATAAGTTTGAAAAAATTGAGATAAAGTGATAAATTTTATAAATATTAATAATTAAAATTTTAAATGTTTTATGAATCTATACTTATTTTGTGAAGATACAATCAAAATGTAGTTTATCTTTTATTTTGGGAACATGTTAATTTAGTAATTTTTTGACTATTTGACTAAAATATGAGCTAAAAAAAACTAATATGTTTGGGATGACTTTTTGACTTTTTACGAAAAAATGTGTAAAAAGTAGAGAGAAAAGAGAATCTTCGACTTTTTGGTATGAGTTGTTGACTTTTTAGCTAATTTAATAACTTTTTGACTTTTTACTAAAAAAAAAAAATTCCCAAACAAGACCTAAGAGTTGAAATTTTTTCGAAACAAGACCTTCGGTAAGACCAACGAGTCCGAACAGTAGACTACTATCCATATCTGGAATTAGGAATTCATCAAAATCTTATTTTATTACTTGCACTAATACCAAAAATTCAATTTAATATTTCCACTTTTAATTATGCCTCATAAAAATGTTAGATTTGAAACATGGAAAAATCTATAATATATTTTATTAAAAAATATACAGAATATAAAAATTAATGGCTAAAATTGAGCCACATCATTAAAAGTGATCTGCTAAACAGGTCACTTTTTATAGTTATGAGCTAAAATCATATTTCTTCATAACTATAATTAAATTGATCATAACTTAGTCATAACCACATCTCATAACCAATACCATTTTGTTCATAACTAATATCATATATTTCATAACCACATCTCCTAACCAATACTATTTTATTCATAACTAATATAACATATTTCATAACCATAATCACATATCTCATAATCACATCTCATAACCAATCATTTGAGTCATAACCAACATCACATATCTCGTAACCATTAGTCACATATCTTATAACCAACAAATTTTTTTTCATAACTAACATCACATATCTCATAATCACTAGTCACATATCTCATAACTAACACCTTTTTGCTCATAACCACACCACTTTGATCATAATCAATATTACATATCTCATAACTATTACCCACATGAATCGAACCACATTTCATAATCAACCCCTTTGAGTAATAACCAACATCACATATCTCATAACTACTAGTCAAATATCTCATAACTTACAACCATTTTGCTCATAAACACACCACTTTGATCATAACCAACATCTCATATCTCATAACTATTAACACATAGGGTGCGTTTGTTTGGACGGACTGGATAAGGGGGATTGTAATCCATCGGACTGTTAATCCCAGGATACATTGTTCCCGGACTATTTTGTTGGACTGGACTTGTATCCTATATTTGTTTAGTCATTGGATTAGATGTCTGAATTGGACTATTTTTAGTGAATCCAATGTTTGGTTAGACGGATTGGATAATGATAAATGTTCAAAAGACTATTTTATCCTTGTAATTTATATTTTTTATTTAATATATAATTTTAAATTTGTAATCTATAATTTATAATTTAACAACACTAAAAAAAATTAATTTATAAGGCCATAATTTTTAATTTATTATTTTTAATTAAATTAAATTTATAATTTATAATTTATATTTTTTATTTAATATATAATTTTAAATTAACGACAATAAAAAAATAATTTTATTTAATATATAAATTAAATTTTCAACAACACTAAAAAAATTTAATTTATAAGGCCATAAATTATAATTTATTATTTTTAAATAAATTTAATTTATAATTTATATTTAATATATAATTTTAAATTAAAAACACTAAAAAAAATAATTTTAGAGAAATATGTAAATTTAATTTTTTAACAAAACTAAAAAAATTTAATTTATAAGGCCACAATTTTTAATTTATTATTTTTAATTAAATTTAATTTATAATTTATAATTTAAATTTTTTATTTAATATATAATTTTAAATTAACAACACTAAAATAATAATTTATAAATGTTCAAAAGACTCTTTTACCCTTTTCTAATTGTTTACTAAGTAATAGCATGGATGGTGTACGGGGAGCAAATATTCCGGCAAGCCCGTACTCCTTTCTTCCGAGCTCCGTTTCTGTCCGATCACCTGCGAGCAAATAACGGTGAGCTACCCGGCGGTGTGTGGCCGGAAAAACCCTCCGACGATCAAGTTAGCGCACACCTTAGGATAGAGAGAGAGAGAGAGAGAGGAGTGTTTGAGTGTAAGAATTTCCTTACAAAATGTTCCTGTCACATATAGGGGACGCAGATATGCTTATATACCCTTCTGCGCTCCAAATCTACTCCCATTGGTTTCTCGACACGTGGCTCTGTTATCTCATCTATCAGCACAAATCTTGCTATACATCACCTAACCCAACTGCCAGCCCACTCTGCTGGGAGCACGGCAGCCGGGCAACATTATCTCGGCTATCAACGGCCATACTGAACATGCCGAAATGCAGTTGATATAGTTTCATACTACCGGGCCTAATTCCAGCCGTGCTCAATTGTATTCCGGCGAAGTTGAGCTGGAGATTGGTTGTGCCGGTCAGCCAACAACCTTCTCGGCCAAGCTCCAAGCGCTGGCCTTCATACCGGGTTAAGGTGCGTGCATTACAGCCTTGCAACGCGTGAGCCGGGGAGTCTCATCTAGGCTGTTCCTCCACCTATCCGCCCTTCGCGGAAGCGAGATCATATAGCTCGGTTCTACATGGGCTTTGCCATTACCGAGCAATATCACGGCCTGATCTTGGAGCCCAATACCTCGGCCCAAAACTATCCGGCTAATGTCACGGCCTAATCTCAAATCATAAATCTCCCTCTCAATTGCCCCTTAATTCCGTCCGCAAAAGCGTGACTAGGATTACTTATTTCGACCGGGATAACACTTCTTCGGTCCTCAGAATGAGAAATGGCGACCGGGCTAGTTGACATTCCTGTCTGCAAACTTGCTCGGTTATACTCCTCGGTAGATGTCCTCTTCTTCAAAAATTGCCCGGTTGTCTCCTCGACTCTTCAACCTGTCCTTTCAGTTCTGACGTCGTCATAAATGGGGACACGTGGCAGGCTTCCATTGGATCTCGAGCAGCCAACCCAGCCGTCCGCCAGAATTTGAATTCTTGGCGGTTTCTCCGTCTATACATACAAGCCCCCTCTTTCTCATTTCGCTCCTACTACCTCTCTGCAATCCGACGCTTCAGAGCTCAAGCACCTTTCTCCAAGCCTCGTCTGCCATTCTTCGTGCTCGAAGGAATAGTCCCTGCCCTTCACTGGTAAGTACTTCAACTCCTCTTTTGTTGCTATCTTCTTAAATATTTCACACATTAGGGTACTAAAACATAGTTCTTAGGACGTAGGCCATAAAAATCATCCCAAACCCCCCACTGTTCATGGTGTTCTTCATTTTCGCTGATGAACTTCGAAGAACTGGGGCGGACCGGGCTCTAGGTCTTCGTTTGATCCAAAAAACCATCTCGACCGAGCAAATAACCTGTTAGATATAACCATAGCAAGAACCGGGATAACAAAGGTCTGGGCCGCTCAACCGGGCTAAAATCTGGTCTACTTGGGCGGCCGAGCTCCTTGTCAGCCTCTACGACCGAGGTGGTTTGGCACTCTAGACGACTGAGCTAAAGTCAAGCTCGCTTTGCGCGACCACACTCCCTCTTACACTTGCCCTCCTTTTCCTGTAGAGTCCAAGGGGACCACTGTCCAATCTTGAGGCTCCCAAAGACCAAGCAGCCACAAATCACCTGACAGTGCCAAACCAAAGCCGAGCTAATTTAGCCGGTCGTAAATGGGGAAATTTCGCTTCCTCGTAGATACTCCGGCTGCCCTAGCTGCGTTCATGGAGGAGTACGGCATCCCGGCCATGTCCACCTAGAGCTCGCAGAAGAAGAGACCACGCCTTGGGGCAGAACAGAACAATGCCCCTTCACCGTGCTGTCGATCATCGAAGGAGGCCTCCGCTTCCCACTCAACCCAGTTATCACCGAGTTCCTCCGCCGCACCGGGCTGGCACCCACACAAGTGTCCACCAACACTTACCGAATTATCAACGGCGTCCATGAACTGAACAATCGGCTAGGCACCAACTTAGGTCTAGCCGAGATATTAAGGCAATATACGATGGGTCACATCGGTGACGACCTAGCCTATTACTTGAAAATCAAACTGGGCAAGGAGAAAATTGTAACTGGCACCTCGGATAAAGACTTGCACGATGACGATTTTTTCTGGGAGTCGGGCAATTACGAAACAGCCGAGGTACCGGGCTGGTTTATAAGCAAGAACTTCGGTTCCTCATGTAAGCCGCTCAAACTTGCTCGGTCAGCCTACCTTCTTTATTCTGGAATTAACCAGTTTTCTTGTTTCTTTTGCAGCAATCCAAGCCTTGCAAGCCAACTACTAATTTCCCAACGTAGAGGCAATTCGGACCGTGCTCCGCCATCACCACCGAGATTGCAACGAGCTGCTCGGCTACACTCCAACCTACAGATACTCTGCTCCCCGTCGGAGTAAAGTTACAGACTTCCTCCATGCTCCATCACCTCCTCCAGATCCAACTTTGCCAGACGTTCCACTAATCCGGTTGACAGAAGAGCAAGAGATGGCCAAACGAAGCCGAATCAAAAACCTGCTCACCGCAACGTCTGCCGAGATGCCGAGCGTCGTCACCCGCTCTCCAGCCGCCAGTCAGTCAAGGGGCGCCGTGGTCGCCCTTACTTCTCAAGCTGCTGGAGAGTCAAGCCAAGTAACACGCCGGGCTGGCAAAAGAGCTCGCGCGGACCCGTTTGCCAAGCTGATTACCAAACTATCCACTGAGCAACCTACCGTTACAGCTGAACCAACGCCGACATAGAGACCACAACTCAAGCACCGGGGAAAGGAGATCCCGGCAACGGCTTCCGTCAAGAGAGACAAAGAGAATCTTCTTGCCTTTGATCTCTCCAAAGCCCTTCTCTTGCCGAGCGACGTGGTTGGCAGCGACCACGTTCCTGACACTCGGCTGGTGAAATCAGCCGTGAAGTCTATGACCGGGGTAAAAGTCTCAACCTTCTACTCCAATTTTCTTAGTGTTTGCACGATTTCTTCTTCTCTGATCAGGTTTCCTTTTTGCAGGCCATCCAAAAACAACACTTAGTCATGGAGCGCATCCACCGACTTCGCCAAAAGGCAGCCGACACTGACAGCCAAGTCCAAAGCCTCCAAGCTGAGCTTGGCCGGGAAAAAGCATCTCTCCAAATCGCCAATGCTGACAACAACAGGTTGCATGGTCAGCTTCACGAGGCCGAGAAGAAGCGCGATGAGCTCCAGGCTGAGCTGGACGCTCTGAAAAAGTTAAGGAAGAAGGATTGCCGAGATGCAAACAATGCCTGCTTCGTAGAAGCCGAGGGAAACTACAAGAAGCAGGTCTTCGCTACCCAAGACATCTACTTCAAAGCAGGTTGGAAGTTTGCCTGCGAGTATCTTGGTCAGGGACCTGATACTGACGTCTTTGCCACCCCGCCGCTTGCTTCCCTGCCGGCCTACCTCGTGCCATATGCCAATGACGTTTTCAGTGCATTGCAGGCTGAGGCCGAGGAAGGGCTTGAAGAAGAAGAGGCCAGGAAAGATATTGACGGAGAGGAGCAACCAGAACAGGAGCAGCCCGGCCGAACTGAGCCCGGTGTTAAAGACCGATCTCCAGTAGTGAACTTGGAGACAACTCCGGATGATGAATTCACCAATCTCTTCCCCTTAGTTTAGTTTTTTCTTTTTTCTATTGCTTTGCACATGTAACCGGGCTTTCTGCCCCTCCTTTTGTATTAACTTTCTATCAATGAAAAACTTTAATTGCATCAAGTGTTCGCACAGTTTTCTCGAACTCTATTTTCAGCAAAACATCTCGGTTTAAATCACGAAGTTGCACAAATCACCAACTAGCCTGACCGGAGTTAACATCTCGGTAAATTTAGTAAAATTGAGGTTCTTCAACCGGAATAAACATCTCGGTGGGAACAACAGTTGAACAAATCACGAATTCTTTCAACCGGACTAAACCATCATGGTTGAGCATGCCTGAACTGAACAAAACATCTTGTATAACCGGAATACACCATCTCGATTTTAATTCTGAGAATTGAACAAACCATCAACTTCTTCAACCGGAGCAGGGCATCTCGGTTGGAATCTTTGAGTTGGACAAACCACCAACTCCTTCAACCGGAGTAACTCATCTCGGTTGGAATCTCTGAGTTGGACAAACCACCAACTCCTTCAACCGGAGTAATTCATCTCGGTTGGAATCACTGAGTTGGACAAACCACCAACTCCTTCAGCCGGAGTAACTCATCTCGGTTGGGATCTCTGAGTTGAACAAACCACCAACTCCTTCAACCGGAATAACTCATCTCGGTTGGGATCTCTGATTTGAACAAACCACCAACTCCTTCAATCGGAATAACTCATCTCGGTTGGAATCTCTGAGTTTAACAAACCACCAACTCCTTCAACCGGAGTAACTCATCTCGGTTGGAATCTCTGAGTTGAACAAACCACCAACTCCTTCAACCAGAATAACTCATCTCGGTTGGGAATACTTAAGTTGAACAATACATCAACTCTTTCAATCCGGATTAGTTCATCTCGGTTGAGAATTTCAAGTAATCAAAGCAATCAATCAAAATGCTCAGTCAAAGAAGACACTTCTATATATTGACAAAAAGAATTACATTCTGAAGTGTAAGGCAAAAAATTCCTTTGCACAAAAAGAAAATAAAAGCTATAAATAGTACAGTTTGAGGTTGGCCGCATTCCATGGCCGGGGTATTCCTCTACCATCGAGATCCTCAAAGTGGTATGCCCCCTTGCCCTCCAGACCGGTTATCTTGTAGGGTCCTTCCCAATTTGTCCCTAGTTTGCCTTCACCTGGCACCAGGGTGTTGCCCATAACTTTCTCAAAACCCAATCACCTACTTTGAATGGTCTGGAGTGCACCATTTTATTGTACTTCCTTGAGAGCTCTTGTTGGTAGGCAGCGATGTGGATGAGCGCCTTTTCCCGGCGTTCTTCAACCAGATCCATTTGAAGAGCAATGGCCTCGGCGTTTAGCTCGGGTTCGAAACTTTCACTTCTGAGAGTGGACATGCCTACTTCCAAAGGTATGACCGCCTCCATGCCATACGCCAAAGCGAATGGAGTTTCCCTGGTAGAACGCCGCGGGTAGTTCGGTATGCCCAAAGGACGCTGGGAAGTTCCGCGGCCCACTTTCCCTTGGCCTTCTCAAGTCTCTTCTTCAGTCTGTCAAGGATAGTCTTGTTTGACGCCTCAGCTTGACCGTTGGATTGCGGGTAAGCCGGAGTGGAGTTGTAGAATTCAATATTCAAATCTTCACAAAACCCTCTAAATAGGCGACCATCAAACTGGGTGCCGTTGTCAGAAATCAAAATTTTAGGGACGCCAAACCTTGTTACTACATTCTGCTAGACAAACCGCTTCACGTCTTTCTCCTTGATTGTTGCCAAAGGCTCGGCTTCAACCCACTTGGTGAAGTAGTCTGTTGCCGCGATGAAGAACTTCCGGTTGCCTGGAGTTGTCGGGAGCGGCCCCACTATGTATAATCCCTACATTGCAAAAGGCCAAGGGCTGGTTAGGGGAAGAAGTTCTCTGGCCGGCTAATGGATCTGGTGCGCAAACTTCTGGCACTTTTCGCACTTGCAAACATATTTCTGTGCGTCGGCTTGCATGCACGGCCACCAATAGCCTTGCGAAATAGCGCGGTAGGCCAAGGACCTGCCCCCTATGTGACTGCTATAGAGGCCTTCGTGAATTTCATACAAGAAGGCCTCCACGCTACTCGGATGCACGCACTTAGATAAGGACCGGTGAAGGACTTTTTATACAATGCTCCAGATGGAGAGAGCCAAAACCGCTCTGATTTCACCCGGACTTTGTGCGCTTCTTTCTTGTCTGCTGGTAGAGTCCGATCTCTGAGAAACAGGGTTATAGGGTCCATCCAGGAAGGACCTAGCGCGGCGCAAAATACATCCGTCTGCCTGGCTCCCTCTATGCTTGGCCGTGGAAGGAATTCAATTAGCAGGGGGTTACGAGATGTACAATCAACCATGGAAGCGAGGCCGGCCAGCTCATCAGCTCGGTTGTTCTCTTCTCGGCCAATCTGTTAAACTCTGATTGCCTGAAATTGCTTGATGTGTTCCCTGACCAAAGCTTGGTACTTTGCCATTCTGTCATCCTTTGCTTCATAAATCCCAGCAACTTGGTTAACCACAAGCTGGGAATCACTGTACACCATTAGCTCGGAAGCTTGTATCTGAAGCGCGCTTTTGAGACCGGCCAAAAGCGCCTTGTACTCAGCTTCGTTGTTGGATGCTGGAAAGCCAAGGGTGATAGAGTGTTCAATTGTCAACCCGTCTGGTGATATCAAAACTATACCTAGCCCGGCGCCGTGACGGTTCGAGACTCCATCAACAAAAAGTTTCCACATCTTCCCCACAAAGAGCTTCCAGCATTCTGAGGGGTCCTGAGAGGCTTGAAGGTTGATGGGATCACGACTGCTCGGCTATGCGGTTTCAAGTTCTGTGTTGATCAATTCCAATTTAGTCACCCTTGATGATTCGGCACCGGACTCAGCAAGTTGATCTGCAATGCTCAAGTCCGTAGGCGAATCACCAGGTTGCGGTATTATGCTGGCCGCAGGTTCTGAGCTGTGTGGTTCTATTTCTTCCCCCCTTGGTGATGCGGGACCGGACAGAGCTAGTTGGTCGGTGATATTCAACTCCGTCATCGTATTACCGGGTGGTAAAGCCGTACAAACTGAAGGTGCTTCAGTGGTGCGCGCAAACTCCGCGTCGCTACCTTCACCAACTGGTTGTATCTCGGATGGTCTTGCGTACACTTCATCATCTGCCGCGATAATATCGACCGGGCATACCGGATGCGTTCCAGGTGAGAATTCGGCGACGAAGTCGGCCAAAGTCTGGGCTTTGATGGCAGTGCGTGGCTGGAACTTCACATCAAACTGTCCCAACTCGACCGCCCACTTAAGAATCCGACCGGAGAAGTCTGTCCGCTCGAATAAAGCTTTGAGGAGGAATTCGGTCAAGACGATGACGGTATGTGCATGGAAATAGTGCGCCAACTTTCTTGAAGCCATCATTAATGCCAAAGCAAGCTTCTCCGACGGCAAGTATCTCGACTCTGCCGGTAGCAAAGTTTTGCTGACACAGAAAATGGGGAGGTGCTTGATTCCTTCAGCCCAGACAAGCACCGCACTGACTGCATGCTGTGATACGGCCAAACAAAGATAGAGCTCTTCTCCAGGCTCCGGTGTGACCAACAGTGGCGCTGAAGACAGATACTCCTTGAGCTCGGCCAAGGCTCGGTCACACTCTTCATCCCAAGAGAACTTTGATTTTAAGGACTGAAAGAAAGGGCGGCAGCGATCTGATGATCGGCTTATAAATCGATTAAGCGCGGCGGCCATTCCGGCCAGATGCTGCACGTCTTTTGCCGAGCTAGGCTGTTTTAACTCTTGCACGGCTTGGATTTGTGTAGGGTCTGCTTCGATACCTCGGTTCGTGACTAGGAATCCCAAAAATTTTCCGGATCCCACGCCGAAGGCACACTTAGACGCATTCAGGCGTAGCTTGTGCTTTTTGAGAATGGTGAACATCTCGGCCAAGTCGGACAAATGATCTGCCTGATGCCGACTTTTAACCACCATATCATCAATGTAGGCTTCCATTGTCCGGCCCAACAAAGGAGCAAACATCTTAGTCACTATCTTTTGAAAAGTTGCCCCGGCGTTCTTCAAACCAAAAGGCATGACTCGGTAGCAAAAGAGTCCCCTTGGTGTAGTAAACGAGGTGATTTCTCGGTCGGGGCCATGCATGGCAATCTGATGATAGCCGTGGTAGGCATCCAAGAAACTTAGCCTGTTATGTCCAGCCGTCAAATCCACAAGCTGGTCAATTCTAGGCAAAGGAAAGCTATCTTTCGGACAAGCTCGGTTGACGGTCTTGTAATCAACGCAAACCCGCCACTTCCCATTCTTCTTCGGTACCACCACTGTATTTGAGATCCACCGAGGATAGTGTACTTCTTGAATTGCTCGTGCCTCTAGCAAATTCTTGACTTCTTCCGCAACTACCTCGGCGTGATGCAGCGCCGATCTCCTTGTTCGCTGAATGACTGGCTTGGCTCCGGGGAAGACATTGAGATGATGGCAAATAAAACTAGGATCGAGGCCGGGCATGTCGTAAGGTGACCATGCAAAAACTTCGATGTTGGCCATCAAAAACTTAACCATCTCGGTCCGTTCTGTGGCTGTAAGGCTTGAGCCGAGCAAGAAGAACTTGTCCGGCTGCTCTGTATTAATTTGCACCTCTACCAATTCCTTGACAGCTTTGTCTTCGGCCTTGGTGCCCACATCATCCAAGACACCCTGGTCCTCCGGTCCCTCAATCATTTGAACAAATCCTTTGGCAGCCCGGCTCCCGTTGACCGCCACGAAGCACTACTTTGACATGACCTGATCGCCCCAAATTCCTTCGATTGCCCCCATAGCCGAGGGAAATCTCATTACTTGGTGGAAAGTCGATGCCACGGCTTGCATAGCGTGAAGCCACCCCCTTCCAAGGATCAAATTGTAAGTAGATGGCACCTGTAATACCCAGAACTCCACCTGTTTGACCACGGATCCCGCTTTGACTAGCAGGATAATCTTTTCCAAAGGCCACTCCGGTTGTGAGTTGAAACCAACCAACGGCGATGTCGCCGGGGCCAAATCCGTATCTCAAAGCTTGAGCTGTTGGAAAGCGTCGTAGTACATGATCTCGACCGAGCTTCCCTGATCGATCAAGATCCGTTTCACGTCAAAATCTTTGACGTGGAGTGTAACTACTAAGGCGTCATTGTGCGGTGTCTGAATGCGCTCCAAGTCCCTTGAGGAGAAACTGATCACATCTTTCGCTTCCTTCTTCCCCCTTTTGAGCGCAGGCTGAACTGACAAAACTTCCCTTATGTGCTCTGCCTTCTTGATCATACCACGGAGCTCGCAAACACGCGCCGGTTCCACTATGCCGTGGATGACATTCACAACCCCTTGAGGAGGTGCATCCCGGTCGTCCGGTCCCCGCGAATCAACCGGAACTTGATTTGCCTTAACGCCCCCATCACTGTAAAGATCCAGGTGCCCGACCGCGACTAGCTCTTCCAGGTGTTGCCTCAATGGCAAACAATCCTCAGTTCGGTGGCCTCGCTCCCGATGAAACGTGCAACGATACCGCGGATTGTAGCCCTTTTGTCCATCGCCCAACTTAGCAGGAAACCGGACATACTCATCGTCTCGAATTTCACTAAGTATGCGATAGATCGGAATCTTGAAGACCGTGGTTATGCCAGTCCTTGCCTTCAACCTTCTGTTTTCATCCGCTACGTCATCTCGGGGGTAGTCATCCCGGTCATTCCGACGTCCTCTACCCCGGTTTTTACGATTCGAGCCACGGTCCGATTCCTCGACTCGGTCACTTGAGTGGCTGAACTCTTGCCCAACTACGTGCACTTTGCCTGCTGTCTTCTTGTCTGTTGCTACCGGAGTTGCCTTCACGGTAGATGCTGACGCGTCATCCTCGACTCGGATGTGCTCATTGATGCGCTGCATGAGCTGGCCCATGGACGTCGGTTGGTGCATGGTAAGCGAGTCCCGCAGTCTATATCCGACCGGGAGACCACGCTTGTATTGAGTGATTGCAAGGTTGACTGGGCAAACTAAGATCTCGTTGAAGGTCTCCCAATACCGAGAGTTGTATGCCTTCAATGTGTCGCTTGGTTCCATCTTGACGCTCAGTAGATGATCGACTTCCTTTGGTGTTTTTGTGTTGGTTTTGAAGCGCGTGGTGTAGTTTCTATTTCCAGGGAGAAAGGGGTGGCACTCAACCTGGCCAAATCTGAATCCACTAGGAGTGGCGCTGCTTGGCGGGGTGGAGGCATTCCGACCTCCTCGCTGGCGTGAACCCCGTATGATAGCCGCTGGAACGCCGGTATCCTCTGAGCTTCGCGCCGGCGAGCCCGCTCCTTCAAGACCGTCCGCAAATCCTCTGAATGAGTGGAGTAAGAGTACCTCGACGTCGTCACCGGACGTGAGGGCCGGTAGGTGCTGTCTTGCGCGCTAGACTTCTCTGCATGCACGTCGGAATCACCAACCTGGTAACTTCTGATAATAGAAATGGACGGAGTGCGTCGCTGACTCTGACCGCCTGAATGGCGGTATGGGGTGCTACACCTTTCCCTTTGACATGCCGCTTGAGCTCCTCCATCTCCGCTGCCATTCGCCGGATGACAGCGTCTTGGTCCCTCAACTTGTGTTCCAGACCTCGGGCATGTGATTCTCTCCGCCGCCGATGACTGTCCGGCCTTCGTGAATGACCATAACTTCTTCTGCGCTTATCCCGCGCGTCTCCTGACTGTCCTCCGGTGGGCGTCTCCAAGTTCGCCATTGGATGGATGACGGGAGGTCCCTCTCTCCTTCGGGTATACTCCGGTGTGGCTCCGTCTATGGCAGACAACGGAAACTCGTTGTTGTTCGCCATGGATGGCGATCAGACTAGCCTGGAAGACAAGGTTTTGTCTGTCAAGTCTTCCCACAGACGGCGCCAATTGTACGGAGAGCAAATATTCCGACAAGCCCGTACTCCTTTCTTCCGAGCTCCATTTCTGTCCGATCACCTGCGAGCAAATAACGGTGAGCTACCCGGCGGTGTGTGGCCGGAAAAACCTTCCGACGATCACGTTAGCGCACACCTTAGGATAGAGAGAGAGAGAGAGAGAGAGGAGTGTTTGAGTGTAAGAATTTCCTTACAAAATGTTCCTGTCACGTCAGCACAAATCTTGCTATACATCACCTAACCTAACTGCCAGCCTACTTTGCTGGGAGCACGGCAGTCGGGCAACATTATCTCGGCTATCAACGGCCATACTGAACATGCCGAAATGCAGTTGATATAGTTTCATACTACCGGGCCTAATTCCAACCGTGCTCAACTGTATTCCGGCGAAGCTGAGCTGGAGATTGGTTGTGCTGGTCAGCCAACAACCTTCTCGGCCAAGCTCCAAGCGCCGGCCTTTCTATCGGGTTAAGGTGCGTGCATTACAACCTTGCAACGCATGAGCCAGGGAGCCTCATCTGGGTTGTTCCTCCACCTATCCGCCCTTCGCGGAACCGAGATCATATAGCTCGATTCTACGTGGGCTTTGCCATTACCGAGCAATATCACGGCCTGATCTTGGAGCCCAATACCTCGGCCCAAATCTGTCCAACTAACGTCACGGCCCAATCTCAAATCATAAATCTCCCTCTCAGATGGTAAAATGGACATTTCACAAAATAATCCCATGAGATACCAATTCCATGGTTTCTATCCCACACCTCCCCATGAGATAGGATAGCCCCATATTTGTGGGACTAATAGTCCGGGGGGGACTATTAGTCCGGAGCAAAATTCTGCAAACAAATAATGGACTATTAGTCCGGTGGGACTAATAGTCCAATCCCACCCCCTTATCCCTCAAAACAAACATGCTCTATAGTATAACCAAACACCTTTTGACACTATTTTGCTTATAATCAAAATCACATATCTTATAATCACTAATCAAATATCTTATAACCATTACCCACAACCAACATGACATATATCATAACTACTAATCACATATCTCATTACCACACTACTTTGATTATAACCAACATTACATATCTCATAACCACTAATCACATATCTCATAACCAAACACCCTTTAACTTATACCTACACCACTATACTCGTAACCAAAATCACATATCTAATAATTACAAATCATATATCTCATAACCTTTACCCACTTATGTCATAACCACATCTCATAACCAACACCATTTGCCTTATAACCAACATCACATATATCATAATCACTAATCACATATCCCATAACCACTACCTATATATAGGGGTGTAAATTTGGCCCACGAGCTTGCGGCACACCCCAAGACCAGTCGCGCCCTGGGCGGGCCCAACCAAGCCTGAGCCTAAGCCTAACCTAAGAGCTTGGGCTATGTGTTTTAGAGCCCGGCCCAACTCTGGTGTGTTATGGAGTGTGACCCATCTCGTGAGCTCGACTCGAAATTTTTTTCCCCATTTGGCCTGACCCAACCCTAACGGCTCCCTGCCCCCCTATTAGTGCAACGGTCAAAAATTTAAAAATAAATAAATTGAAACAGTCATATAACCGTTAATTCCACCAACAACCAACTTTATTTTATTTATTTATATATATATATATATATAAATATATAAATTAACCCCTCCCTCCCAAGTCCTATAAATACCACCCATCTCTCACTTTGTTTCTCATAAACAAATCTGTTTTTCAAACTCTCATTATCTTTGAACTCTCAACTCTCTCAATTAATTTTGAAGTGTCATTTCTAAGTGACAATTGCAATTGATCACCTATTTCTATTTTAGATTTATTTTTAGTCATAGTATCTTCATTAAATATAATAGAAATAGTAATATACAAATGATATACTTTTTAAAATATCTATATACACTTATATATATAATTTAACTATATTTTAATAAAAATATGTTGAAAAAAATTATCTATGACGTGATTTTATTTTGTCTACTAAATAAATTTTCTCCTAAATTTTTTTCCCCAACTTTTCTTCCTTTTTTTCTTTACTCTATTTTCTTTCCCTTGATTGGTCCTAGTTGTGCCTGAGCTCTCTCTATTTCTTACTCAGACTTATCTATTTTGCTCAAATTATCGAACGACCATTGTTGATAGTTCTTCCTCACTGGATTCTTCCTCTCTCTACTCCTATGTCTCTGCAATAGATCCTTGAACTCATCACTACTCTCTTTGTCTATTTTAACACTATTCATTCTGGTGATATTTCTCTATCTAATAAATGCCTCTATCTTGAAACTCTTACTCTATTATATTAATATGTCATACATACACAAACCTTTGGCCATAGTTATGATTTGAGGATAATGTTATAGTACAAACCTTTTTAAGAATATATATTTTATGCAAATTGTGTCATTTGTAAGTTATTTTTTAGATAAAAATCATAAAATCGAAACAGATTAAGGAAAATGTTTAGTGGCTTGAATTTTTATGGCTCGAATGGCTCAAATGTGTTAAAACGACGTCGTTTTACACCCAAAACGACTTCGTTTTAGGTGTTTCGAGCCATTCAAACCATAATTTTTTGGGCCATCTAATATTGTTGACAGATTAAATAGATGACGCTTTACCACTAAGATCTGTAGCGATTGGAGAACTTCCCCCATCCAAACAGTACAATCACTCAACTCAATAGCCATCCGAGCTAAACAATGAGCTATCAAATTCCCTTGCCTTTTTATATGCGCCACTTCCCATAGCCGAAAACTCCATAACACCGACTGAGCATATGCCACCAAATGCCCAAAGGAAGAGAGCTACTCTATTGGAGTCTGAACAGCTCAAACAATCGATAAAGAATCACTTTCAAGGATGATATCATGCAGGCCCAAAACGTGAACAAACTGGACAGATTTAAGAATCACATGAGCTTCAAAACGGTCCACCTCCATTGTAGACTTTAAGTTCCCCACCATCACAACAATAACCTCCCCAAGATGGTCTCAAACTATTACTCTGACGCCAATTAAACCTTTCGCAGCAAAACATGCTCCATCAAAGTTTATTTTGTAACACCCCTTACAAGGAGGTGGCCATTTATGAATTTACTTATTATAAATGGCATAATTCAATACTGTAAATTATAACTGGACACGAAAAAAAAAAAAAAAGGAAAAGAAGGGTTGTAATCAAACAGCATAAGGCATAACAAAGAATTAAACCAAACCAATCCAAACCTTAAGTCCCATCAAATAGAATCGGCTATATGAATCCTTCTTTTTCATGCGGTTCTATCAAAAGCCATTTCGTTAGTCAAATTAAGTAGATTCAAATCTCTATTTACAACGTTAGCCAACGTTAATCTAGGTCTACCCTGTCTTCTAACATTTTCATCTACCATTACAGTATCGCACCTCTTCACTATTGCCTCTGTTAGTCTCCATTGAATATGACCAGACCATCTCAATCGATTCTCTCTCAACTTATCTTCTGTCGGTGCTACTCCTACCCATTTCTGAATACACTCATTTCTAATTTTGTCTTGTCTTGTCTAGTCTTGTCACACATCCACCTTAGCATCTTTATCTCAGCCACACCTCTTATCTACATGTTATTTCTTGGTTGTCCAACATTCTGTCCCATACAACATCGTTGGTCTAATAGCCGTTCCATAGAACTTATTTTTTAGTCTTTTTTTTTTTGAACGAAAAAAAGGATGTTCTGAGGTGTCATCACTACATCCGTAGGCCCAGGCCCCGGAGTAGCCAGTTGCCAACTTGATTTAACTCAACCCATAGAAAGGGACCCATCACCGAGGCACCAGTGAAGCTCATTAACCACCCCAGCCACGGTCAAGTTTCGATCGGAGTATAGCACGAGGTCTCTGAAGAGAGCCCCTAGAAAATCCAGGATTTTTTCGCTCCCCCCAGGAGTCGAACTTGACTCATGGCTGTGGGAAGGCAATGCCTTCACCACTGGGCCACTACCCTCGGTGGTGAACTTATTTTTTAGTCTAATGAGTATTCGTTTATCGCACAGTGCCTCAGATGCACTTCTTAGATATAACAAAGAACTCTTAGATCATAATTAAAATAATATCATAATCAATAACCCAACATGTCATAACTTATAACATAACAAATCATAACTAAATATTACAAAAATCGTAACTAGAAATTCATATGATATACACCTCCAATAGAATTTCTCATATATTGTATGTATGAATATGAGAAAAAGTGTAGACAAATCTGCTGGGTAATGTAGGGGATAAATGATTTGGTCATTCGGATTAGATATCTTTTGTGTATTAAATCGATTTATTCTCTTCAATTTTTTTTGTGCTGAAGACCTGTAGGTAGTACAGTTACCTCACATGCTTAGCCAATGCCTTTATTTTTTTCTTTAATTTTTTTATGTTGAGCTTGAATTATGAATTTAGTTTAAAATTAAAAATATATATATTTCATGTTTGTCTTATCTATTTACACATTATTTTGCATAGAAGTAAAAGTTTAAGGGGAGGGTTCTCTTCAATTGGATTTATCAATTAGAGTGTTGTTAGACTTCATTTATTATGAAGTCTGTATCGATAATCCGAATCGTTTAATATATAAAGTTTATTAAGTATTCCATTGTTATAAAAAATTAATTTGATTGGATATCAATAGATACTTGAATTATATTTGTATCAACAATTTATTTTAAAAATCATACTTACCGTTAATACAAATATGATCAAATCAAGTGACTATCGATATCCAATTAATATAATATTTTTATAAGAATAAAATATTCAACAAACTTTACAAATTAAATAATTCAAATTATCAATACAAGTTCTATGATAGATCCACAAAAATTCAACAGTATCCTATAATCTAATTTAAGGGGTGGTTTGGAATGTTCTACATAAGTGAACTTTTTGACTTTTTATATAAAAAAATATGTAAAAAAGTAAAAAAAAAAAAAGTGATTAAAAAAATAGAAAAGAAATATTAATAAATATTAATAGATGTGAATTAATATGACCTAAACAAATAAATATATATATATATATAAATATATATATTTTTAATTCTCCCCAAACACCTACTTGTTAGACTTGAGAGACGCGTCTTCCCATCCCATGGTTTAACAGGTGGTGTGGTCTCACGGATAGGAATGGCAATGGAGCGGGGCGGGGCCGGGGATCACCCTCCCCGTTCCCGATCCCCGATTGTGAAAATCTCCCTGGCCCTGACCCCGACCCCGATCCCCGACGGGAAACCTACCACCATCCCCGCCCCCTGACAGGGATCGGGTTTCCCTGACCCCGAAAATTCCCCGCGCCCCCAAACCTGTTTCAACACCACCATCAACAACAACAACAGACAGAATCATCATCATCATCATCAATAGAATCATCAACATCACCATATCAACAGATCATAAACCCAAAAAAAAAAAAATGGACAGATTCATGTATAGATACATACATAAACATACACAAACAGATCTGCGAATGGACGATCGGCATCATTAACAGACGGTGAAGAAAAAAAAAATGGACTCTGTCACATACATGTATCTCTGAGATCTATCACAGAGAGAGAGAGTGGACGATTTGAGATCTGTCACAGAAAGAGAGAGAGTGGACAATCTGTCCGACGCCGGTGCTCTTGAGGAGGCACTTCGTCACGTACGTCGCCTCTGACGTCGACTGCTTCGACCGTCTGACGCCGACCTCACGTACGCTGCCTCGATCGCAGTGCGACACCGTCCCTTTGTTACTACTGCTGCTCGATCTACTGAAAGAGAGAGAGGGAAGAGAGAAACCGAGAGAGAAGATGGAGAGAGAGAGGGGTGAAAGAGAGAAATTGAGAGAGAAGATGGAGAGAAGAGAAGCCGTGGTCTGTGCAATGTTTGAGGGTTTAGTTTTATATATATATATATATATGGGTAAAATGGTAATTTTATTTTCGAGAACAAACCGGGGCGGGGGCGGGGGCGGGGGCGGAGCCGGGCCGGGGACGAGGCTTGGATACTGATCCCCGTCTCCTGCCTGAAAGTGATCAGGGATTGATTTTTTAATACCATTCCCGTCCCGTCGAATGTATTTTTTGAAGAAAAATCGCTTGAATCGGGGTCGGGGGGTTGGATCCTCGTTGGGCTGGGTTCAAATTGCCATCCCTACTCACCCACCACACTGCCTTTAAGCCTCTGAGCATGTGAGGCCAAATCTTATGTAAGGGTTGCGACAAAAGTTGCCCCTCCAATTATCACCGACTTCGAGTTTAGTAATTTAGTGAAAAAAGAGTAAATTATACTTGTCATTTTCATGTTTGGTATTTTTCTTTTATTTTGACCTTAAAATTTTACTTTTTCACTTTGTCCTTTTCAGTTTCAATTTTATTTTTTTAAAATTTATTTTAAAAACTAATTTATACTTAAAATTAAATAAAAAATAATATATTGATAGTCATGTTCTATGAAAAATATTTTATTATATCTAATGCACAACTTTGATACAAATTCTAATGGAATAATATATTTTTTTAGGACAAATTACAAACACCTCTCTCGAGATTTGGTGAAAATACAGATTTTTCCCCGAGGTTTGAGAAATTACATCCTACCCCCTGAGGTTTATATTTCCATAACAAATTGCTCCTGAGGTTTTTATTTTCATACATATTCCCCCTAATTTCTTCTAATTTGTTATGAAAATTTGACCCTCAGGGAACAATTTGTAATTTCTCAAACCTCAGGGGGAACCTGTATTTTCACCAAACCTTGAAGGGGGTGTTTGTAATTTGCCCGCTTTTTTTTATGTAATGTGACATTTTTTTTAATCTAATTTTGAATAGAGATTAATTTAGATAAATTATGCAAATGGTCCCTATAATTTACATGATGTGTCAATTTATTTTCTGTTGTTTTAATTTGCTCGATTTTACTCCTTAATTTAATAAATTATTACATATTGGTCCAATAAATAATGGGCGTTAACTTTGGTGGATAGGGACCAAATTGACATATCATGTAAACTACAGAGACCAAATTGACACATCGTTTAAGCACGTGACAACTTTCCGTCCACCAAACCTAACGGTTGTTATTTATTGGACCAATATGACACAATCCGTTAAATTAAAAGGCAAAATCGATCAAATTAAAATAACAAGAATCAAAACATCATATAAACTATAGGGACCATTTATATAATTTATCCAATTAACTTTACAAGTAAATTAGGAAAAAATTGAAACATTAAGGGTCAAAGTGGGAAAAAGAAAATTTAAAGGGCCAAAGTAAAAAAATAGCCAAATATAAAAGGGTAAGGTGTAATTTACTGGTGAACATGGTGTTTGTTTTATGATTAACATGATGTTTGTTTATAATTTTTTAAAATTAATTCCACATTCATTTTTGAAAACACGATTGAAGACAGGAAAATTTGGGCGAACCAGATGTCCCACAGGTTGATCAGAACAATGCAATTTTTTATTTTTTATTTTTTTACAATTGACACATGTTAATTTTTATATATTCATTACAAAATATTTTCTGAATTTTTTTAAAAAAATTATGAGCTTTAATAGAATTTTGAGTTATGTGTTTGGTTATGAGTTGTAAGTTTTTGTATCAAATGTCATATGTCACATCAAAAATTTCTCACTCAATTCAAAACTCTTTTCAAAATTCATTCACCAAACAAATTTTTCACACTCAAATTATAATTCCAAAACTCACAAATTCAAAATACAACTCTATTCTCAAATTATATTTAGAAAACTCTACCAAATACAATCTAAATATTTCCATAATTTACAATTTTTCATACAATTAAAAAAATCCATTTCTAGATATATTAATTTTTTTTAACCTCATAAAAATTTGAAAAAACTAAAAATGTCAATTCTTGAACGAGATCTCGAAATTCAGCATATTATATATACCACAAAAAACAATTGAGTAATAATTTTGGTTTTGAATTTTTAAAAACAATTTTTGAGTTTTTTATTTTTTGTATTCTTTTATTTTTAGTGAAACCTTTTTTCGATATTTTTTAGATCTAAATAATCTAATCTAAACATATCAATAAAGTAAAATATTTTGACAATTTTTTTTTTAAAATTCACTAAATACAAAAAATTAGTAATTTTTTTTATTCCTTTGATTTTTTATATATAGTTTCACAAATATTTTACTTTTTAGATAGATTCAGGTTGTGTACATCTAAAAAAATAAAAAATAAAAAAAATAAAAAAATGAAAAATATTTACTAAAGACAACAAAACACAAAACACACACACACACCCCACCCAAAAAAATAAAAAAAAAAGAAAAAAAAAAGAAGAAAAGAAAAGAAAAGAAAAGAAAAGAAAGTAACAAAAGAAAGAAAAAAGAAGACGATTCTCCATCAATTTCCTATTTTATGAAATAATAGGGCAATAGTTAAACCAAACAAGAGAAGTGGAGTCATTAGGACAAAAATGTTATTTCATGTGGAATTATTTATTTAATTTAAAGAAATCCAAATCTCATCTAAAACATTCATTACATATGCCATAGTTTCAAATCCATGCATGCCAATGAGTTTGTAGCGGAAGGACATTACTACCCAATGAATTTTTTTTTACATTTATTGAATACTTTTTTATAACATAACAAGAGAATAAGCTTCCCTCCAGTTGAATTTCTCAATTGAAGTGTGTTTTCGGACTTCTGTGGGCTCACGATGGAGTTCATATCGATACTTCAAACCGTTAATATGTAAGACTCATCGAGTACTTTATTCTTATAAAAAATCACGTTGATCGAATATCAATAGCCATTCGATTATAACACATTTGTGTCGATAATTTGTTTTTAAAATAATAGTTACCATTGACACAAATTTAATCTAATCATGTGACTATCGATATCCAATCAATGTGATTTTCTACAGAGAAGAAGTACTTAACAAGTCTTACATATTAAATGGTCAAGTTTCCATCATTTCCATAAGACTATCATTATAATCTATAAAATGAGCATCTCTTAAACATAATAAAACAGAAGTATTTTTACCTTGTGGAGTTAATGATTTTATTCAAACTTGTATTAATCCTAAATGAATAAAATTGTGACCAGTTTGCAAATGACGTTTAATAGTATTAGTATCAAATAACTGACATGTTTCACGAGATTTTTCTAATGCATAAACTTGTTCTAATGTTTTAACATGAAAATTAACTTTGAATGTATTTTGTAAAAAAGTAATTTTATAAATTTCTTTAACTGATAATTTTGGTATATTCCAGCTTAAATCAATTTTATCATTTTGTATTTCAACATCTTCTTCATTAATTATTAATCCTTGATTAGGTATTGAGGACAAAGTTGTTGACCTAGAACTGACTGAAGAGTTACTTCTAAATAATCGACTCATTATTCTAGCTGGGTAAATGACTTACAAGAATCTTAATACATTGTCTAAATTTATCATGTTTTCACATACTCTGTGTTCACACATACCCATTTCGGAAGACCCCTAAAATCCACACTGCCTAACCAAGGACTGGGATGAAGGTTGGGTGGCTAGTTACAAAGTGGAAAGACACAGATAATATTTTGACAGATTAAGATGACTGAAGACAGATACTAAGCAGAATAGAGACAGATTAATCAGAATTAACAAGACAGTAAGCAACAGATAGCAACATAACTTGGCTCTGATACCAAAATAGGACGGAAGCAGAGAAGAAGATGATAACAAAGAAACAGAATAATATGTACACAAAGTAACCAAAATAAAGTAAATGTTTAATATCAAAATAACTTACAATTGTTTAATAGAAGTAACACTGAATTACTTCAGAATATATAATAAGTTTGACTATCAGAGATAAATAGGTTCTCCCTCAAAGTTTCAAACTTTTTTTCTCCTTGGTTACTGTTTTTTTAATAATATTTAATAAAAAAACGTAAATAACTCTCACGGGAATTATAGAATATAAATCCACCACCTACAGACAAGTGCTCAATGAATTTGAACATATTTAAAAAAAAAAAATTGAGAAATTATAATAATTAAAAAAAAAGGTGTGGTGGCGGTCTGGAGTTCGAGTCCTAGTCGTTACCTTTCCAAACTGTTTGTTTCCCGAGAAATAGGCGCGAGAAACACAGAACAACATAGGTGGCTGTCTGCTCCCTTCTACGCCGTCTAAGCGCTCCAAGAACCTTCTCTCACTGAATTCTTCCAAACCATCTCTCCATTAAGGTACGATCCTCCTCTTTTAAGACTCTCTACATGTATTTATCACCTAAACCAAATCAAGGGGTTTTTTCCCCCTTAAATTTCTTTTATTGATTGCTTCTTGGGTAAACAATTGAAACCCTAGGAGAACAATATCTATACATCTACATACATATATATATATATATATATATATAATGAATTGTGGATCTATTATCTTATAGTTACTAACATAGAGAATAAAACCCAAAACTTGGGTTAAATTGGTGTGATTTGATTTTGGTTCTGTTTGCCATGTGGGCAGCTTCTTCTTTAGGGTAAATTCATACTTGACTATCCATAATGGGTGTCTGCTAAGATTTGTATTAACAATTGAAGCAGGAAGGTAATTAAATAGAAATAATGGTGGCTTCTTCTTCGGCATCTACATCACTGAAGGAATATCTGAAAAGATATGAAAACAATAATGAAGAGGAGAAGAAAAAGAAGAAGAAAAAGAAGAAAACTAGACTTGATGCAACAGGGGTTGTTGTTGTTGATGAAGACCCTGTTTGGCAAAAACCAGTAAAGCTTGAAGAAGATGATGATTCAGCAGGTAAGTAATCGATGTTCGATACAGTTACAATATCATATAGTTATTATCCATTGACTGTATTTCAGCTTGATTGAGTTAATTAAAATTTGAGGACTCTTCCATAGATGAAGAGAAACCCCTGGTTGATGAAGATATTGAAGTCAAGCGGATGAAGAGACTAGAGGAGCTTAGGTCCAGACGCCCATATGGTGCCATTTCTGAGGATGGAAGTGGTTGGATTTCAGTCTCTGATACTCCTATGCCGTTGGATTCAAACAACCAAAATTCTGATATATCTCCACCTCGTAAACGTAGGGTTCGGAATGACACACCTTCACCAGAACCTGAACTGAAGTCTTCAGTGGATCACAGAGAAGTTACTGATTTGTCGCCACCACGGCAGTCGCGGAGGGGTTACCACAATCCATCTCCAGAATCTGAAGCAAAAGCATTACATCCTTCTGGCCCTGATCATAAACATCTGAAATCCAGCGACCAAAATCCTGATATTTCCCCTCCTCGTAAGCGGAGGCCTAGGTATGACACACCTTCACCAGAACCCAATCTCAGACCATTGGAGTCTGGCAGAGAGGTTGCTGATTTGTCACGGCCACGTAAGCAACAACATCGTCATTATACTCCATCACCAGAACCTGAAACAAAGCAATTACTTTCTTCTGGTCCAGATCCTGATTTTTCCCCTCCTCGCCGGCACCGTCCTCAAAAGTCAGCATGTGAAGGAAAGAACTCAGAGATATCTGACTTACCTGACATTTCCCCACCTCCACGAGTTCGACGCAGTTCTCTGTATCAAGATGATTCACATGCCTCTCCAGGGACAGATCTTTCACCTCCAAGGAAAAGCAGGATGGGTAGGCCTGGATCAAGTGATCTCTTCCCTCGACAATCAACTCTCCGTTCAAATGATATTGATGTTTCACGTGTATCTTCAGTATCAGATCTTTCCCCCCCAAGGAATACTCGAAAGGAACCATCATCCCTGAAAGAGCGGCCAAAAACTGGTTTGGTTTCTGGGAAAGATATCAAAGAAGAGATTACTAGAACTAAGAAAGATGATTGGGAGAGGTAACTGATTCTGTTATTTGGCTTTTTTTCTTTTTTTTCTTCTGCCTCTCCTGTTTAAGTTCTCCTTGCTGACATTTGACACACATGTTGGTCAATTGAATGGATATGTATGTTTACATGAACTTATTGAGAGTAGATACATTACATGCATACCTAAAAAGAATTGCTCTTGAGCTTAGTTGGGTGAATACTGCTGCCTAGGCCAAACTCTATTAAAATTTTGGGGTGAAAAATGATTTGTATTCTACAGCTTTAAAGCATTAGTTTACTTTTGATCACTCTTGCTTTAAGATTGGAAGCAGCTGCTAAACATGTACAAGTGAAGAGGATTGCAAATTTTTCATATCCTTGACAAACAGACTTCTAAATGAAACCTTTCTCTTTGATGATTTGCTGTATTGGAGAATGACTTACATTATGTGCCTAAATGCTTATTACCTCATGAAAATTCTTTTCAGGAAAAAAAGAACATAATATTTCTTTGAATAACAAATTTCTGCTTGTCTTTTTCTGGCCTCGATAGTTCTCTTCCAAATCAATGAGATGATAAATGTTTTTTTAATGTTGGTTGGGCCTTTTAATTCTTTCCAAGAAACCAATGCTTGGTGTCTCTAAGTTGTTCATTCATTGCCTTAATCAATAAAATTATGTTGCTTTTATGATAGTGAAGGAAATGAAATATGTATGAAGTGGTTTTTGCTCTCATTTGTTGCAGATTATGGTCGTCAGTTGATTAAATTTCTTGTTCTAACTCAATTATATGCATTATCATAGGTTTAAAGGTATGGATCCTTCTATAAGTGGTCGAGGTGCTGAACCTGTATATCGCGATAAAGCCACAGGTTATTGAACAACAATGCCCTTTGTGATTCTTTGTTTGGCAACATATGCATGCTTTTATCTTGTTCTCACTTCATGCTTTTACAGGAGCACGCATGTCAAAGGATGAGTTAATGAAATTAACAAAAAAAGATGAAAAGCCCAAGGTACGGTGTTGACTTACTTTTATGTTTGGAATCTTCTTTAATGTTTTCTTTAAGTGGCATTTGTTCTTATTAGTTTTTTCATTACACTGTCATTAGTCCAAAGTTATATAGATCTGGTACTTATGAATTACTTTGTTTTAGTTTTAGGTAACAAATAAAAAACTTGTTATGATCAATTTGAAGCTTGAGCCCTTGTGTGCATGAAGCTCTGGAGGGATATAACAATAGAATATAAATTTAAGGCATTATTACTGATAAAAATATATATAAATTTAACATGTTACAGCTTCTTTTAAATCCTTAAAAAGGTTTGGAAGAAGTGAATCAATCCATGAGGCAATAGTTATAAGACCTGCTGTATTCTTACCATAATGCAATGTGATACAACAGTTGAGACTTGCATCTGTGCTCAGAATGTGACCTGGTAAAAGCCCATTAAACTTAATGAGGTGGCTTTAATAGGTAGTTTGAAGGCTTGAAAGCACCATAGTCTCTAGTTTCCATTTGTTATGCATAATTAAAAAGCATTATTACATGCTGAAAATTGTCATTTGAGTTTTGATAATTGTTCATGGTGTTCTTTATCAGGAGATAAAACTGGAATGGGGTAAAGGTTTGGCTCAAAAGCGGGAAGCTGAAACAAAGCTGCTGGAATTAGAACTTGAGAAGGAAAAACCATTTGCACGGACGAGGTAAAATTGATGTACAAGAGCAATGTGAATTTATTTCTTTTACTTCTAATAATTATAAGTGTTTGTTTTGATTTTCATACTATATATATTGCTGCACTCTCTTGAGCTAACATTTGTCATTGGAAAAGAGGGGAGGATACTTGCATTTAGTTATTTGTCTAGTGTTTGATATAGCACTAGGCACAACTTCTGTGTCAATGTGTTGGTACTCACCAACTATTTGGTCCTCTCCCTTTGTGGCAAATAAAATTCAATTTATGCTATTATGACGTAATATTCATTGGTAGTAGGTTCAGTCGTGTGACTTTAGCGTTGGAGGAAGCTGTTACCAGAGTTTTTGTCTTCCCCAAAAAAATGAGAGAGTATTGGGAGTTATCCTCAGAATTGAGGATTGAACAGAAGGTAATCATTGTCCAGGTTGACGAGAGATCTAGAGGGAGTCTAGTGGAGATTATAGAGAGGAATCGACTACAAAGCTTCTCTGTGAAGATAGATTTGGGAGGTGTAAGTTGGGCTGTGCAAGCTCTACAGCAGGTGGGGAAACTTTACAAAGGAGGCTCTTTCTTTAGCAAATACCATAGCAGCTCTGCTGTGTTTTGTTTACAGAAATATACCAATGATAAGGGTGTTTTTGTTGAGTTGTCGAAATGGGAGCGAGGCGTCAAGAAGAGAAATATTATCATTCCGGCGGGGATAATGGTAGTGGGTGGATGGATACAGCTACCATGCTTTGTAAGATCATTTGCAATGAACCCAAGACGAAAACTATAGGTACGGGTGACAGGGTTAGAGTTACAGAAAGTGTTCAGAGAAAAGACTTCGAAAAGGAGTACAGGGGTGAACAGAGGGAGAAAGTTTGTTGATTTGTTCACTGAGAATCGAATGGGTAATTTAGGGGTTGATATGGAGCGGGCGGTAGTCTGTGTAAGGTGTGATTTCTTAAGCAGCTGGGCGCAAATTGAAAAGGAGTTGAGCAAATATTTAAAGAAGTCTATTGCACTTCGGCCATTTCAAGTCAATAGAGCTCTGTTCTGGGTAAGTAATAGTGAGGAAGCAAATTTTATTGGAAACATGGGATTGAGGTTCTTCAACAGAGGTGTGGCGATCAGTTTGGAGAAGTGGTTAGAGGTGAGGCATGTTAAACCAGAGGTGATTGTCTCTTATGGAGGGTGGATAGCAGTGTGTGACTTGCCATTTACCCTTTGGAATGAAAAGGTATTCCAGTACATCGGTCAAAAGTGTGGTGGTTTGTTGGAAGTGGATAGAAGAACGGTCTCGTTGGAAAATCTATTTGAAGTAAGATTGAAAATCAAAGGTTTTGATTGTGGTTTTCTGCCAGCTTGTATGGAGATCAAGGAGGGAGATTGATCTTCCATGGTGCGTCTCAAGTCTCTGTCCAAGTTAGTGCGACGGAAGGAGGAAGTTTGGCCAACGATCTTCCGGCAACAGTCTTCTGGCGAATCTTTTCGCCGGCGACGAGGAAGACGAAGGGGAAGGATAGCCAGGGGGGACACGTGGCGGCTTCGAAGGGGAAAATCGAAAGGGTGTAGTAGTCGAAGGGGCTGGAGTTAGTTCCCATGCGATGGCTGAAATGGAGGGTAGATCAAGGGATAAGGGGCTTTGGGAGGCTTTAGCTGGGCCAATGGGGCGTAGTGGGCCAACATTTATTTTGGGCCCGAGTGATCTTTATGAGAAGGGCCAGAGTGTTATAAATCAACGGCCCAGGTTGGATTCTCCAACAGCTGGGCCATTCTGTAAGAAGCAAATGGGTTGTAATGTTGGGCCTCAAAGTGTGGATGTGGTCTATGCAATTGATTTGGGTCTAGTGGGACAATTGAAAGGGGCTTCTGGGTCGGAAGAGGATCAGTGATGCAGTTCAACCCGATTTGCTTGTAGGGGAGAAACGATCAATGGGGGAGGAGGAGGCTCAGCATCAGCAGTCATCTGGGGTGCGAGAGGCTGAGGATGTGGATCGCGAGATGAATTCTTCAAGGACTAATTAGTTTCGACTAACGAGGGGATGAGAATCAGCTAGGATTAGTTGATGTCGTGAATGGATCTGTCGAGGACCTATAGAAAATAGAGAGGAATATGGAGGAGTGGGTCGATGAGAGGATAGAGGAGGTGCAGGATGATGATTTGTTGAGTCGCAAGGTTGATGATGGGTGTTTCGAGCCTAACGAAGTGTTGCAAGCTTGGAAATGTATGGGTCTGAGACGAGCTCAGAGTTTGTCTCTGATTCAGAAGGCGATGGAGGTGATCAAGAAGAGTGTGATTTTTAGTTGTGTAATCTCTTTAAGGAGCAAGGCACTGTTGAGAATGAGGAGGCCGAGGATGCCTCTGAAGCAATGGATCATGTCAGTGACACTATTATCCAAGATCTTACAGCTCCAGCATCTAAGAGGGGTAACATTGCTAGTCAAATTTTTTCTTCTCTTGGGAATGGGGTAGGAGGGTCTCAGAGTCAGGGTCTTGATGGCTCTGTTAAGGGAATGGATGATCAAGGAGTCTTGCTGGATATTTCCAGAGCCATGATGTCTGGCTCTACTATTAATCCTGTGTCCTATAATGCTAATATTCCTGTTGGCCAAGTAAATGATGCTCAAGTGGGAGATTCTGTTAATTATATGCCCATGAGAAGCTATGTTTTTAGTGGAGTGAGGGATAGTGAGGTTGAAACTGAGTATTAGTTGATGGAGTTAAGCAAGTATGCATCGTGTCGTATTGAGGAAAATAAAGTTCCTCTTTTCAGGCATTTGCTTCAAGTTATGGGGCTGCCGTTAGTAAGGTTAAATGGGAGGAAGGGGGTTAGTGGAGAGGAACTTAGTGTCTCCAGGGGGGAGCATGTTAGAAGGGGAGGGGCTTCGGTTAGAAGGGAGCCTAGGGAGTTAAGGAACTTGGTGAGTACAATCAATTATGATAGGAGACATGAGGAGGTTAGGGGTGGCAATGTTTCTCAATGAAGATTTTTAGTTGGAATGTAAGGGGTTTGGGCTCCGAAAGAAGAAGGGGGTCATTAGGGATTTTTTGAAGAAGCATCAACCCGATATAGTCATTTTTTAGGAAACTAAAGTGGAAGCTTGTGATAGAAATTTCATTAAAAGTGTTTGGGGAGTTAGGAATAAAAAGTGGGCTTTTGTACCATCAGTGGGAAGGTCTGGAGGTTTTTATGTATTTGGGATGAGAGGGTGGTTTTTGAGTGTGACTCATTAGTTGGAGAGTTTTCATTATCTGTTAGGTTCAGGAATCTAGATAATAGTGAGTGGTGGTTGTCAGGTGTATATGGCCCAAATTGCCCCGCTAAGAGACAGGCTTTGTGGGAGGAGTTAGGTGGGTTATATGGATTATGATACCCCAATTGGTGTTTAGGGGGGGATTTCAATGTGGTTAGGAAGATTTCAGAGAAGCTAACTTACTGGGGGTAGAATCAGTAGGAGTATGAGAGATTTTGATAGGTTCATTAGAGGTTGTGAATTGGTGGATCCTCCTTTATTTAATGCAAGATTCACATGGTCTAATCTTAGGGAAAGCAGGGTATGTTCTAGATTGTATAGATTTTTATTTTCTTTGGGTTGGGAGGGGGTTTTCCCCAATGTGAGACAGGAGGCGTTTCCAAGATTAGTGTCTGATCATTGTCCCATAATGATCGAGAGTTGTCCTTTTAGGTGAGGTCTGGCCCCATTTAGGTTTGAGAATATGTGGTTGGATCATCATTTATTTAAGGAGATCTTTGCGGGGTGATGGAATAATGCTAGATGTCACAGGTGGGAGGGTTTTAAATTCATGAGAAAGTTGAAGGTCATTAAAGAGCAAGTGAAGCTTTGGAATAGGGAGGTGTTTGGAAATTTGGAATCATCTAAACTTCAAGTTATGGGTAGAATGGAGGAGATAGATTCTTTGGAAATGCAGAGAAATGAGGTCGAGGATTTGAGGAGAGAGAGGAGGGAGCTAGGCGTGAAGTTGGAAGAATTGACTCTTAGAGAGCAGATTTTTTGGGCACAAAAAGCAAAGGTGAGGTGGTTAAAGGAGGGGGATGTTAGTTCAAAATTCTTTCATAGGGTTGCGGATGGCAAAAGGAAGAAAAAGTTCATTAAGAGATTGGAAGTAAGGCCAGGGGTAGTGGTGGACTCAGAGGAGCAAATAGTCCAAGGGATTTTGGATTTTTACTCAAAATTGTTTTCGAAGGATGAGATAGTCAAGCCTGGGTTAGAAGGGGATTGAGTGGAGGCCTATTGATTAGGAATGTGCCATTTGGTTAGAGAGGCCTTTTGAGGAAATGGAGATTAAGGATGCAGTTTTTGAGTGTGAGAGGGACAAGGCTCCAGGTCCCGACGGGTTTTCATTGGCAGTTTTTCAAGACTGTTGGGAGGTGGTAAAGGGGGATTTGGTGAAGGTTTTCATGGAATTTTATGAGTCAGGAGTGGTTAATTTATGTGCTAATGTCACATTTATTTGTTTGATTCCCAAGAGAGATGGAGCCATTCAAATTGGTGATTTTAGACCAATTAGTTTGGTAACATCACTCTACAAGATTTTGGGGAAGGTTTTGTAAAAAAGGTTGAGGGCTTCTTTAGGGGATACAATCTCTTCGACACAAGGGGCTTTCGTGCAAGGTAGACAGATTCTAGATGTGGTGCTGGTGGCGAATGAGGTGGTTGAGGAGTGTAGAAAGTCTAGAAAGAGAGGTCTTGTATTTACGGCAGATTTTGAGAAAGCATATGATCATGTAGATTGGCATTTTTTGGATTTTGTGATGGCTAAGAAAGGGTATGGTGAGAGATGGAGGTCCTGGATAAGGGGATGTATTAGCGTCTTGCAATATGTCGGTGATAGTCAATGGTAAACCGAGGCTGACTTTTAAGGCATCTTGAGGGTTGAGACAGGGAGATCCTTGGTGGATAGGGCTAAAGAGGTTGGTCTATTTGAAGGCTTACGGGTTGGTAGAGGTAAGATTAGTGTGACACATTTACAGTCTACGGATGACACTATTTCCTTCTCTGAAGGGGATGAGAGCCAAATGGTGAATCTTTTTACGGTGGTTAGACTTTTTGGGGTGCTCTGGTCTCAGGGTAAATTTAGCGAAGAGTAGGGTTGTAGGAATTAATGTTGATTCAAGTTTGATTTAGAGAGTGACTGAGTTACTTAGGTGTGGTATAGAGACATTTCCGATGAAGTATTTGGAGCTTTTGCTGGGAGGTAACCCAAGGGGTGAAGTGTTTTGGAATCTGGTTGTGGAAAAGATAGGCAAAAGGTTAGAAGGGTGGAGTAGGGCTTTACTATCACGTGGGGGTAGGTATACTCTGGTTAAGACAGTGCTAAGTGGAATTCCGATTTATTTCATGTCTGTGTTTAAGGTTTCAGTCAAGGTAGCAAAATCTATTGAAAAGTTAATGAGGGATTTTCTATGAGAAGGGAAATGTGAGGGTAGGAAGGATTATTTGATGAATTGGGAAACGGTGTCCTTATCTAAGGAGAAGGGGGGGTTTGGCCATTGGTAATATAATGGCTAGAAACATGGCTCTGCTGGGCAAGTGGTTATGGCGATTTCCCAATGTGTGTGGTTCATTATGGCATGCGGTTATTAAAAGTAAATATGGAATTTAGGTTAATGGTAGGGACTCTCAGGTGGTCTCGAGGGGTAGTGGTCGTGCTCTTTGGAAGTCCATTTCTCAGATTTATCCAGTTTGGTCCCGATTCATTTCTATGAGGGTGGGTAATGAAGAAATGCTCAAATTTTGGGAGGATGTTTGGGTGGGTTCGATGTCCTTGGTTGAGTCATATCCACTTCTGTATGGTGTTTCTCAATCTCATAATTGTTCTGTTACGTCTATGGTGGGTTCTTTGGTGGTTCCTTTATTTTGGAATTTTAATTTCCATTGGAATCTTCATGACAGGGAAGTTTCGGAATTGATTTCGCTTTTGTCAAGGCTCGAAAATGTTTATCTGTCTCCAATGTTGAAGGATAGGTTGGTTTGGAATATTCATTCGTCAGAGTCTTTTACTTGTAAGTCCTTTCTTGATAAAATCATTGATAATTCTCATGTCTCTCAGTTTCCATTTCATAACAAGATTTGGAAGGCGTGTGCTCCTCTCAAGGTGAAAGTGTTCATGCGGATTTTGGTTCATGGGGGCACTCTAACCAATGATTCATTGCAAAAGAGGAGACCTTCGCGGTATCTTAATCCTCAATGTTTCATCATGTGTTGTAGAAGTGGAGAATCTTTGGATCATCTCTTTTTGCATTGCTCGGTGGCTAGATGTTTATGGCCTATGAAGCACGGATACTTTGAAATGGCTCCCGTACGCGTATCGGATACGGATACGGATACGCGCCCAATACGGCAGGATATGTATCAAATACAGCAAAGAAGTATCCAATTTTTTTAAATTTTTTTTTTAATTTCGGATACGTTTGTGATACGCGAGGATACTTCAGAGATACGGTCGGGATACTTTTGGGATACAGCGGGGCAAAAAATTAATTTTAAAAACTTATAATGGGGTCAAACTATAAAATAACAAAAGTAAGGTAAAATAAAACAAAAAAAAATCAATCAACCATACCCTACCTAGGTCACGACAGCAGCAGCAAAGGAGGAGACTAGGAGGAGTCTCTATCAACCAACAACTAGCAAGGAGTCGTCAATCAGGTTCGCGAACAACAGCTTATCGATGATTAGGTTTGTCCCTCTTTCTCTCCCCCTTTCGCTCCATCTCGCTCGATCTCACTCTCTCTCCCTCTCCCTCTCGCTCGATCTCACTCTCTCTCTCTCTCTCTCTTTTCCTCTCGATCGACCTCTCCCTCTCCCTCTATCGTCTCTCGCTCTCCCTTTCGATCTGTTTTTTTTTTTTTTGAACCAGTCCAGACAACCAGTCCAATCCCTTTCAATTTGTCTGGACTGGACACATTTTTTTTATGTTTTATTTTATAAGTATACTCTGAATGTAGACTGTAATCTGTTTTGGCCCCATTTGATATATAATTTTTTTTTTTAGTATACTTTGTAACCTGATTGGGCCTAATTTGATATATCATATATATATATATATATATTAGCTTTTATATTTATAATTTTTTTGATTATTAGTTTAAAAGAATTAAAATAAGTTGTAAATGTGTTTGGTTATAAAAAAAAGTTGAACTTTTTTGGCTAAATAAATTGTCACATTTTTTTTTTGTGCAAAAAATATTAAAAATGTCCTAAAAAGTTATAATTAATTTATTATAAGCAAATAAATAAATAAATAAACTTATTAATAAATAAACGAACTTTGTAAATTCCCCCCCCTCCCCTCCCCTCCCCTCCCCTCCCCTTAATTTGAATTGCATTATGGTTGTTATGGGTGATGCTATATTGTTGAACTTTTGCTTTAAGTTTTATTTTTATGTATGCTACATTACTAAAAATTGTTGAAATTTTATTTTTTTGTATGCTACATTACTAAAAATTGTAAAAATAATATTTTGTATGAACGTATCCCTGCCGTACTCGTATCCTAGTTTTTCAAATTTTGTCGTATCACCGTATCCGTATCGTATTGTACCCGTATCCCGTATCCATATCCGTATCCGTATCCATGCTTCCTAGTTTATGGCTTAGGGTGTTTGGATTGGGTAGTGATGTGGGTGGCCCCAAAAGGATGTGCTCAGATGTTATTATTTGATTTTCATGTTTTTTGAAGATCGAAGAGAGCTAAAGTATTGTGGAGTGGTGTAATCTTTTGCAATTTTCTGGGTTGTTTGGTTGGAAAGAAATGCTCGGATTTTCGAAGGAGTGGCCCGGGATATAGATTACTTATGGGATAGGGTGAGATACTTGGCTTCTTTTTGGGTCTCGGCGAGCACAGTATTCTGGGGGATTCCGCTTTTTTTGCTTGCTTCGGATTGGGTGTCAGTTTGTTCTATGTGGAAGTTTTTGAGTTTGGTGTTTTTGTATTTTCTTTTTCTCTTTTTGGTTTTTCCATTTCTGCTGTAAGAGGATATCTTATCCTCTTTTTTCTTGGCCTTGAGCCTTGAGCCTTGAGCCTTAATAAATCTTTGTTTGTTGCTGGTCAAAAAAAAAAAAAAAGTAGGTTCAGTTGTGTGTGCGCGTAATAAGAGTTATGCAGTGAAGTTGAAGTTACTATAAGGATGCAGTGGTGTTCGTGCCCTTTGTTGTTCCTTTATGAAGAATGCTATTTATAAGGGAATCATAGGTCGGTTGACTTACTAGCTATGGAAACAAAATATTAAGGGGAAGGGAAGGAGTAAAAAGAAGGTAACTGGTGATGCTTCATATCTGTGACTGTGATGGCTTTTTATGCATGTCTTGTTTGAAGTAATAGTTAGTAATTATTTTGTAGTGAGGGGTTCTCGTATGACACTTCATTGCTACGCCCTCATGATCTTAGTTTGATATATGTGACTTCTCAGATGATGTAAAGCACTTCATACACATATCATTCAATCTTTGGTTTTGATTTCGTTTGTTGACTATGGAGCATCTAATGTCAGGTTGCTTGATCTGATGCATTTTTATGTCTTCTGTCTGTCAAATCACTAGAAAATGATGGCTTCTTTTCAATTACCTTCTTATGTGTACACATCCTTTGTATTGCAGAGATGATCCAGAACTTGACAGAATGTTTAAGGAGAGAGTTAGATGGGGTGATCCTATGGCACATTTGGTGAAGGTAACTAGTGACTTGTCTGTAGACTCTAGTTTGCTGAAATGACAAATTTTGTATTGATTTTTGAATTGTTCCCCAATGTTTCAGAAAAAGTATCCCGAGCATGTTCTATCAGACCTAGGAGATGATGATAAGATGAAAGAATCAGGGTTTATAGTCCCTCAAGACATTCCTAGTCACAGCTGGTTAAAAAGAGGATTAGATGCTGCACCAAACCGGTATGGTATCAGACCAGGGAGACACTGGGATGGGGTCGATCGTAGTAATGGTTTGTTTACTTGCACCTCTTCTCAAGTTAAATGTATTTTTTCCCCCCAAATGCTTTCAGCTTATATTTTACGCTCCGTTTGTTTGGGTGCAAGACGTTTTCCAAAAACGTTTTTTTGTAGAAAAAGTTTTCCTACCTTGGTTGCAACCTTGAAACCTAGTGATTGCATTAGTGGTAGTGGTAGTGGTGGTGGTGGTGGTGGTGGGATGGTGGTGGTGATAATGTGGTCAGATTGGTAAGGTGAAAATCATTTTTTGCCCTAACAAGCTTTTTTTCCATTAACCACAGAAAACATTTTCTATTGAATTTTGTTTTCTGTTGTACCAAATGCCAGAAAATGAGAAAAGCATTTTCCAGATTTCCATTGAAACAAACGGAGCATTATTTTATTTTGTTTGGCGTGAGCTGATTCTCATCATTCTTTTTTGAAATTAGAATAGTTAAAGAAATTATGAACTATATGTATTTGTATTGTATTTCTATTTGTCAAAATTATTTAACCTCTGTTGTTCTGTGCTTTGTAGGGTTTGAAAAGGAAATGTTTAAAAGGACAAATGAGAAACAGGCTACGGAAAGAGAAGCGTATCTTTGGTCTGTCTCAGATATGTGAAGTGTACACCAAAGAAGATGACACAAACTTTGTTTTACTGCTTAGAAAGTGCAATGAGGGTTTTGTCCGAGCTTCCTATATCTCTCTTATTGGGTAATTTTCAAATTGTCTGTGGAAGATTAGTTTTGAGAATCGAATAATTTAGCTATGTTGTTGCCATCTCTTTTTGTATTAGCAAGTCCGAAGTGAAAACAATTGCGAGGATCAAAGCCTGATTATCTGAAATTAACTTTCCGTATTGGATTTTTTTTTTTTGTTTGGTGTCTTATTTTCTCCTTACCTTGTCCTGGAAATAATTGGATTCTGCATGTTTGCAATATGTAATCTGAATGAATAGTCATTTTGAAGAGCTAAGGTCGAATTGAAAACAATGAAGATAGTTGATTTGCTTGTGAAGAGCCTTGTAAGTGATTAGCAGCAGAGGATCTGTGTTTGTCTCTCACACACATTATTCATCATAATATCAGAGTTCTCATCCTGCCTTTCAAATGAATTTTCAATTTTTATTTATTTATTAATTTTTTTTTTGAGTTACAGTAATCACTTGTGAAGGCCATCTGTTGAAACATGGTTTTGGCTTGGAACGAAGTATTTTTGAGGAAGACTTTTGCTTGATAAAAAAGGGTTAGGGACGATCAACTGTAGGAATCCTCTTTAGCTTTGACCAAACGAGTCTCTCTCTTATGTGCTAGGAGCTGGTCATGAGGGGTTTAGATGGTACAGCAAAAAGGGATTGCATACGGAAAACCACTAGAGCTTTTTTAAGATGGATTTGATCGTCTCTTGATTTTATAGCCCTACCAAGATTTTAGTGAGTGGAAGCAGAGAATTGAGGTAGATGAGAATCACATCACCTTCTATGGAGACTTGAATCTAGAGTAAGCATTTTATTGCGAGGTTGTTTGGGGTGTTTACAAAAAAATAAACTTTTTGATTGAATAAGTAAAAAATCTACTTGTCATCAACTTAAAAAGTTCAATAAGAAAATTCCACTTTTCCCCTCACAAAAACAACCTTTTTAGTAACATTTTTTCAAAATATTAACTTTTTAAACTTCTAGTAAAGTTTTTATTTATTTTATTTTATTTTTATTTTTATTTTTAGCCAATCCAATTTTGTAGGTGATATTTGGATATAGATTTAGGCCTCGTTTGACAAGTGACTTTTTTAGTTAAAAAGTCAAAAAGTCACTAAAAAATCAAAAGGTCAACAATCTATACTAAAAAGTCAAAGATTTTTTTTTTCTCTACTTTTTACATATCTTTTCGTAAAAAGTCATCTCAAATATACTAGTTTGTTGTACATCATATTTTAGTCAAAAAGTCAAAAAGTTACTAAAAAAGTTAATTCCCAAGCGAGGCCTAAGTCTTCATTTGGAAAGAGTTAAAATAGTCTAATTTTTTGAATTTTTGGTTATTTTAGCCTGACTTTTTTAGCCTCGTTTGATTTTTATTTTTGGTTTTTTTGACTTTTGTGAAAGAAAAAAGTGTAATGATTATGGTTTGGATGTGACATTTTGTTTTATTGACTTAGATCATCTCCAACGGTGAACCAAACTTGACATCAGGTTTAAATTTTGGTAAAAAGTCACTTTTTGATGCTCCAACGGTTTTAGCAATTTGATATCAAAATGAGAATTCAACAAAAAAATCAACAAACTGAGAATAGTGTCCAGATTTCAGCAAATTACTGTGTGTGATCGTTGGAGGAGAGGAACCGGTCAACCAGCTGGTTGCCCGGCCGATTGACCAACTGGTCGACCGGTTCAGCAATTCTACGACAAGTTTGAACTAGTTGATTTGAACTGTGAGCTGGTTGGTTTGAACTGTGAGCTGCGTGACCGGTGGAGGAGAGGAACCGGTCAACCAGCCGGTTGCCCAGCCGGTTGACCAACCGGTCGACCGGGTTGATCAATTATGCGCCAACAGTAATGAACTGGTTTATTTTGAGATAGGTTATTTTGTGGATTATGAATAATTTGGAGAGTGATATAAATTTAAATTCTCTTCAAAATATAATTGAAATTGTTACCTCTCATATACATATTTCAGAACTAGCCGTTCCAATAATTTACCGTTGGATGGACAGAGTATTTTGAAAATTTCCCGTTAATGATGTGCTCTATAAAATATATCTATTTCGTATATCAAGCTGACAGAGTATTTCATTTTCAGAATAACATTACATTATATGCTGTGAATTTTGTTTCTTTTGTGTCATTAGAAATTTTTTTCCCTTGAAATTTTAATTTATATTATCTGATTAAAATATTTGATTCTGAGGTTGAGTGTATATCATTCTAATATTTTTTGGTAAGCTAGATATTATATGTTCTTTATTTTTTTCAAACTGTGGAAGATTTTGAAATGTTTGAGGAATCACAAATGTTGGAGCACAACACTCATATTAATTTTATGTCGGAAACTTCACAAGAGCAGAACAAGTAGAACAGTGATAATCATTTTATTTTAGAAACTTCTCGTGTTTCTCGTAGTAAAGCGTTTACAATTATAGAAGATGAAACTTTATGTAGATCTTGGTTAGCAGTCTCTCAAGATCCCATTACTGGTAATAGTCAGACTATGGCTATATTTTGGGAACGAGTCCTTGTTTATTTTAATTCATAATTGAGAGGTGAATCAAATCGAAACCGTATTTCTTTGTCTCACTGTTGGTCTGGTATGCAAAAGGCAATTAATAAATTTTGTGATTTTCTTGAACAAATTCAACTGAGGCAACAAAGTGGAACAACTGACGCAGATATGGTAAAATTTATTTTCTTTTCTAAATGTATACTTGTTATTGAAATGTTTGTAATTTTTTTTGTAGGTCACTGAAGCGAAGCAGATGTATCATGCAGTACAGAAAAAACACTTCACATTTGATACATGTTGGGATATTTTGCGCCGAAGTTGTAAGTGAGATGAATTTCAATTACAACCCAAAAGAAGCACGCAACATGCTGATCTATGTTCGAATCCACCAACTGAATATGAGGCATTTCAAGCCAACCAGAATAATGCGGTGCACGAACAACCATCTAATATATCAACACGACCAATTGGTACTAAGGCAGCGAAAGAGAAGTTGAAGAATCAAATAACACACGATAGTAGATTTGATGAAATGACTGTCAACCAATCCAAAATTGTTGAAGTGTTATCAACTATCTCCGTTAGAACTATTGAGCGAGATAAACAAAAGGCGATAGACCGTGAGCAGAAGGCTGCAGAGCGTCGAAGAAGGGCCGAAGATAGGGAGGAACAACTAAAACTCCTATCTATGATGAATGAAAGAGAACAATGAAATGAAGATCATAAAATAATGTCAATGGCCATGACAATTTTAAATCCTATGCAAAGGGCGTACTACGAACATCTTCAACGACAGATTTTATTTCGAACAACTAATAGATTGCCTTGAAAGGTTCTGTATTAGTGGGTTTCATCTATTGGTTTTATTATCTAAAAATATTACATCTAACTTGTATTGGTTAGTTTTATTGGAATTATTAATGTGATAAGCAATCATGTAATCACAATTTTATTAAATGGAACATAATGATTTATGGAACATCATATTTCAAGTTGAATGTGGATTTATGGATTTTTAAATTTCAATGTGGATTTATGGATTTTTGCCATAGTTTTTGCCATATTTAAAGTTCAAATTTTATGGATTTTATGGATTTTTATTAAACATCAGATTTTATGAATTTTTGCCATGGATTTTTGCCATATTTCAAGTTCAATGTGTAATTGTTGCCATGTTTTTTGCATAGGGAGATCTTTGGTTTGTAGTTCAATGTGGATTTTTTTTGATTAACCTTGTCTTGTTTAAAATGATATTTCAAGTGAAGGCCATTGACTAGTATAACATGATTTATACCAGAAAATCATAACTGAATAATGACCTTTTTGTAGCATTTTCAGAATGTACATAATCATGTCCTTTGTCAAATAGGCATTAAAATGAAAAACTACAATATAAAGTGATAATAACTGCATACGCTAATGTCATAACTAAATAGGTTTTAATTATCCTCGTCCTCTTTAACAAATTGATCTAACAAAAGGTTGTTAAAATAACAAAATACAAAACAATGCAAATACATAATGTCAAACACATTAACAATCATTATCTGGTGGTGGTGGTGGAGAAGGGAAGTAGTGATGGTATATGTCATTTACACAATGCTCAATCCTATCTATGCGATTGTTTGCCACTTCATGACGTCTTTCAATGTCCACACGGAACTCACCAAATTATTGAATTAATGAGTTCTGCGAAGTGGCAAATGTATCAAACTGAGTATCCAACGAATTGACCTGATTAGCCATTTGATGTTCCCATTGAACGCATTGATTATAACGTTGTTCTTCCATGGCCAAAAACTCAGTCCAATATTGAGGTAGTTCAGTTGATGGCATTACATTGGCAGGAGGATCTTTTGGAGCATCATTTGGTGGGACTTCATCTTGTGAATCTTCTGACGCATTAACACTTCCCATTAAATTGGAGGCTGCACCAGCACGGGTCACTGTATACTGAGTAATGGGTGAACGGATTTTGATCTCCATTTCATCTACAAGGCGAACCCTAAAATGTTTGAAATTTTTTGTCAAGAGTGCCCCAAACAGTAATGACCGACTCGTGGATTGACCTTGATTTGCGAAAATCATTTCTTTCATAATTATGTAACACAAATCTAACTTATGGCCAACTTCAAAACAATATAACAAATAGGCATTAAAATATGGGACTGCATCATGATGTTCTTTTTTTGGAGTGACATTTTCTACAATCCATCGGTGGAGAATCCGAAGATAAGGTTTTAAATGTCTTGCTTGTAAACTAGTCCTAATAAATTTGTTCTGACAAATAGTAGTATATACATCAGTAGCATTACCAACAATATCAGCTAACTCAACCTCAGTCTGAAAATGGATATTTTCATCACCTACATCAACTCCAATAATGCTTGCCAAAGTAGGAATATCAAACTGTATACCCTTTCCTTTCACATATGACAAAAGAGTAAAATTTTCATTTTCTTCCTGAGTAGCTCTTAGGTGAACATAAAATAGAGATACCAGCCGTGGATATACCTTTTGGGGTAAATTAATTAAATTTAGCCATTCCATTGCTTCAAGTTTACTAACTAATAGTGCATCATATTGAGGTGGCAGATTTACCCTCCTCACTGTTACAATAGGTCGGCTGTAGAAGTTTGGAAAGGCTAGTTCATGACTTTCACTGAGAAAATCATCAGTAGGATATGACTGATTTTGAGGCTGCTGTTCTTGGCGTTGTGGAGGGTTGGAACTTTCACCAACTTGTGGTCTCGCTCTTTTAGTTCTAGGCATGATGTCAATATCTGTTGAATTTTAATGAATATGTGTTACATATGAAAGCTGAATTACAGTTGGCTTGGTGTTGTTTTGGTGTTATGCTGAATATAAATATGCAGTGTTTATTAATGCAAACATGAACTTAGAATTCAAATGAATTTAGTTTTAATGTTACAATGCAAATTATAATGGAAAAACATGAAAGCATTCAGTATGCATACTAATTGGTTTTGCGTACTAATGGAAAATGCATACTGAAATGGAAAGCATTTTTATGCAGTGTTTTTACTTCATGTTATGCACTAATTGGTGTATGCTTAGAATGGTACATTAATTTTTTTATTACAGTGTTTTAATATTAGAATGCATATTAAAGTGTTTTTACTTCATTCATTTTTTTACTGAAGTGCATACTAATTGGTGCATGCTTAATGGCACATTAATTTTTATTTCATGTTATGCAGTGTTTGTTGTTCAGAAGTGCATACTGAAACTAAAAATCAAAGAAGTTATATTTTAAAATATTGAACATGAATGTAGTTTGATTAAAATATGAATTTTATGCTCTTGAGAAGGTTGAAGTTGAACAAATAAAGCATAAAGTTGAACAAATAAAGCATGCACACTGAAAGGCAAAAAATAAAAAAATAAAAAAATAACAAAAGGCCGGTTGACCCACGCCATACTCTGTTTTGGGATGCTGCCTTATTGTTCTGCTGATGTTTTGGGATACTGCCTTCTTGTTCTGCTGATGTTGGCTTTCCTGATTCAGATGGTTTGCCTTGCTGATTCTGTGGATTCACACTTACAATATAGTGAATATGCAGAGTTTGGGATTACAATTTGGTTCAGCTGAATTTGAAGGTGGTGGTGGAGGGAATACAGTGACTGTGTTCTTATAGAGGCAATCTGTGGGCAGATGTATTCAGTGAATAGAGTGAGTGTTCTTATAGAGGCAATCTGTGGCAGAGGTATTCAGTAAATAGAGTGAATTTTTTGATACCAGGTTTGTATACATTCTTGAGCTGATATAGAGGGTGAATTATTGAGGTAGGTGGTGAGGAAATTAATACTCAACAACCGTGGTGTGTGTAAAATGAGGCATGGTAGGTGGAATGAATTCAATGAATGGTAGGTGGTGTGTTTAAAATGAATGGTAGGTGGTGTGTTTAAAATGAATGGTAGGTGGTTCAAACGTATGCATTGTTTGTAGTATGCCATGAATGTAGGTGGAATGCATTTATTCACTGACTAAATGAATGGCAACATTATTAAGTATTTTTTAACTCTGTATGTTGAATGCATTTCAACTGAGGCAAAAAATGAATGGCAAGATCAACATCAGTAAATGAATGGCACATCAATAAATTTGTATATGCACAAATAATGATTATGCAGTAATTTAAGACATTATTATTAAATTAAGATCAGTAATTTAAGACATTATTATTAAATTATGATTATGCAGATCAACATCAGTAATTTAAGACATTATGATTATGCACATGAACATCAGTAATTTAAGACATTATGATTATGCACATGAAGATCAGTAATTTAATACATTATTATTAAATTATCATTTAAGACATGATTATTAAATGTGCATAAATGGATGTGGTATTATCATTTGTGGCACATCAATACTAAATTGAACACAGAACTTAAGACATGATTATTAAATTTATGTGGTTAAGACTAGGGGTGTGCGCGGTGCGGGTCGGTGCGGTTTGAGAGAAAAATAGAAACCGTATGGCGGGTGGCGGATTGATAAAAGTGTCACTAGAATTTGCCATTTTCCTTATCAAAAATCGGCGGTTCGGTTGGCAAATAATGGAGGATTTGCCTTGGCGGTTTGGGCGGATTGGCGGTTTATAAAAAATATAATTCAAATTACAAAACTTAAATCAAAGAGTAAAAAAAAGACGAGAGATACCGTGATGTTAAGCATCTTGAAAAGTGAATTGGAATCCAACTTTATTTTGGATTACTGACATCTTGAATTCCCCTCGAGCAATAATGTAATACTATATTCTAAGGTATAGAACAACAAGCAAACTTAAGTAAAAAAGAATTTTTAGAATCTTATAAAACATGATTTAATAGCGGTGCGGGTCGGTGCGGTTTGGAAGAAAAATAGAAACCGGCGGATTGATAAAAGTGTCACTAGAATTTGCCATTTTTTTTTACCAAAAACCGGCGGTTCGATTGACAAATAATAACGAATTTGCCTTGGCGGTGCGGTTTGGTGCGGTTTTAGCGGTTTCGGCGGTATTATGCACACCCCTAGTTAAGACATGATTCTTATCATTTGTAATTCTCATGAATTGCACACAGAACAATTCTAAATATTAAAGATTGGATTATTACAATAGTACATCATCACATAACTTCTGAATTACTTAGTTAATATAGTGCATCATAATGAATTTAGTGTTCACCATGATGATGCCACATATGTTGTACTAAATCATTACAGAGGGCATGATATGCATCCTTATCTCTAATACCTAAATGACGAGACAAAAATGATTGGAAGTCATCGGTAGGAGTAGAGGAAAGTTGCTCTGGTGTGTTGGTTGATGAAATTTCATAATCGAAATCAAGGTGCTCCTCCCTATCATCTTCGTCAATCATATTATGTAATATAATGCAATTCTTCATTATGTTGGCAAGCATTTTCGGATCCCAAAAACGTACAGCACCACCTATAATTGCGAATTGAGATTGAAGGACTCCGAATGCCCGCTCTACATCTTTCCTGGCAGACTCTTGCATCATTGCAAAATGTTGTCTCTTTGCTCCTTAGGGAGAAGAAATTATTTGAACCAGTGTTGCCCATTGAGGGTATATACCACCAGCAAGGTAATAACCCATATCGTAACTATATCCATTAATAGTGTAATGGAAAGGGGGAGCTTTACCCTGCGCAAGATTAGAAAACAAAGGCGATCGGTCCAACACATTCAAGTCATTGTGTGAGCCAGGCATTCCAAAAAATGCATGCCAAATCCATAAGTCATAAGATGCTACTGCTTCAAGAATAATGGTTGGCTTTTTTTGATGGCCTATATATTGACCTTGCCATGCCTTTGGACAATTTTTCCACTTCCAATGCATGCAATCTAAACTTCCCAACATACCAGGAAACCCCCGAACCTCCCCAATAGCAAGTAATCTAGCAATGTCAGTTGGTGTCGGAGATCTCAGATATTCTACTCCAAATATTTCAATTACCGAATTACAAAATTGTTGTAAACTTTGAATTGCAGTGCTTTCCCCGATACGTATGTAATCATCAACTGCATCTGCTGCGACACCATATGACAATATTCTCATCGCTAAAGTCATTTTTTGTAGGGGAGATAATCCAACTACATGAGCTGCATCTTGTTTTTGAACAAAATATGAATTGTGTGCTTGGATTGCATTCAAAATTCGCAGATATAAAGGACGACGCATTCGAAAACGTCTCCAAAATATTATAGGTGAATACACTGGATTTACAGCAAAATAATCTGCAAACAATCTGTCATGACCCTGCCTTCTATCTCTGCGTATATACCTATAGCCTACAACAGAACCACCTATTTTCTTTGAGCTATCACTTGACTTAAGAATCTGAAGCATATTACTATTATTCTGCTCATAAGCCCCTAAAAGTGTGACCATATATTCATCACCAGACTCATCATTAGAGGAGGAGGAAGAAGAAGAGGATGGAAATGAAGTCAATATCATGGATTTGAAGGTATTCATTATTCTCTGTTTGGTGTAAGCTATGATCGTATCAGTTGTGCGGAGTTGTCTGGCATATGGATAATGTGTTTGTATGAGATTTTAGAAGCAAATCATTGTTAGAGGTAAACCAAAATGAACATATATGTAATGGAGGGAAAAAGAAATAGGAAAACAAATGGGAACAGAAATGGAGAGAAACTAAAAAAAAAAAAAAAATTAATTGCCTTACCGGTCAACCGGCCGGTCGACCAACCGGTCGCTCCTCTCCCAGTTCACATAGGTGGGTTCAAACAGTTCAAAAAGGTAAAAAAAAAAAAAAAATTTTACCCTCACCGGTCAACCGACCAGTCGACCCACCGGTCGACCAACCGGTTGACCTACGAATTTTGATGCACCATTGGAGCACCTGACATCAAATTGAGAAAATGAGCCATTTTTTACTCAAATTTGATGAAAAATTTGAGTAACAGTTGGAGATGCTCTTATGTAGCTGTACGGGGAGCAGATATTCCGGCGTGCCCGTATTCCTTTCTTCCGAGCTCCGTCGATGTCCGATCACCTGCGAGTCAATAAGGATGAGCTACCCGGCGGTGTGTGGCCGGAAAAACCCCTCCGACGGTCAAGTTAGCACACACCTTAGAGGGAATAGAGAGAAGGGAGAGAGGGTTTGTGTGTAGGGATTTTCTTACAGAGTGTTCGTTTGTCCCGTATGGGGGGCGCAGACAGGCTTATATACCTTCTGTGCCCCATATCCACTCCCTGTCATCTCCTGACACGTGGCTCTGCTATCCTATCTGTCAGCTTAAACCATGCCGTTCATCACCTGCTCTCAACTGCCTGCCAGCATAGCTGGAGCTCGGCAGCCGAGCTGCCCTACCTCGGTCATACCATGCTTCATACCTTAAGCGCCCGACCGGATAACCGAATGAAGGACCGGGCTAGGCGGCATCTCGGCAAAGCTTAGCCCGGGATCCTCCTTTGGTCGGTCTTCTCGCCGGTCAGTCAGCTACCTCGACTGACCGCGCCTTTCCGAGCGCCGGCCTCTCGGTCTGTCTGATCTCGACAATCCTCAGACCGAGCATCCTGGTCTGACCGGTCACTTCCTGGCCGAGCACCTTCTGCACGGTTCGGGGCAGCACATAGTCCAAACTCTGCCTGGCCCAAGTTCTGGTAGCCCATCTCCGGGTGAACAGTCGATCATCTCGGCCCACTGCTCTGCTGGGCCCCCAACCTGTTCGGTTTATACCTCGGCCCAACGCCGGAGCATAAATCACCCTCTCAATTGCCCCTTAATTCCGTCCGCGGAAGCGTGACTGGGATTATTCACCTCGTCCGAGATAACGTTTATCCGGTCATCAGGATGCCAAGCTTCGACCGAGCTAGTTGACGCAATTGTCCGCAGATTTGACCGGTTATATTCCTCGGCTGACCTTTCCTCGTTGAAAGCAGCTCGGTTGGCTCTTCGTCTTTTCAACCCGTCGCTTCAGTCCTGCCAAAGCCATAAATGGTGACACGTGGCGGTCTGCCATTGGTCATCGGGCAGCCAACCCGCCGTTTTTGCCAGAATTTGAATTTGGGCGGTCTCTAACGCCTATACAAATTTGCCCCCCCCCCAGTTCCGTTTTTCCTCTACTGCTGCATCCATCTCTGTCAATTCTCAGACCCAAGCTCGACTGCCATCCTGCCATTCTTCGTGTTTGGGAAGAACACCTTCGGCCCTTCACAGGTAAGATGTCCAATCTCTCTTATGTTGCTATTTACTCTTATTTTGCACACATTAGGACCCGAAAACATAGCTTTTAGGGCTTAGACCATAGAAAACGTCCTAAACCTCCCACTGTTCTTGGTGTTCTTCGTCTTCCTGAAGAACATCGAAGAACTGGGGTGAATCGGGCTCTGGGCCTTCTTTTGATCCGAAAAGTTAGCCAAACCGGGCAAACAACGTGTTTGTTCCAATCATGGCAAAAACCGAGATAACCAAAGGGCTTGGTCGCTTAACCGGGCTAACATCAGGTCTGCTTGGGCGACCGAGCTCCTTAATCAGACAACCGAGGTAGTTTGGCCCCCTTACCGACCGAGCTGAAGTCTAGCTCTCTTAGCGAAACCACACACTTACACTTACCATCCTCTTCCTGCAGAGTCCAAGGGGACCCCTGTCATTCCTGAACTTCTCAGGACCGAGCTGCAGCAATTTATCACCGTGCCCAACCCATCAACCGGGCTATAGTAAGTCGGCCACAAATGGGGAAGTTCCGCTTCCTTGTGGATACTCCGGCCGCGCTAGCCGCTTTCAGAGAGGACTACGGCGTCCCGGCCAACGTCCATCTCGAGCTGGCCGAAGAAGAGACCACGCCTTGGGGTAGGGAGGAATGCCCCTTCACCGTGCTATCCATCGTTGAAGGGGGTCTTCGTTTCCCACTCAACCCTCTCATAACCGAGTTCCTCCGCCGAACCGGGCTGGCACCCACACAGGTGTCCACCAACACATACAGAATAATCAACGGCGTACACGAATTGAACTAACGGCTGGGCGCCAACTTAGGCCTAGCCGAGATATTAAGGCAATACACTATGGGCCACACCGGTGACGGCCTGGCTTACTACCTGAAAATAAGACCGGGCAAGGAAAAAATCGTAACCGGCACCCCGGACAAAGATATGCACGATGATGATTTCTTCTGGGTGTCCGGCAACTACGAAACAGCCGAGGTGCCGGGCTGGTTCATAAGCAAGGACTTCGGTTCTTCATGTAAGCCACTCCAACTTGCTCGGTTAACTTTATTCTTTAGTTTTACTAACCGGTTTCCCTGTTTCTTTTACAGCTATCCAAGCCTTGCAAGCCAACTACCAATTCCCCAACGTCGAGGCAATTCGGGCCGTGCTTAGGTACCGTCACCGAGACTGCAACGAATTGCTCGGCTACACACCGACTTACAGATATTCTGCTCCGCGCCGGAGTAGAGTAACTGACTTCCTTAGAGCTCCTTCGCCACCTCCAGATCCAACACTACCAGACGTCCCATTAATCCGGTTAACTGACGAGCAAGAAATGGCCAAAAGATCTCGGATCAAAAACCTTCTAACCGCGACCTCAGCCGAGATACCGAGCGTCACCACCCGTTCCCCGGCTGCCGGTCAATCGAGTGCAGCCGTCGTAGCCCTTGCTTCTCCGGCTCCAGCTGCCGTGCAATCCGCTAGAGAAGCGCGCCGGGCTGGAAAAAGACCAAGGGCAGATCCCTCCGCCGAGCTCGTCACCGAGCTGACAACCGAGCATCCTGCTGAAACTCCTGCTCCCGTGCCCGCTTGGCGTCCTCAGCTGAAGCACCGGGGACAGGACATCCCGGCGACTGCATCGATCAAGGCAGACAAAGAACATTTGCTTGCCTTCGATCTCTCCAAAGCATTTCTCCTACCGGGCGACGTGGTAGGCAGTGACCACGTCCCTGACACCCGGCTGGTAAAATCTTCTGTGAAGTCGATGGCCAGGGTAAGTCGGCGTTCTTTTTAACATTTCACAGGTGTTTGCTCGGTCCTTCTTGCTCGGTCCCCTTTCTGATGTACTTTGCTTCTTTTTGCAGGCCATTCAAAAACAACATTTGGTCCTAGAGCGCATCCACCGGCTTAGGCAGAAAGCCAACGACACTGCGAGCCATGTTGAAAGCCTCCAAGCCGAGCTCGGCCGGGCTAAAGCTTCTCTCGAAATGGCCAACCATAACAACAATAGACTGCTCGGTCAGCTGGGCGCAGCCGAGAAAAAACAAAGTGAGCTTCAGGCCGAGGTTGACGCTTTGAAGAAGGCGAAGAAGAAGGCTTGCCGGGCTGCCAACAAGGCCGGGTTCAACGAGGCCGAGGAGAGCTATAAGAAGCAGGTGTTTGCAACACAAGACATCTACTTCAAGGCCGGTTGGAAGTCTGCCTGTGAACACCTCGGCCAGGGCTCTGACACCGACGTTTTTGCCAATCCTCCCAAAGCTTCACTACCGGTCTACCTCGTGCCATATGCAAATGATGTATTTACTGCGCTTCAAGCGGAGGCCGAGGAAGGACTTGAAGATGGAGAGGATGACACAGATTCTGAGGAAGAAGAGGCCGAGGTGCCTGAACAGCCCGGCAACGATGAGCCCGGCGCTCAAGAAGCAAGCCAAGCTGTTGACCTTGACGCTGATGCTGCCGAGGATGAGTTCGCCAATCTTTCCCCCTTAGTTTAGGTTTCTTTTCTCTGTATTTTTGCTTTCAATACACTTGATGTAACCGGGCTTTGTCCCCACCTTTTGTAATGAATTTCTTTATCAATGAAAAATTTTGAATTTTCGCCAAGTGTTTGCCCGGTAGTAATTAATTCCGTCTTCAGCAAACTATCTCGGTACGACTTATCATTTGAACACTTGGTCGACCGGAGTCCATAACATGGTCGACGCAGTTGAGCATAACAAAACAAATTCACGCACCGAAATATCCATCTCGATTGTTGCTAAGTTTGGACAAGATACCGTGTTGGACAAGACGCCAACTCTTCCAACCGGAGTACTTCATCACGGTTGGGAATCCCAAGTTGGACAGAACACCAACTCTTCCAACCGGAGTACTTCATCTCGGTTGGGAATCCAAAGTTGGATAAAACACCAACTCTTCCAACCGGAACAAATCATCTCGGTTGGGGATCCTAAGTTGGACAAAACACCAACTCTTCCAACCGGAGCAAATCATCTCGGTTGGGGATCCTAAGTTGGACAAAACACCAACTCTTCCAACCGGAGCAAATCATCTCGGTTGGGAATCCTAAGTTGGACAAAACACCAACTCTTCCAACCGGAGCAAATCATCTCGGTTGGGGATCCTAAGTTGGACAAAACACCAACTCTTCCAACCGGAACAAATCATCTCGGTTGGGGATCCTAAGTTGGACAAAACACCAACTCTTCCAACCGGAGCAAATCATCTCGGTTGGGGATCCTAAGTTGGACAAAACACCAACTCTTCCAACCGGAGCAAATCATCTCGGTTGGGAATCCTAAGTTGGACAAAACACCAACTCTTCCAACCGGAGCAAATCATCTCGGTTGGGGATCCTAAGTTAGACAAAACACCAACTCTTCCAACCGGAGCAAATCATCTCGGTTGGGGATCCTAAGTTGGACAAAACACCAACTCTTCCAACCGGAGCAAATCATCTCGGTTGGGAATCCTAAGTTGGACAAAACACCAACTCTTCCAACCGGAACAAATCATCTCGGTTGGGGATCCTAAGTTGGACAAAACACCAACTCTTCCAACCGGAGCAAATCATCTCGGTTGGGGATCCTAAGTTGGACAAAACACCAACTCTTCCAACCGGAGCAAATCATCTCGGTTGGGGATCCTAAGTTGGACAAAACACCAACTCTTCCAACCGGAGCAAATCATCTCGGTTGGGAATCCTAAGTTGGACAAAACACCAACTCTTCCAACCGGAGCAAATCATCTCGGTTGGGGATCCTAAGTTGGACAAAACACCAACTCTTCCAACCGGAGCAAATCATCTCGGTTGGGGATCCTAAGTTGGACAAAACACCAACTCTTCCAACCGGAGCAAATCATCTCGGTTTTAAACATTAAAAGAACAATCCAAGTGCTAATGCAAAATGACTTCTATAATTTGACAAAAAGAATTACATTCTGCTTTGCAAGCCAAAAAATTGCTTTACAAAAAAGAGGAAAGTAAAAAGCTTAAAAATAATACAATTTCAAGTTGGCCGCATTCCATGGCCGGGGTATGGCTCTTCCCTCTAGATCCTCCAAGTGGTAAGCCCCCTTGCCCGCCAGACCAGTGATCTTGTAAGGTCCTTCCCAATTTGCCCCTAGTTTGCCTTCTCCTAGCACCAGGGTGTTGCCCATAATTTTCCTCAAAACCCAATCCCCAACTTTGAACGGTCTGGGGTGCACTGTCTTGTTATACTTCTTGGAGAGCTCTTGTTGGTAAGCGGCAACATGGATGAGGGCTTTCTCCCGGCGCTCTTCCGCTAAGTCCAACTCCAAGGCAATAGCCTCGGCATTTAGCTCGGGCTCAAAACTCTCAGTTCTGAGGGTGGGCATTTCAACTTCCAAGGGTATGACCGCCTCCATGCCATAAGCCAAAGCAAATGGAGTTTCCCCGGTCGAACGTCGCGGGGTTGTTCGATATGCCCAAAGGACGCTCGGTAATTCTTCAGCCCACTTGCCCTTAGCCTTTTCCAACCGTTTCTTCAACCCATCCAGTATAGTCTTGTTTGATGCTTCGGCTTGACCATTGGACTGCGGGTAGGCCGGGGTGGAGTTGTAGAATTCTATCTTTAGGTCTTCACAGAATCCTCTGAATAGGCGACCATCAAACTGGGTACCGTTGTCAGAGATCAAAATCTTGGGGACGCCAAACCGCGTGACAATGTTCTGCCAGACAAATCGCTTCACGTCTTTTTCTTTGATGGTGGCCAAGGGCTCAGCTTCAACCCACTTTGTGAAGTAATCCGTGGCCGCGATGAAGAATTTCCGGTTGCCCGGTGCTGTTGGCAACGGTCCCACTATATCTAGCCCCCACATGGCGAAAGGCCAAGGACTGGTGAGGGGAAGAAGTTCCCTGGCAGGCTGGTGGATCTGATGAGCGAATTTTTGGCATTTCTCGCACTTGCGGACATATTTTTGGGCGTCGGCCTGCATGCACGGCCACCAGTATCCCTGCGAAATAGCTCGGTAAGCCAAGGACCGTCCCCCGACGTGGCTGCCACAACTGCCTTCATGAATTTCAAACAAGAAGGCCTCCACACTGTTCGGGTGCACGCACTTGAGATAAGGACCGGTGAAGGACTTCTTATACAACGCGCCTGATGGAGAGAGCCAAAACCGCTCGGACTTCACCCGGATTTTGTGTGCTTCTTTCTTGTCCGCTGGAAGAGTCCGGTCTCTGAGGAACGAGATCAATGGGTCCATCCATGAAGGACCGAGCTCGGCGCAGAGTACATCCGTCTGCCCGACGTTTTCAATGCTTGGCCGCGGAAGAAAGTCAATCAACAGGGGGTTTGGAGATGTGCTATCTACCATGGAAGCGAGGCCGGCGAGTTCATCAGCCCGGCTGTTTTCGTCCCGGCCAATCTGCTGGACTCTGATTGCCTCAAACTGCTTGATATGGTCCCTGACCAGAGCTTGGTACTTCGCCATCCTGTCGTCCTTCGCTTCATAAATCCCGAAAACTTGATTAACCACAAGCTGGGAATCACTATATACCAGAAGCTCGGCAGCCTTCATTTGGATTGCGCTCTTGAGCCCGGCAAGAAGCGCCTCGTACTCAGCCTCGTTGTTAGATGCCGGGAAGCCGAGTGTGATAGAATGCTCTACGGTTAGGCCGTCCGGGGATATAAGAACAATACCTAGGCCGGCACCATGGCGGTTGGACGCTCCATCAACAAAAAGCTTCCACATGTCCCCCACGAAAAGCTTCCAGCAGTCAGATGGGTCCTGAGAGTTGCGAAGGGCAATGGGATCACAACTGCTCGGCTGTGCGGTGTCAAGTTTGGTGTTGGCCGGTTCAAAGTCAGTGCCCCTTGGTGATTCGACACCGGACTCAGCAAGTTGGTCCGTAATGCCCAAGTCCGTAGGCGAAACACCAGGTTGCGGTGTGAAGCCGGCCGCAGGTTCTGAGCTGCCTGGAACCATTCCTTCCCCCCTTGAGGATTCGGCACCGGACTCAGCAAGTTGGTTCAGAATGCCCAAGTCCGTAGGCGAATCATCAAGTTCGGAGCTGTGTGGAACCATTCCTTCCCCCCTTGGTGATGCGGTACCGGACAGAGTGGATGGGTTGGTGATACACAACTCCGTCATCGCAACACCGGGAGGTATTACCGTGCAAACTGAGGGAATTTCGATGGTGCGCGCTAACTCCGCGGCGCGACCTTCTGCAGATAGTAGTTCCTCGGTTGGCATTGTGGGCGTCTCATCATCTGCCCCGGCAATGACGACCGGGCATACCGGATGAGTGCCAGGTGAGAACTCGGCAACAAAATCGGCCAAGGTTTGGGCTTTGATTGCGGTGCGCGGCTGGAACTTCACATCAAACTGTCCCAACTCGACCGCCCATTTTAATATTCGGCTGGAAAAGTCTGCGCGCTCAAACAAGGCCTTGAGAGGGAACTCGGTCAGTACGACGATGGTATGGGCGTGAAAATAATGTGCCAATTTCCTCGAAGCCATCATCAGTGCCAACGCTAGTTTTTCCAGCGGCAAGTACCGCGTCTCAGCCGGCAGAAGGGTCTTACTTACGTAAAAAATTGGGAGGTGCTTAATTCCTTCAGCCCGAACTAACACCGCACTTACTGCGTGCTGGGAGACGGCAAGGTAAAGGTAGAGTTCCTCACCGGGCTCTGGTGTAACCAACAGCGGCGGGGAAGACAAATAATCCTTGAGCTCAGCCAAAGCTCGGTCACACTCGTCATCCCATGAGAATTTTGACTTCAATGCTTGAAAGAAAGGGCGGCAGCGATCTGATGACCGGCTTATAAATCGATTAAGCGCGGCGGCCATACCGGCCAGATGCTGTACGTCCTTAGCCGAGCTAGGTTGTTTCAATTCTTGCACGGCTTTGATCTGGGTAGGGTCTGCTTCGATGCCTCGGTTCGTGACTAAGAATCCCAAAAATTTCCCGGATCCCACGCCAAAGGTACACTTCGAGGCGTTCAAGCGCAGCTTGTGCTTCTTAAGAATGGCGAACATCTCGGCTAAGTCGGACAGATGGTGTGCCTCATGTCGGCTCTTTACCACCATATCATCGATGTAAGCCTCCATTGTCCGGCCGAGCAAAGGAGCGAACATTTTGGTCACCATCCTCTGAAAGGTTGCCCCGGCGTTTTTCAAACCAAAGGGCATAACTCGATAGCAGAAGAGTCCCCTTGGAGTCGTAAAAGAGGTGATTTCTTGGTCAGGCCCATGCATGGCAATCTGGTGATAGCCGCGGTATGCATCCAAGAAACTGAGCCGGCTGTGTCCAGCCGTCAAATCCACTAGCTGGTCAATGCGCGGCAAAGGGAAGCTGTCTTTTGGACAAGCTCGGTTGACTGTCTTATAGTCGACACAAACTCGCCACTTTCCATTTTTCTTGGGCACCACTACCGTGTTGGAAATCCACCGAGGGTAGTGCACTTCCTGTATTGCTCGTGCCTCAAGCAAGTTCTTTACCTCCTCTGCTACTACCTCGGCGTGATGCAGCGCCGATCGCCTTGTTCGCTGGATGACTGGCTTTGCTCCAGGGAAGACATTGAGGTGATGGCAGATAAAGCTTGGGTCAAGACCAGGCATGTCATAGGGCGACCATGCAAAGACTTCGATGTTCGCCATTAAAAACTCGATCATCTCGGTTCTCTCCATGGCCGAGAGACTTGAACCGAGCAAGAAGAACCTGTCCGGCTGCTCGGCATCAATCCGTACCTCAACTAATTCTTCAACTGCCTTGTCTTCTACTTTGGTGCCAACATCATCCAAGACACTCTGGTCCTCCGGTCCCTCGATCATTTGAACGAATCCTTTGGCAGCCCGGCTCCCGTTGACCGCCACGAAACACTGCTTGGACATGACCTGATCACCCCAAATCTCCTCGATTGCCCCCATAGCCGAGGGGAATCTCATCACCTGGTGGTAGGTCGATGCTACGGCTTGCATGGCGTGAAGCCATCCTCTTCCAAGGATAAGGTTGTATGTTGAAGGCACTTGTAGCACCCAAAACTCCACTTGCTGGACCACGGATCCCGCTTTGACCGGCAGGATAATCTTTCCCAATGGCCACTCCGGCTGCGAGTTAAATCCAACCAGTGGCGAAGTGGCCGGTGCCAAGTCTGTCTCACGAAGTTTGAGCTGTTTGAACGCATCATAATACATGATCTCGACCGAGCTTCCCTGATCGATCAAGATCCGTCTAACATCAAATTCTTTGACGCGTAGTGTTACGACAAGAGCATCGTTGTGCGGCGTCTGGATACGCTCTAAATCCCTTGAGGTGAAACTGATCACGTCTTTCTCCTCTGTCTTCCCCCTTTTGATGGCAGGCTGTACTGACAAAACTTCCCTCATGTGCTCTGCCTTCTTGATCATGCCCCGGAGTTCGCAGACACGCTCCGGTTCCACGATGCCGTGGATGACATTAATGACTCCTTGTGGTGGTGCATCTCGGTCGTCCTGTCCCCTGGGATCAACCGGAGCCTGATTTGGTTTCACTCCGCCATCAATGTAAAGGTCCAGATGCCCGGCCGCAACCAATTCTTCCAAATGTTGTCGCAAAGGCAAACAATCCTCAGTCCGGTGGCCCCTCTCCCGGTGAAACGTACAACGATACCGCGGGTTGTACCCCTTTTGTCCATCGCCCAACTTAGCAGGAAACCGGACATACTCCTCGTCTCGGATTTCGCTAAGTATGCGATAGATTGGAATCTTAAAGACCGTGGTTATGCCAGTCCTTGCCTTCATTCTCCTGTTTGCGTCCTCAACGTCGTCACGGGGGTAGTCATCCCGGTCATTCCGACGTCCTCTACCCCGGTTTTTTCGATTTGAACCTCGGTCTGATTCCTCTGCCCGGTCATTTGAGCGGCTGGACTCTTGCCCAACTGCGTGCACCTTGCCTGCTGTCTTCTTGTCTGTTCCGACCGGAGTGGCCTTTACGGTGGAAGCCGACGCATCATCCTCTACTCGGATGTGCTCGTTGATGCACTGCATGAGCTGGCCCATGGAAGTCGGTTGGTGCATGGTAAGCGAGTCCCGCAGTCTATGTCCGACCGGGAGACCGCGCTTGTACTGCGTGATAGCAAGGTTGACCGGGCAGTCTAAGATCTCGTTGAAGGTTTCCCAATACCTTGAATTGTACACCTTCAGTGTGTCGCACGGTTCCATCTTGACACTCAGCAAGTGATCAACTTCCTTTGGTGTTTTTGTGTTGGTTTTGAAGCGCGTAACAAACGCCTCGGCCAACTGATGCCACCTTTGTATACTCCCTTCCGGCAACCTCTCGAACCACTTTAAGCCCAGCTCGCCTAAACTTGACGGGAAGATTAGGCACATAAGTCCGTCATTGCGCCGATGTCCGGCCATAACCTGTCGGAAGTGGCTCACATGCATGTACGGATCGGTCTTCCCGTCGTAAAGTGTGAACTTAGGCTGATGGAAGCCCGCTGGAAGCGGCGTTGTTTCTATTTCCAGGGAGAAAGGAGTGGCATTCAACCTTGCCAAGTCTGTATCTTCGAATATCGGCACCGCCTGGCGGGGTGGAAGCATTCCGACCTCCTCGCTGGCATGAACCCCGTAGGAGAGCCGCTGGAAAGCAGGTATTCTCTGAGCTTCGCGCCGGCGAGCCCGCTCCCTTAATACTGCCCGTAAGTCCTCTGACTGAGCTGAATAAGAATACCTCGACGTCGTCGCCGGACGTGAGGGTTTGTAGGTGCTGTCTTGCGCGCTGGACTTTTCTGCACGCACGTCGGAATCACCAACCTGGTAACTTCTGGTGATAGATATGGACTGAGTATGTCGTTGGCTCTGTCCGCCTGAACGGCGGGATAGGGTGCGCTCACTGTGGTCCCCCACTCCAGCTACACCTTTCCCTTTGACATGCCGTTTAAGATCCTCCATCTCCGCCGCCATCCGCCTGATGACAGCGTCTTGGTCCCTTAACTTGCTTTCCAGTCGCCTGGCGTGTGAGTCTCTCCGCCGGTGACCGTCTGGACTCCGTGAATGCCCATGACTCCTTCCGCGCTTATCCCGCGCGTCTCCTGACTGTCCTCCAGTGGGCGTCCCCAACTCAGCCATTGGATGGACGGCAGGTGGTCCCTCTCTCCTTCGGGTATACTCCGGGGTGGCTCCATCGATGGCGGACAACGGGAACTCGTCGTTGTTCGCCATGGACGGCGATCAGATGAACCTGGAAGACAAGGTTTTGTCTGTCAAGATTCCCACAGACGGCGCCAATTGTACGGGGAGCAGATATTCCGGCGTGCCCGTATTCCTTTCTTCCGAGCTCCGTCGATGTCCGATCACCTGCGAGTCAATAAGGATGAGCTACCCGGCGGTGTGTGGCCGGAAAAACCCCTCCGACGGTCAAGTTAGCACACACCTTAGAGGGAATAGAGAGAAGGGAGAGAGGGTTTGTGTGTAGGGATTTTCTTACAGAGTGTTCGTTTGTCCCGTATGGGGGGCGCAGACAGGCTTATATACCTTCTGTGCCCCATATCCACTCCCTGTCATCTCCTGACACGTGGCTCTGCTATCCCATCTGTCAGCTTAAACCATGCCGTTCATCACCTGCTCTCAACTGCCTGCCAGCATAGCTGGAGCTCGGCAGCCGAGCTGCCCTACCTCGGTCATACCATGCTTCATACCTTAAGCGCCCGACCGGATAACCGAATGAAGGACCGGGCTAGGCGGCATCTCGGCAAAGCTTAGCCCGGGATCCTCCTTTGGTCGGTCTTCTCGCCGGTCAGTCAGCTACCTCGACTGACCGCGCCTTTCCGAGCGCCGGCCTCTCGGTCTGTCTGATCTCGACAATCCTCAGACCGAGCATCCTGGTCTGACCGGTCACTTCCTGGCCGAGCACCTTCTGCACGGTTCGGGGCAGCACATAGTCCAAACTCTGCCCGGCCCAAGTTCTGGTAGCCCATCTCCGGGTGAACAGTCGATCATCTCGGCCCACTGCTCTGCTGGGCCCCCAACCTGTTCGGTTTATACCTCGGCCCAACGCCGGAGCATAAATCACCCTCTCAATTGCCCCTTAATTCCGTCCGCGGAAGCGTGACTGGGATTATTCACCTCGTCCGAGATAACGTTTATCCGGTCATCAGGATGCCAAGCTTCGACCGAGCTAGTTGACGCAATTGTCCGCAGATTTGACCGGTTATATTCCTCGGCTGACCTTTCCTCGTTGAAAGCAGCTCGGTTGGCTCTTCGTCTTTTCAACCCGTCGCTTCAGTCCTGCCAAAGCCATAAATGGTGACACGTGGCGGTCTGCCATTGGTCATCGGGCAGCCAACCCGCCGTTTTTGCCAGAATTTGAATTTGGGCGGTCTCTAACGCCTATACAAATTTGCCCCCCCCCCAGTTCCGTTTTTCCTCTACTGCTGCATCCATCTCTGTCAATTCTCAGACCCAAGCTCGACTGCCATCCTGCCATTCTTCGTGTTTGGGAAGAACACCTTCGGCCCTTCACAGGTAAGATGTCCAATCTCTCTTATGTTGCTATTTACTCTTATTTTGCACACATTAGGACCCGAAAACATAGCTTTTAGGGCTTAGACCATAGAAAACGTCCTAAACCTCCCACTGTTCTTGGTGTTCTTCGTCTTCCTGAAGAACATCGAAGAACTGGGGTGAATCGGGCTCTGGGCCTTCTTTTGATCCGAAAAGTTAGCCAAACCGGGCAAACAACGTGTTTGTTCCAATCATGGCAAAAACCGAGATAACCAAAGGGCTTGGTCGCTTAACCGGGCTAACATCAGGTCTGCTTGGGCGACCGAGCTCCTTAATCAGACAACCGAGGTAGTTTGGCCCCCTTACCGACCGAGCTGAAGTCTAGCTCTCTTAGCGAAACCACACACTTACACTTACCATCCTCTTCCTGCAGAGTCCAAGGGGACCCCTGTCATTCCTGAACTTCTCAGGACCGAGCTGCAGCAATTTATCACCGTGCCCAACCCATCAACCGGGCTATAGTAAGTCGGCCACAAATGGGGAAGTTCCGCTTCCTTGTGGATACTCCGGCCGCGCTAGCCGCTTTCAGAGAGGACTACGGCGTCCCGGCCAACGTCCATCTCGAGCTGGCCGAAGAAGAGACCACGCCTTGGGGTAGGGAGGAATGCCCCTTCACCGTGCTATCCATCGTTGAAGGGGGTCTTCGTTTCCCACTCAACCCTCTCATAACCGAGTTCCTCCGCCGAACCGGGCTGGCACCCACACAGGTGTCCACCAACACATACAGAATAATCAACGGCGTACACGAATTGAACTAACGGCTGGGCGCCAACTTAGGCCTAGCCGAGATATTAAGGCAATACACTATGGGCCACACCGGTGACGGCCTGGCTTACTACCTGAAAATAAGACCGGGCAAGGAAAAAATCGTAACCGGCACCCCGGACAAAGATATGCACGATGATGATTTCTTCTGGGTGTCCGGCAACTACGAAACAGCCGAGGTGCCGGGCTGGTTCATAAGCAAGGACTTCGGTTCTTCATGTAAGCCACTCCAACTTGCTCGGTTAACTTTATTCTTTAGTTTTACTAACCGGTTTCCCTGTTTCTTTTACAGCTATCCAAGCCTTGCAAGCCAACTACCAATTCCCCAACGTCGAGGCAATTCGGGCCGTGCTTAGGTACCGTCACCGAGACTGCAACGAATTGCTCGGCTACACACCGACTTACAGATATTCTGCTCCGCGCCGGAGTAGAGTAACTGACTTCCTTAGAGCTCCTTCGCCACCTCCAGATCCAACACTACCAGACGTCCCATTAATCCGGTTAACTGACGAGCAAGAAATGGCCAAAAGATCTCGGATCAAAAACCTTCTAACCGCGACCTCAGCCGAGATACCGAGCGTCACCACCCGTTCCCCGGCTGCCGGTCAATCGAGTGCAGCCGTCGTAGCCCTTGCTTCTCCGGCTCCAGCTGCCGTGCAATCCGCTAGAGAAGCGCGCCGGGCTGGAAAAAGACCAAGGGCAGATCCCTCCGCCGAGCTCGTCACCGAGCTGACAACCGAGCATCCTGTTGAAACTCCTGCTCCCGTGCCCGCTTGGCGTCCTCAGCTGAAGCACCGGGGACAGGACATCCCGGCGACTGCATCGATCAAGGCAGACAAAGAACATTTGCTTGCCTTCGATCTCTCCAAAGCATTTCTCCTACCGGGCGACGTGGTAGGCAGTGACCACGTCCCTGACACCCGGCTGGTAAAATCTTCTGTGAAGTCGATGGCCAGGGTAAGTCGGCGTTCTTTTTAACATTTCACAGGTGTTTGCTCGGTCCTTCTTGCTCGGTCCCCTTTCTGATGTACTTTGCTTCTTTTTGCAGGCCATTCAAAAACAACATTTGGTCCTAGAGCGCATCCACCGGCTTAGGCAGAAAGCCAACGACACTGCGAGCCATGTTGAAAGCCTCCAAGCCGAGCTCGGCCGGGCTAAAGCTTCTCTCGAAATGGCCAACCATAACAACAATAGACTGCTCGGTCAGCTGGGCGCAGCCGAGAAAAAACAAAGTGAGCTTCAGGCCGAGGTTGACGCTTTGAAGAAGGCGAAGAAGAAGGCTTGCCGGGCTGCCAACAAGGCCGGGTTCAACGAGGCCGAGGAGAGCTATAAGAAGCAGGTGTTTGCAACACAAGACATCTACTTCAAGGCCGGTTGGAAGTCTGCCTGTGAACACCTCGGCCAGGGCTCTGACACCGACGTTTTTGCCAATCCTCCCAAAGCTTCACTACCGGTCTACCTCGTGCCATATGCAAATGATGTATTTACTGCGCTTCAAGCGGAGGCCGAGGAAGGACTTGAAGATGGAGAGGATGACACAGATTCTGAGGAAGAAGAGGCCGAGGTGCCTGAACAGCCCGGCAACGATGAGCCCGGCGCTCAAGAAGCAAGCCAAGCTGTTGACCTTGACGCTGATGCTGCCGAGGATGAGTTCGCCAATCTTTCCCCCTTAGTTTAGGTTTCTTTTCTCTGTATTTTTGCTTTCAATACACTTGATGTAACCGGGCTTTGTCCCCACCTTTTGTAATGAATTTCTTTATCAATGAAAAATTTTGAATTTTCGCCAAGTGTTTGCCCGGTAGTAATTAATTCCGTCTTCAGCAAACTATCTCGGTACGACTTATCATTTGAACACTTGGTCGACCGGAGTCCATAACATGGTCGACGCAGTTGAGCATAACAAAACAAATTCACGCACCGAAATATCCATCTCGATTGTTGCTAAGTTTGGACAAGATACCATGTTGGACAAGACGCCAACTCTTCCAACCGGAGTACTTTATCACGGTTGGGAATCCCAAGTTGGACAGAACACCAACTCTTCCAACCGGAGTACTTCATCTCGGTTGGGAATCCAAAGTTGGATAAAACACCAACTCTTCCAACCGGAACAAATCATCTCGGTTGGGGATCCTAAGTTGGACAAAACACCAACTCTTCCAACCGGAGCAAATCATCTCGGTTGGGGATCCTAAGTTGGACAAAACACCAACTCTTCCAACCGGAGCAAATCATCTCGGTTGGGAATCCTAAGTTGGACAAAACACCAACTCTTCCAACCGGAGCAAATCATCTCGGTTGGGGATCCTAAGTTGGACAAAACACCAACTCTTCCAACCGGAACAAATCATCTCGGTTGGGGATCCTAAGTTGGACAAAACACCAACTCTTCCAACCGGAGCAAATCATCTCGGTTGGGGATCCTAAGTTGGACAAAACACCAACTCTTCCAACCGGAGCAAATCATCTCGGTTGGGAATCCTAAGTTGGACAAAACACCAACTCTTCCAACCGGAGCAAATCATCTCGGTTGGGGATCCTAAGTTGGACAAAACACCAACTCTTCCAACCGGAGCAAATCATCTCGGTTGGGGATCCTAAGTTGGACAAAACACCAACTCTTCCAACCGGAGCAAATCATCTCGGTTGGGAATCCTAAGTTGGACAAAACACCAACTCTTCCAACCGGAACAAATCATCTCGGTTGGGGATCCTAAGTTGGACAAAACACCAACTCTTCCAACCGGAGCAAATCATCTCGGTTGGGGATCCTAAGTTGGACAAAACACCAACTCTTCCAACCGGAGCAAATCATCTCGGTTGGGGATCCTAAGTTGGACAAAACACCAACTCTTCCAACCGGAGCAAATCATCTCGGTTGGGAATCCTAAGTTGGACAAAACACCAACTCTTCCAACCGGAGCAAATCATCTCGGTTGGGGATCCTAAGTTGGACAAAACACCAACTCTTCCAACCGGAGCAAATCATCTCGGTTGGGGATCCTAAGTTGGACAAAACACCAACTCTTCCAACCGGAGCAAATCATCTCGGTTTTAAACATTAAAAGAACAATCCAAGTGCTAATGCAAAATGACTTCTATAATTTGACAAAAAGAATTACATTCTGCTTTGCAAGCCAAAAAATTGCTTTACAAAAAAGAGGAAAGTAAAAAGCTTAAAAATAATACAATTTCAAGTTGGCCGCATTCCATGGCCGGGGTATGGCTCTTCCCTCTAGATCCTCCAAGTGGTAAGCCCCCTTGCCCGCCAGACCAGTGATCTTGTAAGGTCCTTCCCAATTTGCCCCTAGTTTGCCTTCTCCTGGCACCAGGGTGTTGCCCATAATTTTCCTCAAAACCCAATCCCCAACTTTGAACGGTCTGGGGTGCACTGTCTTGTTATACTTCTTGGAGAGCTCTTGTTGGTAAGCGGCAACATGGATGAGGGCTTTCTCCCGGCGCTCTTCCGCTAAGTCCAACTCCAAGGCAATAGCCTCGGCATTTAGCTCGGGCTCAAAACTCTCAGTTCTGAGGGTGGGCATTTCAACTTCCAAGGGTATGACCGCCTCCATGCCATAAGCCAAAGCAAATGGAGTTTCCCCGGTCGAACGTCGCGGGGTTGTTCGATATGCCCAAAGGACGCTCGGTAATTCTTCAGCCCACTTGCCCTTAGCCTTTTCCAACCGTTTCTTCAACCCATCCAGTATAGTCTTGTTTGATGCTTCGGCTTGACCATTGGACTGCGGGTAGGCCGGGGTGGAGTTGTAGAATTCTATCTTTAGGTCTTCACAGAATCCTCTGAATAGGCGACCATCAAACTGGGTACCGTTGTCAGAGATCAAAATCTTGGGGACGCCAAACCGCGTGACAATGTTCTGCCAGACAAATCGCTTCACGTCTTTTTCTTTGATGGTGGCCAAGGGCTCAGCTTCAACCCACTTTGTGAAGTAATCCGTGGCCGCGATGAAGAATTTCCGGTTGCCCGGTGCTGTTGGCAACGGTCCCACTATATCTAGCCCCCACATGGCGAAAGGCCAAGGACTGGTGAGGGGAAGAAGTTCCCTGGCAGGCTGGTGGATCTGATGAGCGAATTTTTGGCATTTCTCGCACTTGCGGACATATTTTTGGGCGTCGGCCTGCATGCACGGCCACCAGTATCCCTGCGAAATAGCTCGGTAAGCCAAGGACCGTCCCCCGACGTGGCTGCCACAACTGCCTTCATGAATTTCAAACAAGAAGGCCTCCACACTGTTCGGGTGCACGCACTTGAGATAAGGACCGGTGAAGGACTTCTTATACAACGCGCCTGATGGAGAGAGCCAAAACCGCTCGGACTTCACCCGGATTTTGTGTGCTTCTTTCTTGTCCGCTGGAAGAGTCCGGTCTCTGAGGAACGAGATCAATGGGTCCATCCATGAAGGACCGAGCTCGGCGCAGAGTACATCCGTCTGCCCGACGTTTTCAATGCTTGGCCGCGGAAGAAAGTCAATCAACAGGGGGTTTGGAGATGTGCTATCTACCATGGAAGCGAGGCCGGCGAGTTCATCAGCCCGGCTGTTTTCGTCCCGGCCAATCTGCTGGACTCTGATTGCCTCAAACTGCTTGATATGGTCCCTGACCAGAGCTTGGTACTTCGCCATCCTGTCGTCCTTCGCTTCATAAATCCCGGAAACTTGATTAACCACAAGCTGGGAATCACTATATACCAGAAGCTCGGCAGCCTTCATTTGGATTGCGCTCTTGAGCCCGGCAAGAAGCGCCTCGTACTCAGCCTCGTTGTTAGATGCCGGGAAGCCGAGTGTGATAGAATGCTCTACGGTTAGGCCGTCCGGGGATATAAGAACAATACCTAGGCCGGCACCATGGCGGTTGGACGCTCCATCAACAAAAAGCTTCCACATGTCCCCCACGAAAAGCTTCCAGCAGTCAGATGGGTCCTGAGAGTTGCGAAGGGCAATGGGATCACAACTGCTCGGCTGTGCGGTGTCAAGTTTGGTGTTGGCCGGTTCAAAGTCAGTGCCCCTTGGTGATTCGACACCGGACTCAGCAAGTTGGTCCGTAATGCCCAAGTCCGTAGGCGAAACACCAGGTTGCGGTGTGAAGCCGGCCGCAGGTTCTGAGCTGCCTGGAACCATTCCTTCCCCCCTTGAGGATTCGGCACCGGACTCAGCAAGTTGGTTCAGAATGCCCAAGTCCGTAGGCGAATCATCAAGTTCGGAGCTGTGTGGAACCATTCCTTCCCCCCTTGGTGATGCGGTACCGGACAGAGTGGATGGGTTGGTGATACACAACTCCGTCATCGCAACACCGGGAGGTATTACCGTGCAAACTGAGGGAATTTCGATGGTGCACGCTAACTCCGCGGCGCGACCTTCTGCAGATAGTAGTTCCTCGGTTGGCATTGTGGGCGTCTCATCATCTGCCCCGGCAATGACGACCGGGCATACCGGATGAGTGCCAGGTGAGAACTCGGCAACAAAATCGGCCAAGGTTTGGGCTTTGATTGCGGTGCGCGGCTGGAACTTCACATCAAACTGTCCCAACTCGACCGCCCATTTTAATATTCGGCTGGAAAAGTCTGCGCGCTCAAACAAGGCCTTGAGAGGGAACTCGGTCAGTACGACGATGGTATGGGCGTGAAAATAATGTGCCAATTTCCTCGAAGCCATCATCAGTGCCAACGCTAGTTTTTCCAGCGGCAAGTACCGCGTCTCAGCCGGCAGAAGGGTCTTACTTACGTAAAAAATTGGGAGGTGCTTAATTCCTTCAGCCCGAACTAACACCGCACTTACTGCGTGCTGGGAGACGGCAAGGTAAAGGTAGAGTTCCTCACCGGGCTCTGGTGTAACCAACAGCGGCGGGGAAGACAAATAATCCTTGAGCTCAGCCAAAGCTCGGTCACACTCGTCATCCCATGAGAATTTTGACTTCAATGCTTGAAAGAAAGGGCGGCAGCGATCTGATGACCGGCTTATAAATCGATTAAGCGCGGCGGCCATACCGGCCAGATGCTGTACGTCCTTAGCCGAGCTAGGTTGTTCAATTCTTGCACGGCTTTGATCTGGGTAGGGTCTGCTTCGATGCCTCGGTTCGTGACTAAGAATCCCAAAAATTTCCCGGATCCCACGCCAAAGGTACACTTCGAGGCGTTCAAGCGCAGCTTGTGCTTCTTAAGAATGGCGAACATCTCGGCTAAGTCGGACAGATGGTGTGCCTCATGTCGGCTCTTTACCACCATATCATCGATGTAAGCCTCCATTGTCCGGCCGAGCAAAGGAGCGAACATTTTGGTCACCATCCTCTGAAAGGTTGCCCCGGCGTTTTTCAAACCAAAGGGCATAACTCGATAGCAGAAGAGTCCCCTTGGAGTCGTAAAAGAGGTGATTTCTTGGTCAGGCCCATGCATGGCAATCTGGTGATAGCCGCGGTATGCATCCAAGAAACTGAGCCGGCTGTGTCCAGCCGTCAAATCCACTAGCTGGTCAATGCGCGGCAAAGGGAAGCTGTCTTTTGGACAAGCTCGGTTGACTGTCTTATAGTCGACACAAACTCGCCACTTTCCATTTTTCTTGGGCACCACTACCGTGTTGGAAATCCACCGAGGGTAGTGCACTTCCTGTATTGCTCGTGCCTCAAGCAAGTTCTTTACCTCCTCTGCTACTACCTCGGCGTGATGCAGCGCCGATCGCCTTGTTCGCTGGATGACTGGCTTTGCTCCAGGGAAGACATTGAGGTGATGGCAGATAAAGCTTGGGTCAAGACCAGGCATGTCATAGGGCGACCATGCAAAGACTTCGATGTTCGCCATTAAAAACTCGATCATCTCGGTTCTCTCCATGGCCGAGAGACTTGAACCGAGCAAGAAGAACCTGTCCGGCTGCTCGGCATCAATCCGTACCTCAACTAATTCTTCAACTGCCTTGTCTTCTACTTTGGTGCCAACATCATCCAAGACACTCTGGTCCTCCGGTCCCTCGATCATTTGAACGAATCCTTTGGCAGCCCGGCTCCCGTTGACCGCCACGAAACACTGCTTGGACATGACCTGATCACCCCAAATCTCCTCGATTGCCCCCATAGCCGAGGGGAATCTCATCACCTGGTGGTAGGTCGATGCTACGGCTTGCATGGCGTGAAGCCATCCTCTTCCAAGGATAAGGTTGTATGTTGAAGGCACTTGTAGCACCCAAAACTCCACTTGCTGGACCACGGATCCCGCTTTGACCGGCAGGATAATCTTTCCCAATGGCCACTCCGGCTGCGAGTTAAATCCAACCAGTGGCGAAGTGGCCGGTGCCAAGTCTGTCTCACGAAGTTTGAGCTGTTTGAACGCATCATAATACATGATCTCGACCGAGCTTCCCTGATCGATCAAGATCCGTCTAACATCAAATTCTTTGACGCGTAGTGTTACGACAAGAGCATCGTTGTGCGGCGTCTGGATACGCTCTAAATCCCTTGAGGTGAAACTGATCACGTCTTTCTCCTCTGTCTTCCCCCTTTTGATGGCAGGCTGTACTGACAAAACTTCCCTCATGTGCTCTGCCTTCTTGATCATGCCCCGGAGTTCGCAGACACGCTCCGGTTCCACGATGCCGTGGATGACATTAATGACTCCTTGTGGTGGTGCATCTCGGTCGTCCTGTCCCCTGGGATCAACCGGAGCCTGATTTGGTTTCACTCCGCCATCAATGTAAAGGTCCAGATGCCCGGCCGCAACCAATTCTTCCAAATGTTGTCGCAAAGGCAAACAATCCTCAGTCCGGTGGCCCCTCTCCCGGTGAAACGTACAACGATACCGCGGGTTGTACCCCTTTTGTCCATCGCCCAACTTAGCAGGAAACCGGACATACTCCTCGTCTCGGATTTCGCTAAGTATGCGATAGATTGGAATCTTAAAGACCGTGGTTATGCCAGTCCTTGCCTTCATTCTCCTGTTTGCGTCCTCAACGTCGTCACGGGGGTAGTCATCCCGGTCATTCCGACGTCCTCTACCCCGGTTTTTTCGATTTGAACCTCGGTCTGATTCCTCTGCCCGGTCATTTGAGCGGCTGGACTCTTGCCCAACTGCGTGCACCTTGCCTGCTGTCTTCTTGTCTGTTCCGACCGGAGTGGCCTTTACGGTGGAAGCCGACGCATCATCCTCTACTCGGATGTGCTCGTTGATGCGCTGCATGAGCTGGCCCATGGAAGTCGGTTGGTGCATGGTAAGCGAGTCCCGCAGTCTATGTCCGACCGGGAGACCGCGCTTGTACTGCGTGATAGCAAGGTTGACCGGGCAGTCTAAGATCTCGTTGAAGGTTTCCCAATACCTTGAATTGTACACCTTCAGTGTGTCGCACGGTTCCATCTTGACACTCAGCAAGTGATCAACTTCCTTTGGTGTTTTTGTGTTGGTTTTGAAGCGCGTAACAAACGCCTCGGCCAACTGATGCCACCTTTGTATACTCCCTTCCGGCAACCTCTCGAACCACTTTAAGCCCAGCTCGCCTAAACTTGACGGGAAGATTAGGCACATAAGTCCGTCATTGCGCCGATGTCCGGCCATAACCTGTCGGAAGTGGCTCACATGCATGTACGGATCGGTCTTCCCGTCGTAAAGTGTGAACTTAGGCTGATGGAAGCCCGCTGGAAGCGGCGTTGTTTCTATTTCCAGGGAGAAAGGAGTGGCATTCAACCTTGCCAAGTCTGTATCTTCGAATATCGGCACCGCCTGGCGGGGTGGAAGCATTCCGACCTCCTCGCTGGCATGAACCCCGTAGGAGAGCCGCTGGAAAGCAGGTATTCTCTGAGCTTCGCGCCGGCGAGCCCGCTCCCTTAATACTGCCCGTAAGTCCTCTGACTGAGCTGAATAAGAATACCTCGACGTCGTCGCCGGACGTGAGGGTTTGTAGGTGCTGTCTTGCGCGCTGGACTTTTCTGCACGCACGTCGGAATCACCAACCTGGTAACTTCTGGTGATAGATATGGACTGAGTATGTCGTTGGCTCTGTCCGCCTGAACGGCGGGATAGGGTGCGCTCACTGTGGTCCCCCACTCCAGCTACACCTTTCCCTTTGACATGCCGTTTAAGATCCTCCATCTCCGCCGCCATCCGCCTGATGACAGCGTCTTGGTCCCTTAACTTGCTTTCCAGTCGCCTGGCGTGTGAGTCTCTCCGCCGGTGACCGTCTGGACTCCGTGAATGCCCATGACTCCTTCCGCGCTTATCCCGCGCGTCTCCTGACTGTCCTCCAGTGGGCGTCCCCAACTCAGCCATTGGATGGACGGCAGGTGGTCCCTCTCTCCTTCGGGTATACTCCGGGGTGGTTCCATCGATGGCGGACAACGGGAACTCGTCGTTGTTCGCCATGGACGGCGATCAGATGAACCTGGAAGACAAGGTTTTGTCTGTCAAGATTCCCACAGACGGCGCCAATTGTACGGGGAGCAGATATTCCGGCGTGCCCGTATTCCTTTCTTCCGAGCTCCGTCGATGTCCGATCACCTGCGAGTCAATAAGGATGAGCTACCCGGCGGTGTGTGGCCGGAAAAACCCCTCCGACGGTCAAGTTAGCACACACCTTAGAGGGAATAGAGAGAAGGGAGAGAGGGTTTGTGTGTAGGGATTTTCTTACAGAGTGTTCGTTTGTCCCGTATGGGGGGCGCAGACAGGCTTATATACCTTCTGTGCCCCATATCCACTCCCTGTCATCTCCTGACACGTGGCTCTGCTATCCCATCTGTCAGCTTAAACCATGCCGTTCATCACCTGCTCTCAACTGCCTGCCAGCATAGCTGGAGCTCGGCAGCCGAGCTGCCCTACCTCGGTCATACCATGCTTCATACCTTAAGCGCCCGACCGGATAACCGAATGAAGGACCGGGCTAGGCGGCATCTCGGCAAAGCTTAGCCCGGGATCCTCCTTTGGTCGGTCTTCTCGCCGGTCAGTCAGCTACCTCGGCTGACCGCGCCTTTCCGAGCGCCGGCCTCTCGGTCTGTCTGATCTCGACAATCCTCAGACCGAGCATCCTGGTCTGACCGGTCACTTCCTGGCCGAGCACCTTCTGCACGGTTCGGGGCAGCACATAGTCCAAACTCTGCCCGGCCCAAGTTCTGGTAGCCCATCTCCGGGTGAACAGTCGATCATCTCGGCCCACTGCTCTGCTGGGCCCCCAACCTGTTCGGTTTATACCTCGGCCCAACGCCGGAGCATAAATCACCCTCTCAGTAGCCAATTTTGTCTTCTATGTTTTTTTTAGCTAGAAAGCCAAAACCAAACATAGCTTTAAGGCTCTGTTTGGCAAGAGCTAAACAGGGTTTTTTGGCTATTTTAGCCACAAAAGACAAAATAGGCTATTTTAGCCACAAAAAATAAAATATCACATCCAACCCATAATCATTACATTCTTCTCTCACAAAAAAAGTCAAAAAAGTCGAAAAGTTCTTTCCAAACCAAACTTTTTAGCCCAGGCTAAAATAGTAAAAAAAGCCAAAAAGCCAACTCACTTCCCAAACGGAGGCTAAGTAATTTTTATTTATTTATTATTTATTCTTTATGACATTTTTAAAACTTTTTCAAAAATTTTTACTCCACTAGACATACAAAAAATTAAAAAAAAATATATAAATATAATTCACCTTACCGTTTAATATGTTTTTTATCTAATAAAATTGTATTTATTTACAACTTTATTGTCTTCATTTTAATAACTTTGCATTTTTCATAATAACATTGAAAAATTATGCTTTCATTGAAAAAATTGAAACATAAAAAATACTAAAAATTACATGTAACAATACATTACATTGCAAAATAAAAATTACATTGAAAAATAAATGACATTGCAAAATGAAAAGTGCATTCTCCTTCAATTATTCATCAGGAGGCAGGGAAAAATAATAATTTGGGTTGTTCACACGTGTGGATCACATTATAAAAATCTCAATTTTGCGAATTATGTAATAAACTTTCGTTTGAGGGTCCATATTAGATATGTCCAATCATTATCAAATGTTCTTCTTCTTTTTATCTCAAGTTCTTTGATCTTCTACAATGCTTGAACCCTTTTTTTCTTCGCTTTCAACTTTTTTCATTTCCTTTCCAGCAAGTTGTTGGTTAAATGTCTCCAACAAATTGTTAAATTTGTCAACTTCAACTTCAATGACTAGATTTTTTCGAAGTAATTCTTTTGCAAATTTCCTACCTATAGGCTTTACTCATTGTAGAGACACTACCTTTACCAATTGGATTATTACCAGCACTTGGATTGTTGCTAACACTTGGACTGTTATCGTCTTCAAAAGAAATGCAATTATCTATAGCGAATTTAGGGACTGAATCGATAAATGGTGCATGTATCCTTTCACTACATTAGTAAGAGTTACATCTTACTACCTGATATTGTTTTGCAAGACTGACTAATAATATTCAAAAACAAAATGTTTGTTCTCATCTTAATGGTATAAAAGTTTTACTTGAAACATCTATGTCGATAAAATATTAAATTAATTAATTAGTTTATTTTTATATGAGACAAAATAAAAAAAACTAAGTAAATAAAGATGAAATTTACTATATAATAATATTTACCACTACTATTATATAAATATTGGCTAAATTACACTGACACTTCTTGAGGTTTATATTTATTACAGTTCCCCCCTCACCTTTTGGAAATTACATCTCCCCCCTGAGTGTCACGACCCGCTCCCCGTACCCAAGGGTTAAATATTGTGATGGCCAGTAACTGAGGTTACCTCCGGCCAATCCTTGAACAATTAAATAAATGCGAGCGGAGATAATATTTAAGTGAGGGTACCAAAATAACCATTGGAGCTTCTATTTAATTAAATTGTCAGAGTTGAATTATGTCTACAAGTGCTCTGTGCCTACCCACATGCTGACCCTGGCATGTCACTTGAAAGTAGTAAACAACTATAAGCACATGGCAGAGTGAGAAATATTATACTAAGAGTATAAAGGCATAAAATTCACCATGGATAATTATTAGCTAAGCAGAGCTTGATATTAAAATGCAGAATATATAATACAGAGATCATTTAACATATAATACGGAAAACATAATCATAATCATAACCACGGTACAGAACGGAACAGAACAGATGTATAGACTCAAGAGGTGACTCGTACGAATTCTAAAGGTGGCTCCCACCATAGTGTAGCACTTAGTTCCGTACAGCACTTTGCTCCACACCAGAGGGCAAGAACAGAACAAATGTATGGACTCAAGAGGTGACTCGTACGAATTCTAGAAGTGACTCCCACTATAGTGTAGCACTTAGTTCCGTACAACACTTTACTCCACACCAGAAATTCAAAGGGTCAATGGATCCATGACAGACAAAGGGTCACAAAGTGACTAATCAGAGGGCCAATGGTTATTTAAGTCCCACAAAGCGTGGGACTCCCGCGGTGGTACTTACAAAACATAATTGCTTATAAGGTTATAATCAAATATTCTTTAAAATATAAACAAACATATTCATGGGTTTCATTTTAAGCAAATAGGGTTTAGAAATTAATCTACGTAATTGAAATATTTATAAAACATAACTTATATTAATATAACTAATAAAATACAACTTGTATAAAATAAATAATAGTAAGACAAAATATACGTAAAATATATTATGGTAACTCAAAATATAATATAACTCACCTTAACTTTAATACCTTACTCCTTTTTTCTATCATCAAAAACCTTTCCAACATCCAGTATTTTTTTCTTTCTGTTTTTTCCTCTCTTTTCTCTCATTTTCCTTTCTTTCTTTATTTCTCTCTTACTTTTCCTCCCCCACCCCCCATATAGAAATGCAGCCGTGGGCACCGAGCCACGCTGCCACGTGTCACATATCCATAAAACCCCTTAATTCAACCTTATCTTTAATCGATAGATAAACTTAACCAATTTATTTATTTATACTTTGATCTTAAATTCTTAATAATTATATTATTTTATAAAATTATACATAATAATAAAAAATAAATTATATATTTTTTTATCTGTGATTAAATAATATTAGTATAAATTTTACAAAATAATTAAAAATCTGAGTTATTACACTGAGGTTTAAAATTTCATTACAGATTCAAAATACTAATTTTGCCCTCACTAGGTAAATTACATTGACACCCCTCACATTTTAGAAATTACAATCCCTTCTCTAAGGTTTAAAGTAGCATTACCAATTGCCCCCCCTTGGTTAGTATTAGTTGGAAAAAAAAATTAATTGAAAAATTTTTTTGTTAGTAAAATTTTTAAATTTTTGTTTAAAAATCAACATAAACTCATTTTTTGAATTTACGTTTTTCCCTCAAATTTACAAACTGAGACAACCATTTATAAACCAAAAAAAATAATCAAACAAGTTTTTATGACAGTTTTTAAAATTTTTGTAAATATAAATTGAAAACTGAAAACGAACGGTTACTAAACAGGTTTCAGATGGTAAAAATGTCGTAAAATTAAAAAATAATTAAATAAGTTACCAACGTAAGAAATGACTTATTAAAAGATTCTTAGGCTATGTATGGTTTGATTTTTAGAATTTTTTTTTAAAAAATTAAAAATTAATTTGGTTAAGAAATAAAAAAAATAAAAAAATAAAAAATAATTATCATTTAAGGGTAAAAAATAATTATTATTTTAACTTTTGGGCAGGTTATATATACACGTATGGCTGTTTCAATTTAATTTGTAAAAAATTATTTCTAACTATTAGAAAGATAAAAATTATATAAAAATGATAATTATTATTTATTTTTTAACCAAATTAATTTTTAATTTAAAAAAAAATTCTAAAAATCAAACCATACATAGTCTAAGAATCTTTTAATAAGTCATTTCTTACGTTGGTAACTTATTTAATTATTTGTTAATTTTACGACATTTTTACCATCTGAAACCTGTTTGGTAACCATTTCATTTTTAGTTTTCAATTTATATTTACAAAAATTTTAAAAACTGTCATAAAAACTTGTTTGATAATTTTTTTGGTTTATAAATGGTTGTCTCAGTTTGTTAATTTGACAAAAAATGTAAATTCAAAAAATGAGTTTACGTTGGTTTTTAAACAGAAATTTAAAAAATTTACTAAACTTTTTTTTCAATTAATTTTTGTTTTCAAATATTTTTTTTCCAATTAATTTTTTTTTCAATGAATTTTTTTCCAACTAATACTAACTGATGGGGCAATTGGTAATGTTACTTTAAACCTTAGGGAGGGGATTGTAATTTCTAAAATGTGAGGGGTGTCAATGTAATCTACCTAATGAGGGCAAAATTGGTATTTAAAAAAATTAAATTGCCAAGGGGGGAATCTGTAATGAAACTTTAAACCTCAGGGAGGAGATGTAATTTCCAAAAGGTGAGGGAAGAACTGTAATAAACATAAACCTCATGGGTGTTAGTGTAATTTACCCATAAATATATTATCTATAATTAACTATTATTTATATATAAATAAATTTAACTATTATTTACATTTGTATTATTTAAATATATAAATAACATATTTGTCTTATTTTTTATATATATTTATCAAACACACCATTCCACCATCAAGACTTTGGAATGGGAAAATTCTACCATACATAACAGTGATTTTCTTGTATGGTACATGAAGAAATATAGACTATTAGATTTAGATAAGATAAATGTTAGCCATTGGATGAATAGATAGTAAAACTAGGTGAAAAAAGTAAGGTGATTTTTTAAAAAGTAAGGTGGTTTTTCAAAAATTAAAGTAATTTTGATTAATTTTGAGATTAAAAAAATGATGTTAACTTATAATTTGCTACAAACATACTTATTATTTGGTATTCACTCACTTACTATTTGTTATGAATAAACTTATTACTTAAAATATTACCTGCTAAACAGATCATCTTCAATTCTTAAAAAATGTGCCATCTTTTACATTTTAAATTAATTTTAAATATATAAAACTAATGACAAATTGTATTTAACAATTTTCTTTCTATATTTTGTCTTGTTATGATTTGTAAAAAGTAAAATATGATATGGAAATATCAATGTATTAAGATTTGATAAATTTACTAATTTTTTAAAATAGTCATTATTGTTAAACATTAATTTAAACTTAATTTTAAAAACATTAATTTAAAATAGTTATTATTATTATTATTATTATTATTATTATTATTATACCTACAACACCTCAAAATAATAAATAATATTTCAGGGCCTACTAGGTAACGTTTATATTTACTGTTTTCTATTTAAGTATAATTCTATTAATTATTAACTTAAGTCTATTGAAATTGGTGTCGTATTGATTGATAAGTCGTGTTCAATTAAGTAGTACTTGTTTGATTGAGTAATAGGTGAAAACTCAATAAGTAATAACTAAAGTCTACTTAAAATGTTTTATTGAATAATAACTTCTTGTATAATAGAACTTTCCGTAAATGGAAGATCTCTGGAAAACTCTACCTAGAAAGATCTCTTTTTCACAAATATATTTAGGAATATCTCTCATTTATCGACATTTATTACAAAAAATAAATGAATACATCTACAAAAATTATTATCGTTTACCTACTACAATATGAACAACATTTATTAAAAACAATAAATGAATAGATCTAAATTAGTTAATTAAAAAAAAAAAAAATAGAAAACCTCCCAATTCATTTGCACACACTATGAACAATAATGTGCTTCTCTATAATTTTTTTACAAAGGATAAGTGAAAGAGGGTGATTTTGATTTTCACAAATTCAATACATTCTCCAGGTATTTTAGAAAAAATTGGGGATTGAGGGGAAAGAATCCCACCTCCAACCACATACTAAAAATCCAAAAAAAAAACCATACAAAAATAATAACAAAAAAACATTCAATATATATGATTTTTACTATATCCAAGATTTTCTAAAAATAAGAAAAAAAAATCAATACATACACACACACACACACATATATATATATATGAGGGGTGAGAATGCTCTAATTGTCATAATGTTCCTGTGGGTGTTGATTTTTGACCACATAACCAAAAGGGGGAACTCAGCTGGAGAGCACCGGCAGAATAGATTAAGCCCAACAACCTGTAATAAGAAGATGAGAATTCTGCGGTGGTTCGTACACTTGAGGGCACTCCGACGATTAAGTTAGTAAATTATATCTCTCACAGATAGCAAATAATATTCAAAACCCAAAAAAAAAAAAAAACTTACTGCTCATCGTATATCACACATACCTAAGACCTACAGGGGTGCCCTGCTTTTATAGCTACCACTGACCTGATCCCTGTAGAAACCTCACTTCAGTGGACTCAGGTTCAATACTTATCCTGGACTCTCAACTAGATAGAGATAAACTCCCTAAGAACTTTATCTTTATCCGAACTAAGATCCTCCCTCTATTCTAGGACTCTTGTCCCTTATCTGCTCATTTTGGATTCCGGTATCCCTGCAGATAACCTCGGCCTAGCCGAGATCACCTCGGTATCAGGACCAGGCCATGTGGCATCTTGGTTGACACTTCAGCGTCACCTTGACCACGTGCTGTCAGTCACAAAATATGTTCCCACAACTACCCCCTAGATTCTATTACCTCGGCAACCTGAGGTGATGGAATCTACATCACTTGTTCATATATTATGTTGACTAAAATTCATTCTTCCCTTCAACCGAGATCATGACTCGTCGGTTTTAAGTATCCAGGACTCAACTGTTTACCTTTGTCAAGGATCAAGAACCAAGTTCTCAGTTCTTCACATATCTTAATCGAGATCGCTTCAATGGCCGAGATCACGGCCTCGTTACTTCAAGAATCCCAAAAGTTCTAACTGCGCATGAGCTGTCACGCATAGTCGTCCCAACCATTTCTTCCACACGTCCCTTCCTCATTGGTTCATACCTGACACACGCTACTAGGTCGCGTCGCTTCTGCGCATGTCACCTGGCATGCACGTCGTCCAACGCACCTCATTATGTTTTGCCGCCTTTTCGTATTTTTGACAAAACTCTTCTTTCTCTCTCTGTCTTTTCATTTTTGCAATTCACAATTTCCCTTGTCTCTCAGACTCTCTCTCTTTAACATTTCTCTTCCAAACCTCCATTTTCAAGTTCTTAAGCTCTGCAACCATTCCATCCACCACTTCTGGCAAAGTATTCATTACTCTGCTTTCACGATTGTCACCGTCCGACTCTAGGATGCTTAAACATAATAAGAAAAAACACACATAAGCGGGATGCTAAAGTATAAAAACTCACATATTTACCAATGTCCCGTGAACAACGACAAAACAAAGTTAGTAAAATATGTATGATCTTATATACAAAATCCTAATGCAATTCACTCTTGAGATGCAACTAAAGATTCAGCTTCTAAGATATGACATGTCAGTCATCTCAAAAACATAAGATAGCGCACATAATCTCATAGGAATTGACTAAATCCACAAATGCAAACTTAGCCGAACCAAGATGCATGAAATATGGATGCAAAGCATGGATATAATGAAAAACAAAATATGATGCATATTCACAAATAAAGAAAGCAAGTAAAAGAACGGGATAGAAAGAAACGGGGTGGGAAATTATTACAACATTTTAAATATTACAAATTCGAAGGAGATGAATAAATATTACAACACAATATAAAAATACTCACAAACACTCAAAATAAAATAAACATAAGAAAATGGCGGAAGTTGATCTTCTTAACGTCGGAAGGCTGCTCGGTTTTGCCTAGAGGTTACAGGTATGGTCATGAAGGTTGCGGGCGCGATGGTGTACTTTTAGGTGGCTACTCGGCCAACTAACGGGCTGGGTAGCTCGATAGGCTTGACCAAACTCTATTTTATTAGATTTCAACAATAAAAACAGAACTAAAAACAATATCTATAGGAGTCTCAACTCACCACTTTCAGTTAGATTACAACAATATATAATATACAAGAATTCAAAACAAAAGAGCAAAATAAGTAAAAAAAGCCAATGGGTTCAATATGACGTTAGATTGAACCCAACTCAATTTTATTATCTTGTGCCTCTTTTAGTCCAAATTTATTCGCCCTTTTCATTACCTTTCCATTCTTTAATCATTTTGTCCAAAAGTGATAATTACATCCACTAATGACGAGAAGCGTCAAACAAGAAGTTTGTTCTTGGCATGAGAGAGAAATGTAATGTCCTGGTAATGAACCTCCGAACCTCCGAAGAGATTAAACCATTTAGCATGAAAGGTCTCTTTCTCATGATTAAAACAAAACTAAAAACAACTCTCAATTCACCACTTTCAATTAGATTACAACAATATACAATATAATAAGAAATCAAAGCAAATGAGCAAAATAAGTAAGAAATGCAAGAAAATGAAATAAATTGAAAATTCACCTCTTCAAGAAAGGATGAATTTCATGATTTTCAAACTTCCTTCTGATCATCTTCAAGTATATGAATTATGTTCTCAATCCTCAATTTGAAAGCTTGGAATTCTTGCTAAAATGATGGCTTGGAAGTGTATGTGGTGAAAAGTGATTATCTCTCTTGTTTTTGCTCACTTTTACCAACACCCACTCTTCCTCTTGATCAAAGCTACTGAAATTCAAGTATTTCAGAATTTTTGAAGGAGCTTTGGGTGTATAAAAGATAGAATTTCAGTTTGTATGGAAGGTATAGGGTGTATATGGAAGATAGAAGTGTGTTTAATTCAAAAACTGAACTTTTCTTTCTTTTCTTCCTCTTTTCTCTAGCTCAAATGTTCTCTCCTTAATCTAACCTCTTGCTTCTCTCAACAATCTGATGTATATATAGGCTAAGCAAGTAGAGAAATGGTGGAAGACAAAAGGAAGATAATGAAGCTAATGTAGTACTAATGGAGCTAATAGGAGACAAAAACGGAGCATTATCTAATGGATTAAGCACTAGATAATGGAAGCTGAGTGTATATATATTTGGTGATGATTATATCAGAAAATGAGTTAATGAGGTGTCCCAGCAGAACCAAAACCCAAAAAAAAAGGGGTCTGATGTTGTTTCAGATCGGTTCAACAAAATCTACTCTTAAGTTCAACTTCAAACGGGCATATCTCTCTTATCCAGACTTGGTTTTAGGTGATTCTTGGGTCTAAATTGAAGCCCCAGAAGTATAATTTTCAATGGTGGTGGTCTCACATTTAAATTTAAGTGTACAAAGAGATATGCCTAATTTAGTGAAGGCTGTTCATTTCCCTCGGGCTAGGTTAACAAAATTTGCTCTTAAGCTCAACTTCAAATGGACATATATCCCTTATTTGGACTCGATTTTTAGTGATTCTTGGGTTTAAACTGAAGCCCCAGAAATCTATTTTCTAATGGTGATAGTCTCACATTTAAATTCCAAGTGTACAAAGAGATATGACCAATTTAGTAAAGGTTGTTCATTTCCTTCTTAATGACTTGATGCTCATTGTTTTCCTAAACTAGTTTTCTTTCATCCCCTCCTATTTCCTTCAAATCCAAACCTATTAAGAAGATATTTTAAAATATTTTTTCAAAGAGTTCACCTCTCTTCCATTTATTTCCACTTTATCCTTACTCAGTTTACTGAAAAGTGTAATATTTTAAACGACATGGGAGCCTCGAAACATCGTAGAAACATTTGGAAAAAATATTTTGAAAAGAAGGTTTTAAGGTCTAAAATAGTTTGGCCAAAAAAATGTGTAAAGGTCGGGATTAAAGTTCAAATTTTATCTCTCTTGTCGAGAATTCTGTGAGAAATACATTTTAATTGTCATTATCAGGTAATCAAAAGAAAACGCTCAAGTCTTAGGGTCGGTCCAAATGAGGTGTTTACAGTCACCAACCTCTGGTAGGTTGCTCATGTATTTTTCAACCCGAAAGGCATCACTCTGTTGCAGTACAACCCTTTTGGGGTGATAAATGCAGTCTTCTCTTCGTCCGGGGGATACATTGCTATGTGCTGGTATCCCCTGTAAGCATCTAGGAAGCTCATCCTCTCATGTCTTGAAGTAGCATCCACTAGTTGATCAATTTTAGGCAGAGGGAAGCTGTCTTTAGGACAAGCCTTATTCAGGTTGGTGAAGTCCACGCAGACCCTCTACTTCCTATTCTTTTTTTTCACAACTACTGTGTTGGACAACCAGTTTGGGTAGTTCACTTCTCGAATAGCCTTGGCTTCCGACAGCTTGTTCACTTCCTCCTCTACTGCCTCTACATAAATCAACATCGGCCTTCTTGTTCGCTGAACGATAGGTTTAGCCGACCTGTCTACATTGAGAATATGACATGTGACCTCGGGGTCAATGCCTGGCATCTCATATGGTGTCCAAGAAAATTCTTCTATGTTGACCTGCAAGAAAGCCTCTAACTCCCTTTCCTTCTCTTTGGCCAATCCTAAGCTGAGAAGGAAGAAGCACTCTTCATTCCCTTCTTGGACTAGAATTTTCTTCAAGGCTTACTCACTCTTCTTAGCCGGTTCTTTGCCGACATCATCTAGTACTTCCATGTCCTTGTCCTCGATTTCCATTTTTTCTACCTCTCGTACATTGCAATTGGATTTCATTGCTGCCATGGAGCAATTCTTTGCTTGCACTTGATCCCCTCTGACTTCCTCAATCCCCTATTCAATTGAAAATCGTAACAACTGATGCAATGTTGAGAGAATAGCCCCCATTGTGTGCAGCCACGGTCTTCCCAATATAGCATTGTAAGGGAAGGGGGTTTCAATTACCGTAAATTCGGTGCTAACATTCTTGGTGCCTGCCTGCACCTCCAAATTTATTGCTCCTAGAGGCCATGTTGGCGTTCTATTGAACCCGACCATTGAGCTGTTCGACTGCTCCAAATCATCTCAGTAAAAGCCAAGCTCCTTGTAACATCTGACATATACGATGTCACAAGAGCTGCCTTGGTCAATCAGAATGCGTCTTACCTGGCATTTTCCAATCTTGAGGGTCACTACCAAAGCATCGTTGTGTGGATGCTGCACCATGTCTAAGCTTGCCTCAATAAAGAACACCATTGGTCCCTAGTACTCGTTTGTCCTGGGCCTCTTTTGTTGGACCTGATACACATGCTATAGGTGCCTCACCTTTTGGGTCTCCTTGCATATCATTCTCATTAACCTTCGAATGAATCACATTAATCACCTAAGGTTCTGCTTGCTATGGTTGTGGCGGCGGTGGAGTCGTTGGTGCCGAGGGAAGCCTTGCATGTGTAGATCCCCCATTTTTGACCGACCTTAAGACTTAGACGTCACTAACTGAGCGCTCGGTGATGTTACATATTGTGCTCATTCTGAGGTTGCGGAGTCTCGGCTGCGAGCCTTGCCTCCAGACTTCGGGGCTCTTTTGTGCTTTGCCTTAGTTTCTGAACCAGGTCTTGCTTTCTCTATTTTTTTTTTCTTCTCGAAGGGAGGGAGAGGTCTCGTAGACCATCTCTCAGCGGCCGTAGGTTACGTTTCGTGGTCGTAGGCCCTTTTTCCCGTTTGGAGGCCAGTTTCCGGTTTTTGGAGCCGTCGGCCGTGTGCCTCGGTTCGGGACCGCTTAATTACTTCTGTTTGCTTCGGTTTTTGGCACACACCTTATTTCCTCCCTTTTGAGCGACACTGTGGCCTGGGAGACCACCTTCGTGGTCATACGCCACTTTTGGTGCCTAAACAGCCTATTTTCGGGGCCTCGGACTGCGCGTTTTGGCCCCCGAACTCGCGTTTTGCATCCGTCTTGGTCCATTTTTGGTAGGGACCCTATTTTCATTGCTAGGGAGGTGGTAGTATGGTGGGAGGTCACCTTTTCCCCTTGGAAACCAGCTTTTTCCTCTTCTCTCTCCTCCAGCCTATTTTTCTGACAAAAAATTGGTTTTTCTCATTTTTGAGCCACAATTTCTGGTTTTTCATACCACCATTGTGTTGTGCTCATCTGGGAGGCCACCAATATGGGTAGGCCAACCAGTATTTCTTCTTGACCCTTTTGAACCTTGCTAAAAAGCTGATTTTTCTCTCTCCTAAGTCACATTTTCTGGTTTTCCACCATACAGTTGTGTTGCACTCATCTGGGAGGCCACCTTTCTGGGTTGACGGGCCAGCATTTCTCCTTGACCTTTTTGACCCCTGGTCGGCCGACTAGGGGGAGTGGCCGGCCGACCGCCTTAACTGGTCGGCTTGCTTCCTGCTTTTTGGTCTGTTTGAGTTGAAGCCAGCTGTGCCAGCTGGAAGCTTCAGAATGCATCCTTCATACACGTGTATGGAGGATGTTTAAGCTTGGTTTTTAGCTTCCTTAAGAAGCTTTAGAGCCTCTCCTCTATAAAGGAGGGGCTGAGCTTCCATTGCAAGGGTTGAATCCTTTGGTTAAGGCATACATACACCCTCCTTCATAACTCTCCATTCCAAGCATCAAAACCCTATTATTCTTGGTCATTTTACACTACACCTCATAGCCTACCAGCTCCACCATCCATTCAAGCATCTTGGAGGTCATTTTCAGAGCTTGAGGAGTCACATTCTTGGTCCAGAAGTTGCTGAGGGTCGGCTCTACAAGGGTAAGCCCCTATTTTCCCCATTTTTGCATTATTTTTCTTCATAGTTTGGCCTTATTTGCAAGAATTTTTGGACTTTGACATCAGCTGAAAAAAGTTTTCTTTTGAGCTTCTAAACATGTTTGTTTAAGGACTCTTTTCTGTTTGGGGTCATCTTCCCCCTTCCATGCTTCATTTCCTCATGTTTTGAGCCTTGTATTTGAGCAATTACATTGGCCTTGGTTTGGCCTTTTAGCCACTGAAATCCAGTTGATTTTTAGTGGCTTAGATGTGTTTTTGAGCTTCAAAATTAGAGAGGGGTGACCCTCTTACCCCTTGTTCTCTTTACTAGCATTGTTGGCCTTCCAAAGGGGCTCCATCTTGCATGTTGTGAAGTCACATTTCAGGCCCTATTTTGTGAGTTTTAAGGTCTACCTTAACTCTGTCCGGAGCCCCTTTGGCCATATTTTATGTCTATGATGCATGTGTAGAACAATCCCACTCAAGGCCTTTCAAAGGGTCTTTCATTTGCATGCTTCCTAGGTTGATTTCAGGGCCTTTTTGGTGAGTTTTAGGGCTGTCATAACCTATTTCCAGAGGTGGTTTTTCCATCATTGATGTCCATCATGTATGTGTAGAGTAACCCTTTTATTGGCCTTTCAAAGGAGCCCATCATTTTTGCATGCATTGACTGAGTTTTAGTGGTTATTTGGGCATATTTTGACATGAAATACATCTGTTTTTGGCTGGTTTGGTGAGCCCTCATATGTTTTATATAGTTGTAGAACAACTCATGGTTCACTAGCTTTCTTTGCATGCTTTGTTGGACCTTGATTTTAGCACATTTTGGCCATGCCTTAAACCGATAATGTGCTTATTTTGGACTACCCTAGCTCTGTTTTTGGGTCTTGTGGTTGAATGATGTTAGTTTTGCATGCTTGTAGTTCAAGGTCCATGCTTAGCTTTGAGTTTTGAGATCCATTCCATGCATATACTGAGGTATTTTCATGCCTTGAGGTCATTTTTCATCAAATTTCAGAGCTTATACGGATACCATGTTGCCATGTTTTAATCTCTTTAAATGCGTTTGAGAGTCGGGCTTGTATGCCTCATTTACCGACCATTGAATGAGCTCTATTCTGTTGCATTCCGAGCCATCATTTTAGGCCATTTCCCCACTATTTCAGACCTGCCTAGGGTCTGTTTGGGGTTGGTTTTTCCTTTGGTGCATTGCTTTGGGTACCTCTAGTGTAACGCACTTCACTAGTTTCGGTACCCGGGCCCCCTAGCTTGCATTGTGTGCCATATTTGCAAGTTTCGGGACCATATTTCATGCTATTTTAGAGCTGTAATTTATGCTATTCCATGTCATGTTTCATCGTTGCCATGCTTTGGTAGAGTGGCATTCCATGCCTTAGGTTCGGTCCTTGGTATTCGTGCATGTGTGCACACATTTCGGTTGTCTCATTTTCATCTAATGGCCATTGATGTGAGTGTGGCTGAGGTCCATTCATTTTGTTGTAAGTCCATCGTGCATTGTGTATGCCATTTCGGTCCATAGTATTGCGTATTCTAGGTTGCATGTTAGAGCATTGTGTATGCCATAGCATTGCGTATGCCATAGCATTGCGTATGCTAGGTTGTATGTTAGTCGCATTGTGTATGCCATCTCATTTGCATTGTGTTTGGGATAGGAGTTAGCCCAAGCACGGGAAACGAGAGACGTTTCGTACTCCGAGTGACGGAACATATCTCAATTCCCGGTCGCCGACACTCCGGATTACCCATGATGGAGTTTAGGTCTTGTTGTGTTTATATGTGCATTCACTTCACATTGAGTCGTGCAATTCGACTCCTCGGCCATCATGCATCGAGATGCGTGATTGGTGGCACGAGGATCGAGGACTACACTCCCTGAAGAGTAGTCATGCATACATATGTGAAAATACTTTGCTGTGCCCCTTTCTTGCTCTTTGTTGCAGCAAATCAGAAATCAGCAGCTTTCTAAAGCCTTACACAACATTTCGGCATTAATTACAAACAGAGGTGAATTGGGGCATCGCAATGGATTTCCGCACCAGGCAACTCAAGCATGCATCTTTCATAATTCGGAACAGAGCTGAGGCGGTCCATAAGCTTGCATGCTAGTTTATCCGCTTTCCTAGTTAATTTGTTAATTAATTAGGGTTTTGTAATATTTAATTATTTATTCGGACTGTATTATTCTTTCAGACCCTCCGAGCGAGGGCACAATTGTAATAAGTGTGCGTGCGTGTGATGTATGTCTTCCAACCCTACGTCTTTCTCCCTTTTATTTACCATCTTATGATGGTTAGATTAGGGCATGTTTCAATTAGCATACTTATGCTTGCATGTTTGCATCATTCATCTGTCTTGTATGCATCGGGCTCGGCGTATCATACTAACTGCATTGTATTTCAATTCTGAGTTGAATACGTGTTAGTTGTAGCATTTCACATGCCATTGTAGAATAGCCGAGCCTATTGTAGTAGCATTTTGCATGTGTTGCATTAGGCATTCCAGCATAGTTAGGATCATGCATGGATCTCTAACATAGCTTTTGTTTTGGCTTGGAGTACTCGGTAAGTTTTATGCTTTAGCATCCTTGCATGCGTGTGAGTGACTGTCATGATAGCATGCTTACCATGAGGCTAATTGCTTATGTGATATAACTGCTTGAATGCCTGTGGGTGAAGGTTGGGTTATTTGAATTGGAATAATACATTGGCTGTGAGTTTTAAGCCCACTTGAGAGTGGCAAATCATCTTGTTTTCTAAGCCCACCCGAGGGTGGCAAAATCTGCATTTTAAGCCTACTTGCGAGTAGCAAACCATTTTCAAAACAAACATGAGATGTGTTGTTCCAATTCAGGCGATCCGGTCTATACTCGTATGCTGTGCGCATCACGGAGTAAATCTAGGCTAATAACTAGAATAAGAGCACATAACGTTTTCAAAACTAGATATCATTGTTAGTAGAAGCCGATCTTTGATTGGGCGAGCGGGGGTGCTCACGAAGTGACCTTCCCCAATCGTACCCAAGTTCCCGAGCCGAGACAACTTTGGTGATGATGGACACGTGGCCTTAGGCAACGAGTCAGGGTTTCCTAAATTTTTCAAAATAAAATATTTAGGTGGCGACTCTGTATCTAGCAAAGCAGTTCATGTTTGACACTTCTTTAAAAAAAAATCTGTTTTCAAAAACGATTTGTCGGATTTGGACTCTTTGATGATTCATCGGTCTTGCATTGTACTCTGTGAGATTAGATACAGGACCGTGACACAAATTGGATCCGAACTGTAGTGAGGCCCAAGGGCGCGTCTACAACATTCTCTTTTCTCATTCTAGCCTCATCTACTAGGTCCCTCAAGTGACCCTGTCTGACCAGGTTTTCCAAGTGCGTCTTCAGGGCTCTGTACCCCTGAGTCAGGTGCTCATCCTTGTTGTGGTAGGCACAGTGCTTCCTAAGGCTCATTCCTATGAACTCACCAGGAATCTTCTTTGGTGCTCTATAATACGGTTGGTTCTTGATCCTTTCTAGAACTTTATAAACCAGGATCCGAAACACAGTGGTGATTGCCTGTGCAGCCCTCAGCCCTGTTTCTTGTCTGTTAAATCCAGCATTACCTCAGCCTCGCTTTGGCGAGCCACTTCTCTTCTCCTACTTGGCGCCTTCGCTTTCGGCGTATCCTCTTCTACTTTGGCATATTTCTCGATCCGTGCCATGAGCTCCTCCATACTCTTTGGTAGAGTTTTCGCCAGCGACTTTCGAAGTTGGCATTTATCCTCCAGGCTGTTCTTAAAAGACATAACCGCCAACTCTTGGTTGTATTCCAGTATTCGGTTGAAACCTCATAATACCTTTTGGCATAAGCCCTGAGGCTTTCACCCTTGCTAATTTTCAAAGCCATCAGGGAGTCTACCCTTAGTGGTTGTAACTTGTTTGTCACAAACCTGGCTATAAACATCTTGGCCAGGCCTTTCCAACTTTTCACAGTTCCTTTCGGCAACTTGTGAAACCAATTCGATACGATTTCTCCAAAGGATGAGGGAACACCTTGCACAACAACTGTTCGTTCCCGGTATACAAGGCCATTGAATTCAGATATAAGCCGACGTGAAAGTTTGCATTGGACTTACCATCATAAATCTGGAACCTCAGCATATAGAACCTTTTTGGGACCTTAAACCTATCCAACTCTACTGAGAACGGCGTTCTTGGTTTGACAGGGGATGTGACCTCGGCATTCTGCCGCTTCCTCGTGAGGTAATCCCTCAAATCCTCCTCAGTCCAACCAGGAGCTCGGCTGTCAACAGATTTCAGTTTTTTTGGTGTGCTGCTCCCGGTGTTGTTATGTGTCCTCTTGGACTTCTCTTCATTCACCGTATCAAAAGACAGGTCCTTCTTGTGGATATACCGAGGTTCTTTGACATAAGTTTCCTTGGTATGAGGCGTCCTCTACGAGTCACCTTTGATCGACTCTCTTCGCTCGACATCCCGTGAAGGCTGATGTGAGTTTTTCTTTTCCTTGCCATGCTGTGGGACTGTTGTGATTGTTTTCTGCTCCCGTTTCTAGGCATCAATCTTGGCCCCTAGCATCGGTGTGTCCTGCAATGGAAACAGTGGTTGCACGATGTTGTTCTGCATCATGAAGTTGACAACTAACTATAGATTTGCCAATTTGCTGGCCATTCTCTTCATCTTGCCGGCCCTCTTCAGGCATCTATCCTTCTATACCTGGAGGTTGCTTTCGTTGTAATACTCATCTCATCCCGATTTCTTCGGGGCGTCTCCCTCTTTGTCGACGTCCTTATCCCCAGGATTTTGATCATGTGCTCCTTCATTATGGTTTTTTTCCTCGATGTTAGGATCGACATGTTTACCACTCGCCTGAGATATCGTCCCCAATCTTTTCTTCCTACCCGTTATTGGCCATCTATTCTCCCTAAGTTTCCACAGACGGTGCCTAATTGTCGGTGTTGATTTTTGACCACACAACCAAAGTGAGGAACTTAGTTGGAGAGTACCAGCTGAATAGGTTAAGCCTAACAACTTGTAATAAGACGATAAGAATTCTGCGGTGGTTCGTCCACTTGGGGGCACTCCGATGATTAAATCAGTAAACTATATCTCTCACAGATAGCAAATAATATTCAAAACTCACAAGGAAAAAACTTACTGCTCACCGTATATCACACATACATGAGACCCACGGGGGTGCCTTGCTTTTATAGCCAGCACTGACCTGATCCCTGTAGAAACCGCACTTCAATGGACATGGACTTAGGCTCAATGCTCATCTTAGACTCTTAGCTAGATCGGGATAAACTTCCTAAAAACTTTATCTTTATTCGGGCTGAGATTCGCCCATATTCTAGGACTCTTGTCCTTTATCTGTTCATCTCGGATTCCGGTATCCCCGCAGATAACCTCAGCCTAGCCGAGATCACGTCGGCATTAGGACCAGGCCACATGGCACCTTGGCTAACACTTTGGCATCACCTTGGCCACATACTGTCATTTACAAAATATGTCCCCACAGTTCCTAAGTAGAGAAGTGAGTTTAAATTTATCTTTGAATTATTTTTAGTCCAACATAGAAACCAGCTCTATTAAACCATTATAACAAATATTTCCCTCAAAATATTGATTGCTCCACATGATTTTCTGTATCTTTAAAATGATCACCAGATTCTCCACATGTTGTCCTCTTGGAATCACCATGATTGGGGGAAATTTCTAGGTTGTCCTTTTGCATTCAAGTCTCATGCTAATGTATTATTTATAGCCAAGGGTATTTATATTATTGAATACATAAGTTGCTTCTGACTCTGCACATTAAAAAGGCAACCAGAAAAAAAAAGGAAAATAAGAACAAAGTTAAGTATTGTGCTTCTGATTTGAATAGCATGAATATCGATTATTATTTCATACATATCAAATGGTCAACTTTTGTTCTTTTAAATAGAAAATAAACTTGATGCACATAACAAAAAAAGAAAAGGAAAGACTTGACTCTATGGGTGTTTTCTTAAACACCTCATTTCGTTCTAAAGCATGCAACAAAGAACCACCACACCCTCCATATTATGTGTTAGCAATACACAGGCATAAATAACAAAAAACGTTTTTCCCCAAAATAATAATACTAATAATAATAAAAAGTAGCATGGTGCTGGTTGCACATACCAGTCCCAAAATAACCACTCTACTTTAGGATGTTCACACATCAAATTAGTTTAAATTTAGAATAAATTTACAACTAAACCGGTTTCTACAATTTGAGAAAAATTGAAATCATAATTAAATACCGAATCAAAACTGAACCATAAAAATCGGTTCGGTTCAGTTTGATTTGATTCAAAAATTCTAAAATTTTTATATAATAATAAATATAATATATATTATTTTAGTAATCAAACTAAGTTGGTTAGACCAGTTTAAAAAAAAAAAAAAGAATGAAAAAAATCTAAAGATCAGAGGTCATGTGAAATATTTAAAAAATTGAAAAAAAATCATGATTATTGGTTTATTAGTGGTAGGATATGGAGGATGTTTAATGTTTGACAAGAGTCATTTGAAGGGGCTAAATCTGTAATTTTAATATAAGGAAAAAAATTATTGTTGTTGTATGCTGAGAAACAAGTGGTTTCGAAAGACAAATTTGTTACTCTTTATGTAATGTTGTTATCAACAAGAAGCCAACTTATTCATCTACTTTTGTCTTTCATTTTGAACAAAAAAAATCAGGAATCTTATACCTCTAAGTTTTGGGTTCAATACATATCACTCTCTGACATTTAGAAAATTACACTAACCCCCTACTATTGTAATTATTTAGACAGAATGAAAATATTGAACTCATGCACACTCTCTTTTCTTACTTTACTTTATTTCTTATGTTTTTTTTTTCGTTTCCTTTCCTTTCCTTTACTTTTTTATTTTAATATAATTTTCTCTATTTTTCTAATAGGAGTTGTTGTCTTTTATATAAGTATGAAGTTTGTGAAACGAGACTACTAATCACGGGGGTGAGAATGTAATTTTCAGAACATCAAGGGATGAAATGTAATTAGATCAAATCTCATGAGGTGTCAGTGTAATTTACCCCCAAAAAAAAGGTTTAGAAAGTAGAGAAACCAAAAAAAATAAAGCCAACTTACCCATCCATTTTTATCTTTGATTTTGAACTCCTAAAAAAAAATTAAGAAAAAAAAAAGGTTTAGAAAGTAGAGAAACCCAAAAAAAATAAAATAAAGCCAACTAACCCAAAAAAAGCCAGAAAAAAAAAAGATTTAGAAAGTAGAGAAACCCAAAAAAATAAAACCAACATACCCATCTAATTTTGTCTTTGATTTTGAACAAAAAAAAAAAATAATAATAATAATAAAAAGAAAAAGAAAAAAAAGAAACACTTTTGAGATGATTGAAGTTGATATTCCCCAAACCCTACTGAAGGGACAAAGCAAGCAGTTTTATGGAGCCAAACTTCTACAAATACAGGTCCACAAGCACAAAATGTCCATTCTCTCTCTCCCCTCTCTCTCTCTCTCTCTCTCTCTCTCTCTCTCGTATGTGCAATTTTTATTTATTTTTATTTTTATTTATTGATATACATATTCACTACTCATTATACTTAGTGTGGGGATATATTTTCTGAGTACCAACACGTGGCAAGATGACGCCGATGTGTCAGCCGAGGTGCCATGCGTCCTGGTCATTATGCTGAGGTTATTTCGGCCTAGTCGAGGTTATCTCCAAAGATATCGGAATCCGAGATAAACGGATAAAGGACAAGAGTCCTAGAATGAGGAGAAGACTTAGTCAAGATGAGGATAAAAACTCTTAGGGAGTTTATCTTTATCTCTTGAGGAGTCCAAAGTAAGTACTGAATTGGAGTCCATAGAAGTCAAGCTTCTAGTGGGACTAGGATTGAGTTAACTATAAAAGAGAGGCACCCTCGTGGGTCTAAGGTAAGCAATTTTATGCTTTTAGTAGTAAATTTAGCACTTGATTATCTTTGAGAGATATACTGACTTGATCGTCGGAGTGCCCCCGGGTGGAAGAACCACCGCCGGAGCCTTCTCTTTCTGTTACAAGTTAGCTGAAGCCATCTATTCTGCCGGTGCTCTCTAGCATGGTTTTAAAAACCGGACCGGACCGGCCGGTTCAACCGGTTGAACCGGTGACCGGATGGGGTTCCGGTCCGGTCAGCCCCCTTAAACCGGCCAAATGTAAAAACCGGCCTATTTATTGAAAACCGGTGAACCCACCGGTTAAACCGGTGAACCGGTCGACCCGGTGACGGGTTGACTGAACCGGACCGGTTTCAAATTTTTTTTTTATTTTTATTTTTTCTTTGTTTTTTTTATTTTCTTTCTTTTCTTTCTTTCTTTCTTATTTTATATATATATATATATATATATATAAAATATAAGAATATAAGAAAATTTTAATTTGAAACTTTTTTTCAAGGGTCTCCCTCTTATGAGGAATCCCATTAAGAGTTTGATAAAATTATTGTGAAAGTCTTCACCTATTTATAAGAAAAAAACTCTTTCAAAAAAACTCAAGAAATCCATGTGGGATTCAATCAAATGTATTGGAGGGAATATTGAAATTTTGATATCCCTCCAAAATTTTTGCTTTCCTTTCAATCAAATTATTTGAATTAAAATCATATGGAGGGAATATTAAATATTTGATTTCATCTTCCAAAATTGAAATTAATAATATTTTAAAATATATTATTATATTTTTCAGTAAAAAAAATATTAGGACAAATATTTAAAATAATTTAATATTTTTAATATTTTTAATTTATAATTTTATTACTTATATTTTTATTTAAATATAATTTTAATATATTTATTACGTCACGGTTCGATTCCGGTTCAACCCGACGGTTGAACCGGTGACCCGTCCACCCGATGCCTTTTCCGGTTCGTTCACCGGTCCGGTTTTTAAAACATTGCTCTCTAGCTGATTATTAAACGGGCAGTGTGATCAGAAAATCACCCACACAATTTGGCGCCGTCTGTGGGAAAGTAGAAGAATAGATGGCCAGTAACGGACAGAAGGAAAAGATTGGGGACGACACTCCTGCTGGGAGTGGCAGACCTATCGACCTTGATATCGAAGGAGACAAACCACAATGCAGAAACTCGTGACCAGGGCGACGGAGAGAAAGACGTCGGCTAGGAGGGCGAAACTTCAAAGAAGACAGACCAAAGCAAGTACTATAACGAAGATAACCTCCAGGTATGGAGGGATAGGTGCCTGCGGAGGGATGAAGAAGTAAAAGAATTGGCAAACAAGTTGGCAGGCCTGCAGTCGGTCGTCAACTTCATGATGCAAAACAATGTCATGCAGCCATCGTACCCGCTGCACGACACGCCGATTCCAGCAACTAATACCCAGAAGGGAGGAAGGAAAACAATCCCCGAAGCCCCTCAGCACACCAGAAGCGGAAGGCACTCTCACCGACCTTCCAGGGAAGTCGGACGAGAGGAGCCGAGACGAGAGGAGTCCCGAAGGACGTATCACACGAAGGACCCAGAGCCCAAAGAACATCGGCATGTTCAAGGACAGGCGTTCTGCTTTGACACAACCCATGGAGAAAGATCAAAACGGGCCCACCACGAGGCCGAAAGTAGTGTGCCGAAAAGAATGAAGTCCAAAGATAGCCGAGCTCTAGGGAGAAGTAAAGAAGACTTGAGAGATTACCTCAAGAGGAAGCAACAGAATGCTGAAGCCGAGGTAACTTCCCCGGTTAAGCTGAGGACACCATTCTCGGTGGAACTAGACAAATTTGAAGCACCAAAGAGATTCAGTATGCCGAGGTTCCAAATATATGATGGTAAGTCAGATCCCAACTTTTACGTTGGACTATACCTGAATTCAATGGCATTATATAGTGGAAATGAGCCGTTGCTCTGCAAAGTATTCCCCTCATCCTTCGGGGAGATTGCATCAGATTGGTTCCATAAACTACCGAAGGGAAGCGTAAAGACTTGGGAAGGCCTGGCCGAGATGTTTGTGGCTAGGTTTTTGACGAACAAACTACAGCCCTTGAGGGTCGACGCACTGATGGCTTTAAAAATCACAAAGGATGAAGGCCTTAGGGCCTACGTAAAAAGGTACTACGAGGTGTTCAATCGAATACCCGAATGCAACCAAGAGGTGGCGGTCGTGTCTTTCAAGAACGGCCTGAAAGATGACTGCCCACTACGAAAGTCTTTGACAATGACATTGCCAAAAAGTATGGAAGAACTCATGGCGAGAATCGAGAAGTACGCCAGAGCCAAGGAGGATACGTTGGGAAACAAAGAGACAAAACAGGAGAAAGGAAACGGCTTGCCGAAGTGAAGCCGAGGTAATAATGGATTGATCAAACAAGAAACAGAATTGAGGGCTAAATAGGCAGTGACGACCGTGTTCCGAATCTCGGTCCATAAAGTTCTAGATCAAATACGAAACCAACCCTATTTCAGAGCACCGACGAGAACATCAGGGGAATTTATAGGAAGAAACGTCGGTAGGCGTTGTGCTTACCACAATGAAGAAGGGCACCCAACTCAGGGTTGCAGAGCCCTAAAAGAACACTTAGAAGACTTGGTGAGGCAAGGCCATCTAAGGGACCTTGTCGATGAGGCCAGGACAAGGGAAGAACAGACAAGATTGCCTCAAGCACCAGCAGCTCCTCCTCCCCCAGCACAGCAACCACAGGCAGCAGGACCACGGGTGGTTAATGTAATTCACTCAAAGGTGAACGAAAACGACATACGAGGGGAGACCCAGAAGGTAAAACACCTACAACACGTGAACCAGGTCGGACATAAAAGACCTCAGCCTGAGGAATGCCAGGGACCGACGATAGCCTTTACTGAAGCCGATCTAGAGATGGTCCAACATCTACATAATGATGCCTTGGTAGTATCCCTCCAGGTTGGGGAGTGCCAAGTGAAACGCATTCTGATTGATTAAGGCAGCTCTTGCGACATCATGTATGCTAGATGTTACAAGGAGCTGGGCCTTCATCCTGATGACTTGGAGCAGTCCAATGGCCCAATGGTCGGCTTCAATGGAACGCCAACATGGCCACTGGGCGCAACAAGCTTGGAGGTGTCGGCTGACACCAGAAAAATCAAGACAGAATTCACCATCATCGACACACCCTCCCCTTACAACATCATCTTGGGAAGGCCATGGTTGCATGCAATGGGGCAGTTCCCTCAATATTGCATCAACTATTGCGATTCCCAACAGAGCATGGAATAGAGGAAGTTAGAGGCAATCAGCTACAGGCGAAGAATTGCTCCATGGCAGCAATGAAATCTACCTGCAGCGTGTGAGAGTCAGAGAAGGCAGAAATTGAAGATGAGGATGTGGAAGTCGTAGAAGACGTCGGCAAAGAACCAGCCGAGAAAAGTGAAGAGGCACTAAAGAAAATCCTCGTCCAGGATGGGGATGAAGAGCGCTTCTTTCTTCTCTGCTCGGGCTTAGCCGAAGAAGAGAAAAAAGAGTTGGAAACTTTTTTGAGAGCAAATATTGAGGTGTTCGCCTGGACACCTTACGAAATGCCTGGCATTGACCCCGAGGTCACTTGCCACAAACTGAATGTTGACAGGTCGGCCAAACCTGTAATCCAGCGAGCCAGAAGACCGACGTTGATACACGTCGAAGCAGTAGAAGAAGAAGTAGATAGACTTCTGGAGGCTAGGGCCATTAGAGAAGTACACTACCCAACATGGTTATCCAATACAGTGGTGGTAAAGAAGAAGAACGGTAAATGGAGAGTCTGCGTAGACTTTACCAGCCTCAACAAAGCCTGTTCCAAAGACAGCTTTCCCCTGCCCAAAATTGACCAGCTAGTAAATGCCACTCAGGGCATGGAAGAATGAGTTTTCTAGACGCCTACAGGGGGTACCACCAGATCGCCATGTACCCTCCAGACGAAGGAAAAACCGCATTCATCACCCCAAAAGGCCTGTACTGTTACAGAGTAATGCCTTTCGGGTTGAAAAACGCAGGAGCAACTTACCAAAGGTTGGTAACCAAAATGTTCAAACACCTGATTGGCCGAACAGCAGAAGTCTACATCGACGACATGGTCGTTAAGACCAAGGAGCCTGAGGGTCATCTCGCCGATCTAAAAGTAGTCTTTGAAATCCTTAAAACATATCGGCTCCGACTCAATGCATCGAAGTGTGCATTTGGAGTTAGATCTGGTAAATTTTTAGGATACCTGGTAACTAGAAGGGGCATCGAGGCCAGCCCAGATCAGATCAAGGCCATCCTAGAGTTGAAGAGCCCGACGTCGGCAAAACAGGTGCAGATGCTAACTAGAAGGGCCGCAACCCTAAACAGATTCATCAGCAGAAGCTCAGACAAATGTAAACCTTTCTTCAACCTGGTGAAGAAGGCCACGAACTTCCTATGGACTGAGGAATGTGAGGCCGCTTTGGCCGACCTAAAGAAATATCTGACCACGGCTCCAGTCCTTTCAACACCAGAACCTGGGGAAGAACTGTTTTTGTATTTAGCAGTTTCAGAACACGCAGTAAGTGCAGTGCTAATCCGAGAGGAAAAATGGGAGCAAAAGGCTGTTTATTATGTAAGCAAAACCTTGGCCGATGCAAAAGCAAGGTACCTACCACTAGAGAAATTAATGCTGGCCTTAATGATGGCTTCAAAGAAGCTGAACCATTACTTTCAAGCGCACAAGATTATAGTGCTAACAGAGCACCCACTGAAGTCCTTGTTACAACAAGGAGACTTAACTGGAAGAATAGCAAGATGGGCAGTGGCCTTGGGCCAGTACGACCTGGAGTTCAGGCCAAGAACAGCAATTAAGGGCTAAGTTTTGGCCGACTTTGTGGCCAAATTCACGCTAGAATCCATCGAACATCAGGCTCCGTTGAGCCAAGATGAACGATGTCCAAGCAAACAAGGAGAAGCCCAGCCAAAGGCAAAAGAACAAAGAAAGGAAAAACTTAGACCCTGCAGCATTTACATCAGTGACTCCTTTCGACTGTTTGTCGATGGGAGCTCAAACCGGTAAGGAGCAGGGGCAGAAGTAGTGTTAATATCTCCTGATGAGGAGATATTGGAACAGTCTATTCGATTAGGGTTCAAGGCCTCGAACAATGAGGCAGAGTACGAAGCATTGATTGCAGGACTAAAGCTGGCAATGGCAGCAGAAGCAGATGAGGTAATAATTTTTTGTGATTCACAACTTATAGTGAATCAGACAACAGGGGAGTTTGCAACCTGAGATGAAAGAATGTCGGCATACGCAAAGGAAGTCATTAGGCTGGCAGCCTTGTTTCGCAACTGCCGACTTCTTCAAGTTAACCGAGATGATAACAGCCACGCCGACGCATTGGCCAACTTGGCAAGTTCAATACAAACTGGAAAAACAAGGACAATAATGATTGACTATTTGTCAGGCCCGAGCATAGAACCACCGATTACAGAACAAGAAGCAATGTGTGTGGACTTGGGACCAAGCTGGATGGATGCAATTGTTACATTCCTAAAAGAGGGAAAGCTGCCAGAAGACCATAAGGAAGCACACAAGGTCAGATTGAAGTCGGTAAGATTCAATCTGACAGCGGACGGACATCTCTACAGAAGGTCCTTCATTGGACCCCTTTTAAGGTGCGTACACCCTTTGCAGGTTAAAGATTTTCTATATGAAATTCATGAAGGGATTTGTGGAAGCCACACTGGGGGCAGATCACTAGCTCACAGGGCCATTACCTAGGGGTATTGGTGGCTCTACATGCAAAAAGATGCAGAAGCCTACGTGAAGAAGTGTGAACAATGCCAAAGGTTCGCACCTTTGATACACCAACCAGCTGCTGACCTGAACCCTGTATCCAGTCCATAGCCATTTGCCCAATGGGGCATGGATCTCATTGGGCAGTTGCCCCAAGCAACTGGGCAAAGGAAGTACTTGCTGGTAGCAACAGATTACTTCATGAAGTGGATAGAAGCAGAACCTCTTGCCAAAATCCGAGATGTGGGCGTCAAGAACTTCATATGGAGAAACATCATCACCAGATTTGGCATTCCAAGAGCAATAGTTGCCGACAACGGAACGCAGTTTGACAGCAAACTTATCAAGAACTTCTGTGCGAAATTCAAGATAAAGAATTACTTTTCAACACCAAGTTTTCCCCAAAGCAATGGGCAAGCAGAAGCATCCAACAAAGTAATTTTGGATGGAATAAAGAAGAGGCTGCAGGCAGCAAAAGGAAAGTGGGTAGACGAGTTGCCCAATATACTCTGGGCATATCGGACTACGCTGGGAAAATCAATAGGGGAAACACCTTTTGCCATGGCTTACGGCACAGAAGCAGTCATCCCACTGGAGATCGGCATTCCAGGGATCAGAACCCAGGGAGTAGAAAATGGGACTAATGATATACTTCTAGCCCGAGATCTGGATCTCTTAGAAGAAAGAAGGGAGAAAGCTGCAATTCAGCTCGCAGCATACCAGCAGCAGTTTGCTAGAGCTTACAATAAGAAGGTCAATCCAAGGGATTTCCAGGTCGGCGACCTAGTCTTAAGAAAAGTTGTTGGCAACAAGAAGGATCCCAGAGAGGGCAAGCTTGGCCCAAACTGGGAAGGACCCTACAGAATTACTTCGGTATTGGGCAATGGAGCATACCGGCTTGAAGATAATGAGGGCAAAGCATTGCCAAACCCTGGAACACTTGTAATTTGAAATTTTTCTATCATTAGATGTTCCTTGTTATTTTTTGCCAACGTTATCAATAAAATCTTAGCAGAATTCTCCAAGACTTGTGAATTGATAAAAGATGCATAATGTTGTTTCTAAATAATGAGAACCCAAGCGGAACTCAGGTTCACATTGGGGGCAGAGAGAAGACAAAATTGTTTATCTTTACTTGTTGAAATTTGTAGCAATTTACAATTTGAGGTTAAACCGAAGTAATGCTTAACGCTTGTTGAAATTTGTAGCAATTTACAAGTTGAAGTTAAGCCGAGATTATTGTTTATCTTCACTTGTTGAAATTTGTAGCAATTTACAAGTTGAAGTTAAACCGAAGTAATGCTTAACGCTTGTTGAAATTTGTAGCAATTTACAAGTTGAAGTTAAGCCGAGATTATTGTTTATCTTCACTGGTTGAAATTTGTAGCAATTTACAAGTTGAAGTTAAGCCGAGATTATTGTTTATCTTCACTTGTTGAAATTTGTAGCAATTTACAAGTTGAAGTTAAACCAAAGTAATGCATATCGCTTGTTGAAATTTGTAGCAATTTACAAGTTGAAGTTAAGCCGAGATTATTGTTTATCTTCACTGGTTAAAATTTGTAGCAATTTACAAGTTGAAGTTAAGCCGAGATTATTGTTTATCTTCACTGGTTGAAATTTGTAGCAATTTACAAGTTGAAATTAAGCCAAGATTATTGTTTATCTTCACTTGTTGAAATTTGTAGCAATTTACAAGTTAAGTTAAACTAGTATGATGTTCAACACTTGTTAAAAGTTTACAAGAAGTTTGTCTATCCGAGGTGTGTCACCCCGAGAAGATTGTACAAAGAAGGAAAAGTGTAAGAAAGACATGCAGAATATTCTAAGTATAGAATCATGCAGAAGCAATGAAGAGAAGACAAGAGTACAAGTACTTAGAAAAGAAAAGTTGCATTAGCATTCATCAAGAAAAGGGCACATCGGCCATACAAAAGGCTTATATTGTTCCAAAACATAAAGAAAAAACAAAATACAACTAAGTAAAAGAAAAACATGAAGCTAAGACTCCTCTCCACCAGTTGGTTGAATTTGAAGATTAGATGATTGTTGAGAAGACCTCTCAGCAGCCTTATCCGCCATGACCTCGGCGTCAATTTCTGCAAGAGTGTCATCAAGGTTCTTATGAGCAAGGATGGCATTGGCTGATTCCTTCACATAAGCAGCATCTTTGTTAACCTCATTGCCTTCTTCATCCTGAGTCAAGTCTAGGACTTGCTCATTCTGAATAGGGGACTTGGCCCCACTAGCATCTTTGGATTTTCTTACCAAAGCCTCATCCTCTTCCTCATCACCATCCTCAGACTCAGATTCGCCGACATCTTGACGTGGAGGTTGAGCTGGAGGGAATGGAAGAGAGGTGGCATCAGCTTTCCTTAGTGGTGAGTCCTCTGGGACATTAAGTTTCTTTAGAAGGGACATCCAACCAAGGGTGAAACCCTTGTTGCATGCCTCCTTCACTTGTTGTTCGTAGGCATCTGTAACGTCGGCCATGCCTTGGGCATACGCCTTCTCGTCGGCGTCTTTTATTTCAGCTTCTTTGGTGGCCAGTGCCTCCTGAAGCTCCTTTTCAGCTTGGACCATTTTTTCCTCGGCCTCTCTCTTCTGAGACTCAGCCACTTTCCTGATAGCCTCAGTAGCTTCAGCCTTCTCTTCGGCATTGGTCTGAGCCTTGATTGCAGCCTCGGCTTGGTCCTCCAATTTTTTCATCTTTGATTGAAGACCTTTGTTGGTCTTTTGGAGGGAAAAGAACTCCCTCTTCATCTCGACAAGCCTCTCCCGATTCTTAAAAGACTGCATTGAGAAAGAGTGGGCATGCTGGATGGCCTGAAAGAAAACAGAGGTATTAGAAACTATTCAAAGTACGAAATAAAAAGAAAGAAGAAAATTACCAAATAGAAGACATCTACCTGAACGGAGTGCTGAAGCATTAGAGCGTAATTCTCATACTCACTGTACTGGGTGTTTCACTCCAAATTGCCTGGTAACAGCAGAGCAGTATTGAGCGCAACGCCGACATTAATGTCCTTAGCACTGTCACTTGCCATAACAGGCTTGTCTTCCAGAGTAATTGAGGGGGCCCAGGGGGCATCAGGTTTTTTTGATCCCGAGGTTGTTGCAGAAGAAGCCCTCGACTTTTTTGGGTTTTGGGATTCCGGTGGTTAAGACTCAGAGCGCCTCTTCCCAGTAGAAGGCAGAGACTTATCACTCTCAGCCAACTTTGAGATCGGTAAGGTGTCTTTGGATTCAACCTGAGCTATCTTAGCCTTTGGTTGAGCCTTCTTTACTCTTTTCGGCTTCGGTAGAGGTTGGGTTTGTGCTAATTGATCATCAACAGATGATGGAATGCTAGCTAAGAGGTCTTTTGCAACTGATTTTGGGCGGCCCATCTCGGCAGTAAGGACAAGTCGTCGCCGACGTTTTCATTCTGATATTGGGACCAGGTATGGAGCCGAAGTTGATGGCTGATCAGCTGGATCAGATGTTGACCCTTGATCTATTCGTGATGTGGATGCAGTCAATGGAGTTGTAGCAGAGGGTGGAGAAAGGTTTTTCTTCTTCCTTTTGGGAACGTCAGGCAAAGTTGACTTATATGTTGGAATAAAATTGAGAAGCACAGGCGCTTTCCTTTTATAGACTGGCAAGTCCAGAAGTTTCTTCAAATCCTTGTTGGGAACAAAGGATTGGCGAAAATTTTTCGGTGGCTTACGAACAGTTGCAAGAAGAACAGACGTCAGAAACAAACAAAGTATTTAAGACTTTGAAAGAAAACAGGCAAAGCTGAATACTGGGCTCTTACCCTTGCCCTCTAAAACTGATCGAGAAAGAGGGTAGAGATGGATGTCCTCGTCTGGAGCAAACTCCCAATTTCCTGAGGTAATGAAATAGTCATCTCCAGCCCCCTTGTTGGAGTCTGGGAGGTCGGCTACGATTTTATATTCTGTAGACCTCGGCTTAAGGTAATAAATGTAGCCTTTTTCTCTCAAATTAAGGGCACACATGGTATAGCAGTATTGGACATCGGCTAAGGTAATCCTAGCATTTTCCTGTTTAACTAAGGCTATGATGCCATTGATCACTCGATAGGAATTGATTGCCAATTGCATGGGGTTCAATTTATAATAGTGAAGAATCTCACGAAAAAAGATGTTGAGTGGGAGCCGGAGTCCGCACTCAATGAAAGCTACAATGGGAAAGGGCATCGAATCATCTGTGGGCATGATAGAGTCGTTATCTCCAGCCAGCCTCAGATGAACATCGGCAGGGATAGAGAACTCTTGCCTAAAGTACTCAAGTTTGGTTGGGGTATCTACCCTATGTCTCCACATACCCATGATATCGGCCTGAATTAGAGGGGTTGGATTTCAGAGAAAAAATGTTTTAAGAGGATTAATAAGACCTCGGCAAAAAACCTAGGTTTGAACTGGTGCAGAAATTTGTAAGGAATGTTTTAGTTTTTTCTAAAATGTGGGTTCTACAGACAAATCCCAAACCTAAAACTATGGAGATGAAGATCAAAGGCACAGATCTGGAAAAGACACAAAAAACAGAAAACAAAAGCGGAGTTTCAGAATCAAGAATAGAGATGGACTATCAAGAACATGAAGAATACAAAGGGTTGAAGGCCAAGAACAGTGGCAAGATGTGCAAGAAAACTATGAACAGTACATGTATTTAAGGCATAAGTAAAAAGTGAAATCAACGCATTCAGATATATGATTCACAAATTAATTGTTTGAGCAAGGCAGTAGTAAACAAGAAATTCCAGAAAAACTCAAGAAACTGGAATAAGAAGAAACAAATTGCTTACCAGAAAATATGAAGCCGATGTAAAGATCGCTAAAATCAGATGACGGTCGTGAAGGCAACAAAATGGTGCAAAACACGCCGGAAGGGGTGAACGGAATAAGTTTCAGAGCAAAAAAGCTTGAACAATGGTGGACTCAAAAAGAGTAAAGTTTGAGAGAGAAAAAGCGAAGAGAAATCGAATACAAAAGTGAAAAATGAAGAAAGGGGGAAAAGTTTTGTCAAAAATTTGAAACGGTAGCAAAACGAAGCATTGAATGCGCCTGGGACAACGCATACGTCAGACGGCGCACACAGACGCAAAATGGCTTGCAAGCACGTCATAGGCACGGTCCAATAAGGTGGAGACGCGTGAATGAAACGGTTGAGTAAATGATACGTGACAGCTCACACACGTGAAAGAATTCACTAGAATTCTTGTTCTCTGAAGAAAACATGTCAGCCTGAAATGAATGATCTCGGCTGAGGAGTTATTGAGCCGATGTACAGAAGGAAATACCGATATAGGTTCCATCACCTCAAAATGCCGAGGTAATAGAACCTAGGGGGCAGTTGTGGGGATATATTTTCTGAGTACCAACACGTGGCAAGATGACGCCGATGTGTCAGCCGAGGTGCCACGTGTCCTGGTCATTATGCCGAGGTTATCTCGGCCTTGCCGAGGTTATCTCCAAAGATATCGGAATCCGAGATAAACGGATAAAGGACAAGAGTCCTAGAATGAGGAGGAGACTTAGTCAAGATGAGGATAAAAACTCTTAGGGAGTTTATCTTTATCTCTTGAGGAGTCCAAAGTAAGTACTGAATTGGAGTCCATAGAAGTCAGGCTTCTAGTGGGACTAGGATTGAGTTAACTATAAAAGAGAGGCACCCCCGTGGGTCTAAGGTACGCAATTTTATGCTTTGAGTAGTAAATTTAGCACTTGATTATCTTTGAGAGATATACTGACTTGATCGTCGGAGTGCCCCCGAGTGGAAGAACCACCGCCGGAGCCTTCTCTTTCTGTTACAGGTTAGCTGAAGCCATCTATTCTGCCGGTGCTCTCTAGCTGATTATTAAACGGGCAGTGTGATCAGAAAATCACCCACACACTTAGACTAGGGAAACATGAAGCTGAATGAACAACAGTTAGAGTCTTTATCAAGTCCAACAACCGTGAACGAGTCTAAAAATCAGAAAGAAAGAAATAAAAGGTTAGAAAGCAAACGCTTTTCTGTAAGAATATTCATAAAGTAATTCATATGCTACATGTTTGTTTTATTTATTTATTTATGTATATTATATATATTTAATCAGTTTAATGGGTAATGGGTAACTAACAAGCATATCCATATATATGTTTGTGACAATCATCAAACACAGAGGTTTTGTGAATTTAATATGCTTGAAACTCTGTCCCTTCTACTTTTTTTCATATGGTTCTGTAAAAGTGTTCTGTGGGTGAGTTTTGTTTATATATTCAAGATTTGATTATTTAAGAATAAAGATTCAAAGGCTTGGACATCATGACATGATGTATTTTTCTTTTCAAATTAAAATTATTTTAATTCTCACAATTAATATCAGGATTTCCTTTTGTTATGTTGTTTAGCCTTACTGTATTTTTATGGAGGCCAATACGTTATACATATTTTCCTAGACATCTGTTCTGTTATGACGTAGACATTGGCAATTTTATGCGTTTGTTTAATTAATTTTAATATATTATTATCTTTTACGCTTTCGCTGCGCATGTTGGTCCATTCTGATACACCACCATGAGCCCTTACACCTTTGCTTTGTTTTCTCTTGTGAAGAGAATCTAAAACTTGCAGACCATTATAAGTGAAGTTGTATATGTAGAGGATTGATAGTCTATTACTTAGTGGTGAATTTTAGATCTATATAGTGACCATTATTATATAAAATTTGTAGTTTTACTTGCATATTTTTGTACTGTTTAAACCCTTTCGGATCAGTAGTTGAAACTAGCGCCTTAGACCAAATCAGTATAAACATTTATTGTTTGGTTTCTCTTGGTTTTTTTTTTATTTTTTAAAAAATAAAATAAAATCTGAAATTCGCTGGATTGTTTTCTCACTATTAAAGATAAATTGTTGCTTAATGTATATTAATTAGAGGCAATAGAATTTATCTTGTTCTATAATAGCACTGTTAACATTAATTTAGAAGTATTTCTATTCTAAAATTTGCTATGTTTTGGAAACTTACTGTATGTGATTAAGTATGAATTTTCATATATCGACACACATTGAAGACCATTTTGTATCAAATCTAGAAATTTTCATGCTTTTATTTGGATTTGTTCAGTTAATTTTAAAAACATAAAAGACTTAAATTTATTTCTAGATTCTTGTAAGAACGTGATATTAAGGATATTTTGTTTATCATAGTTGTATGTGTAAATAGTTAGTAAATTCTTTTGAATTTCATACTGTGAACTATTTTTAAAATTTTCATATTAATTAACATGCTCTCTAGTATAGTGTATTATCGTGTTACAGATGTTAAGATTATTTATGCCATCAAAATTTATGTGAATTAAGAGCATGTGTGTTGGATTTATGGAATTTATTTTGGTCCAATTTTTAAGCCAAATCTTGTATAAGGTTGATTACATGCGTGACAACCCCACCACGTATAATAATTAGTACTTAATTAATTAAAGAGATTTGAATTTTAATTGTTAATTATTCCAATTTAATCTGAGATTTATGAAAACAATGGAGACTGATTTGTATATAATTCTATTGAGAATTTATTTTGGAATTAGAGATTGAAAGCCTACATGGCTCAAGAGAGTATAATTGATTGATTGAATTATTTAATTTCGAGTATCGGACCGTATGAGAGTTTAATTAAATATTCAAGCCAGATTTGTAAAATTGAGATTTGATTAATTGGGTCTGAATTTGAATTGATTAAGCTATGAGAATTGGGAATTAAGGTTATTATGAATTAAATTTATTTGTGAGGTATTCAATTGAGGTATTCGATTGAATATGTAATTTATTGACGAAGATTTTGAAGTTTAATATGAACTTGAAGGCGTTAATGATTTAAGAAACCAAAATTGAGGATGAAAATAAATTTAATTTAATAGTTGGAGCCTTTTGGAAGTCTGATTAAAATCTGATTCAGATTGATAATTTAAGGATAATTAATTGAGCTTTAATGGAAGTCAAATTAGACTAGTTAAATTATGTGGGATTTATGATTAGTTATAATTAATTTAATTATGTATTAATCAATATTTATTAAAATTAAGTGAGGCTCAATTAAATTAATCCTAAACATAAATTAATTTGTGGAAGAATTTGGAATTAAGGGTGTAATGAGCATGGGTGTATTTAGCAAATTCGTGGGTGTGTGTATATGTTGACGTGTGCGCGCGCGCACGTGTAAGGCTGAGGACAAAGGGTGAGTTGTGTATGTGAGTGGGTGAGTTCAAGAAGAGGTGTAACTTCATTTCGCTCGCAACAAACATTTGGAGAAGTAAAGAAAAAGAGTGAGAGAAATAGAGAGGGAGAATCGAAGGAGAGGAAGAAGAGGGCTTTGTGAGACATCAAAATTCAAGTTAAAAATTGTGGAAAAATCATCCTAAGGTAAGAAATCTCATCCTCTTCCTTCTATTGTTTAAATAATGTAGATATAAATTGATTTAAGATGAGTTTTGAGATGATTAAAGATGAATGTTGAAGAGGTTTTGAGGTAAAACGGGTTTCAAGATAGTGTGTTTAAGTCAATTAGTCTCCCAAATTCTTTGTAGACAAATCTTTTTCTAGGTTATAATATTCTATATACAGATTAAACTCATAAATCTGAATATCAAATTAAGAATTTGTTGATGTTGGTTCTTAATCTATGCTTGTAAATCTAATTTGAGAGTTTTTATTTTATTCAATTTAAACATGTTTGGAAGCTCTATGATCATAATTTAAGGTTGGGTTGTACATGCAGAAAATTGATAGAAACCTAAATTAAAGCAAATTAAGGATTTAATTAGGAACTTAATTATGTCTTGATTTTGAAATATATATAAAATTTGTTAGTTGTAATTTTAATTGTGCACATGTAAATATCTTTTCTAGGAATTTTATAATCTCAATTTTGGATTTTGAAGAGAAAAAGAAAAGAGTTTGAGATTGACTTCATATAATTAGAAAGGAATAATGAAAGGGATGGGAAATTTGGAATAGGATATGGAATCAAGAAATTAACTTATGAAATAATCATTTTGGGTTTAAAAATGACCTTGTTTTCTTTGTACACAAATGTTTTTCTGTGGATTATAAATCATCTATATATGAATCAAAACTATAGATATTAAATTAAGGATTGATTTGAGCCATGCAAGTTATTATGCATTTGATTTTGTAAAAAAAGTTTTGAATCATGAGTTCATGGGTTTTGATTTAAATATTATGTTTTGAATCATGAGTTCAACATAAAAAGATGTTATAGCAGGGGCACCACTTCGGAAAAGTTTGAACAAAATTTGTAAAAGTCGTACATCCCTTTTGGTGAAGAATAAACAATATATATATATATATATATATATTGAATCTTGGGTTTTAAAATCAAACCCTAATTGTTACCAAATTGAATTGGATCTCTAAAAGTTAGATATAATATATTAAAATATATTATACTCAAACCAAACTAAAATTCTTTTTTCAAAACCAATTGGGTCTCAAACTCCAATAAGGAGATATATCCCAACAATAATACCGTGGTCTCATGGCCTTTGCTCGGGAGTAACAATACCGTGGTCTCATGGCTCTCGCCTGAGGGTAACAATACCGTGGCTTAAGCATGTTTTGTGTTCCCAATACCGGAGGCTCTTTTATGGAATTGGTCAAGTATGACCCTTAATGCTCTGTATCTAATCGGTTAGCGCTAATGGGTGTACCACGTATGATCTTATGCAAAATCTGAATATGAATATGAATATAACTATGAACATGTATATGAATCTGTTTCTCATTTGAAATCTGAATATGCATAAGACTATGTTTCTGATAAGAATCTATTTCTGATATAAACTCTGATTTCTGACTCTATGATGGATATCATTCATTAAAACCCTTTACTTTGTTATTATTCATTGGGCTTCAGCTCACTGTATTATTTATGTATGTGGGTGATCAGGTGCGTGACCAAGCCTAGAGTATTTACCTGGACTCTGTTTTGTCAACCAACCTATGTGCCTCCCGTGGAGGTTCCGAATATGTCTAGTGGTTATGGCTAAGTGCATAAAGTTTAAGTTTTATTTTCTTGTTTGGTTAAACAAGTCTTTGTTTATTTTGTAAATAGGGCTAACTCGCTTTTTGTCTAATCTGTATATATATTTATATATATGATGACATAAGAATGATGTGTAAATATGTATATAAAAAGTTTAAAATTTTTCTGTCTCATGTAAGTCTGCACAACTTAATGGATATTATATATTTGTTATTTGCTTCCACTAGCCCCTAATATTATGTTAATCTGTCTCAGAGGTATTCGGTAATCCCAGAATTACTGGCCGGTTACGATGCTAAACCTATGGAGGTAGGTTTGGATCTTGACAACATGGGTTTTGGTCTTGGAATTTTCATGTGATATTATTCTGATTGCATGTATCATATATTATGTGCATTATAAGGTTATGTACTTGATTGTGACTATATGGATTTGCTCACATTAATAAATTATGCTATAATTAAAAAGATTTTATTCTGTTTTAAGACTACCAGAGCATCTTAAAAACATAAAGATGTAGTGATCCTTAGTATTATGATCACATAGAGTTAAAAATTAATTTTGCATTTTTCATATTGCAATTGTGTTTTATGAATAATTTCTCGGTTCCACAGGAAAGTAGTTATTTATAAAATTTAATTGGAATAAGATAATGAATTGGGTATTAAAGGGATTGGACACTCTAAACCCAGGTACGAGTTTTCTTTTTCTTGAATATTTCGAAATCCATTAGTCTTGTTATAAACTAATAGCAAATCTAATAAAGTTTAGTGGCCTCTACCCATAGGAAGGTTTGGATTTGTTATTGAATTTAACATTGGTTGATTCAGACTATAGTTATTATTTCAAAGCATTAATAATGTTTTGGTAATTGTAGTGATTTCTCCATCTACACTGTCTAATGAGTCTTCTCGTATTCTATTCTCAAATGGTGATAAGTTTTCGGACTGAAAGGACAAAATCCTTCTAACATTATGGTGCATGGACCTCGATCTAGCACTCCGTGTGGATGAACCTCTTGAACCCACGGACTAGAGTTCCGCTGTAGAAAAGAGTGTTTATGATAAGTAGGAGCGATCTAATCGCTTATGCCTAATGCTTATAAAGTCACATATCAGCCAGAGCATTAGGGGCTCAATTCCACTATCTGATAAGGTCAAGAACTACATAAGGGCTATTAAAGAGCAATTTGTTAGTTCTAACAAAGCATTGACAAGCACCCTAATGAACAAACTATCAGGTTTGAAGCATAATAATTCTAGGAGTGTACGTGAGCACACTATGGAGATGAGAGACATTGCAGGTCGTCTTAAGTCCTTAAAGATTGAGATTTCTGTGTCATTCCTTGTCAATTTCATACTCAATTCTCTTCCTGTGGAATATGGAGCATTCCAAATTTCTTACAACATACAGAAGGAAAAATAGTCTATCAATGAACTTTTGACCATGTGTGAGCAGGAGAGATTGAAGCATGGAAAAGTGGAAAATGATCATTTAACAACACATAAAAGAGGGCAATGGAAAAAGGGCAAAGGTGATCAGAAATGAAAGAAGTTTGGTAAAGTGCCATTTCAAAATCATGGCAATAAGGATGCATGCTTCTTCTGCAAGAAAAAAGGTCACATGAAGAAAGACTACCCCAAGTATAAGAAATGGCTCGAGAAGAAAGGTAATCTCATATCTCGTGTGTTATGAATATAATTTTGTTAATACTCATCGATATGATTGGTGGATTGATTCGGGTCTACAATTGTAACGACCACAAAATGTGTATCAGAAATTATCTTTATTTAATTATGGGTTAATGTGCTTTAATTTAATTATATCTGTTTGAATTGATGAATTATCTGTTGAGTTACGACTTTAAAACTGAAATTGCCGACTTTCATGGGTTCAGAAATCAAAATTGAGTACATGGATATGCTAATGGGAATTTTTAGAGCCATTTGAAAAAGTTAATTGAAAATTTATTTTGTCTGATTCGTTAAGGTGTGTTTGGGTGGTTAACTTTGCACTGCAAATTAAAGACCCTAGAGGCTTCAGAAACTAGAACGAAGTACATAGTTATGATCAACATGATTTTTAGGGCCTCGTATGAAGTTTCGTAAAAATCTGATTTAGAATGAATTAAATTGATTTTCTTTAATTATTATATATTATATATATATTTGTGTATATGAGCCTTGCTTGGCTCAACAAAAAAAAAAAAAAAGAGAAGAGAGAAAGAGATATTTTGACGGGCGGGTTCTGGAGAAGAACCGAGAGAGAGAGAGAGATAGATAAAGAGCTTCTCTAAGAGAGAGAGAGCTCAACATTCATGGGATTTGAAGACAAAATTTAAGAAGAAGAACTTGAAGAGATTTAAGAGAAATGAAGAAGATCAACCATGAAAGCTTGGGAAAATTGAAAAGATTCAAGGGGAAAAGCAAGGATTTGAGTTAAGGTATGTGGCTTTAATTATTATCTTTGTAAATAATTCATCTACCACACGAAATCAACGATTAAATTGGAGATTTGGGTTATGAATGAAAAGGATTGGATTCAAGGAATTGAACCTTGATTTCCTTAAATTTGTTTGATTCGAGTTCAATCTTAAGAATGATTCATGGAATAACAAGATTTGGTGTGAGAATCAACCATGTGTAAGATGTACTTACATGATTGTGGACATATATTATGAATTTTGAATATATGGAAAAGATGAGACTTTGATTTATAACTTTAAGCAAGATTAATGTATTTGAGATGAAATTACACTTGAATGATGTTAGTTTATCATGTTGTGGGGTAATTTTATATGTTTTTGAGTGATTAGAGTTGAAACCTAGCTTAGAAAGAGGAAAAACAAGTGTTAGAGCCAACAGGGATTTTCGGACAACAGATTTTGCCTAGAGCCGCACGTGGGACAGTCCACTTCCAGCACCTAAATTTATTCTGAAATAAAAGCACGTTGTCCCGCACGTGTAGCCCAATTCCCGCACGTGCGGCCCTATTTCCCGCACGTGCGGGGCACCTCTGTTTCAACTCAACTTCAAATAAGCATATCTCTTGCATCCAGACTCCGTTTTAAGTGATCCTTGAGCCTAAATTCATGCCTCGAAAGTCTAGTTTCCAATGGTGGTGGTTTCACTCCAAAATTCTAAGTACACAAATAGATATGCCTAAATTAGTGAAAATTGTTCACTTTCTGTCTACCGATTTTATACCATTTCTTCTTCTAACCCAGTTTCCTTTCGTTTTCTCCTATTCTCTTACACATGGATTATGACCTATTGAGGACTAATGAGTTTATAACCAAAATAACTAATTGATTAAAAATCAAAGAAAAGGATCGGTTATATTCATATGTTGTGTTATGTACTTGTGATTGTAGGTCAAGACGAGGACATCATCCAGTTGCTACCAGAAGCCCATCACTGTGAGTAACAGTATAGTAAAGGTATGTTTTTCATTATCTATTGTGTGACATGATTCTCTAAATATCTTATTTTGTTAAAATGCACAAGTTTCGAAGAAAACTAAAATGAGTCATGAATAAGAAATGTGAATTGTTTATAATATGATATGGTGAGCCCAAGGCCGTTTTGTTTATCCGTTCCTCTTATGCTATGGCATGATATGAATTGTTCGATCTTTAAGGCCTAATCATTTTGGTATGGAACAAAGTGTTGTACGAAACTAAGTGCTATAGTGTGAGTCACCTCTATGGTCCGTACGAGACGCCTCTTGGGTCCATACATATATGAATTGGGCCCAAGGAGAGGTGGAGAAATGTCGATGTTCCATTTATTCCATAACAAGATATAGTGATACGATATGATTCGCTTCGACTTAAGATCGTTTGATATATATGATTGGGCCTGAGGCCATTTTGTTATATGTGGACCCAAGGTCATTCCGAAACTATGGTATGAATATGAATGGTTTTACATCGTTATATGTCTCATGTTTACAAAATATTATTTGATATGCATGAATGGATGTTCTATTTTGAAATGTGAATCTAGTACCACGTACCACGCAAAATGTTTTGTGATGATGTCAAATATACATTCCATTTGAAAAAGCATGGATTTTGATACAATAAAGTTTGTTTTAACATGATTTAAGTTACATTTCAGAATTGTGAAATATGTTTTCTTAATGTTAAGGACATCATCCATTACCCTCTTTACTTTAATATTACTCACTAGGCGTTATGTAGGTGAGCCATCGAGGATCAACACTAGAGTTGTATCGCGGTCCGCCTATCTGTCAAGCCACCCAAGAAGTGTCTCCGCGTAGAGACGTAGTATAATTTACCAAGCTTAGTTTTTTTCAAGCTATGATGGCTTTGTTGTGCATTAGGTTCATATGTAAATTTTGGGTTGTGAACTTTTGCCTATACCTATATGACTTGGACTGTATATCCATGAACTGCGTATGTGACATTTGTATATTTGATGTAATGTTTAAAGATCCTGGCATTTAAGCACTGCTCAATGGACGTTCTGTTATTATTTTTGGTATCTACTTCTGCTTAAGGCCCCATATTTGGATAAATATTATTTAATTTTTTTTTTGAGGCCTAAGTACAGGCCGGTCATGGACCAAAGTTTTAGGGACGGGTTTGGGTTGTGACGGTTGGTATCAGAGCACGAGTTATGATCACACACACGTGTCCATTGAGCATTAGCGTGTCTAGAATGCATTTAAGTTGCACATATTTCATAATAAGGTGATATGTTGTGTGTTTTGGAAGATGTATGTGAGCTTGTGTAACGAGTTAAGTGTTGAGATTGTGATTGTGAGCTTGCGTGTTTTGCGTGTTTTGGCTTGAATTGTTGCCTAAAATTGATTTTTGCTTCAAGAGGTATAACACTTGCTCTTTTAACTTGTTTTGCATACTTGTTTTTCTATCTTTTCCTACTGATTTTGGGTTGTTTTTGGGCTTAAAAAACTCTGGCTGTGTTTGGTTGTGTTTCCAAACAATGATTCTACACCCATATTCAAATATGATGTTTGAAACCAATTCTCAAATCACGTTTCCAAAACTCTACAGAAAATGGATTCTCAAATCATGTTTCTAACTGAATAGGTGTATCTCTTTCTGTGGTAGAAACGAAAACCTCAGCCCGACTACTCATTGGTGGGGTGGACAATGATTGTTGAACCAACGACTACTGCACTGATATTCCCTGCCTAACTGCCCTCTGCCTTGTAACCGGGGGTAATGAAAAGAACACTGCTTGTCCGTCAATTAAATCCTCAGATCGATGAAGCCTTCTACCTCTAACCCAGAGTGCTTTGGGGAAAACTGCCTCCTCGGAAGCAATGATGCTATACTACTTTGCAAAAAGATAAATAAAGCAAAATAAGGAAACAACAAGCAAAAAAATGGATAGCATTTCGGCTTTAAATAAATACAACACACAATTGATAATCACAAGCTGAAAGAACTATTCTCAAACACTGATTGCTGCCCTCAAATCACTGCCTCAAATCTGATACCCCCAAATACTGATGTTCTCAGATTGATACCCAGACTTGCAAACTGATACATGCATTCTTGTAGAGACACACTCTAAAAACACATAGTAAGCAAGTGAGAGCCAAAACACCCCTATGGAGGGGTAGGGTTTCCTTATCCTATCTTGTCAGGAGCTAGGGTTTCACTATGCACGCAGCGGTTTCAAACAACCTCAATCGGGTAAGCAACCTGTCCTAGTTTAGAATGGTCACTATGGCTTTCGATATGCAACTAGGTCGAATGGTCAAAAAGGGTGCCTTGGTAAAAATTGAGGTTTGTGTTTCCATCGTGGCAGAGCCCATAACCGGTCAGTCTTATGGCACACTTTTCCATGCAAGCCTCCGACAAACCGTTTAGGAATAGCAGATGGCAAACACTGTGACTTAAGCGCACCAATGCAAATGCAATGCAAAGAAACACATAAGTGTAGATAAAACAACATATCATGATGTTCGAGTCAAGTTCTCTAAATCCCTAGCAGAGTCGCCAGAAACTGTAGATCACCCGAACTCTCTCCGCGCGCGAGGCGTGAATTGGGTTCATAACTATTACAGTTCGGACTCCTATCGCGGTTCTGAATCTAATCTCACAAAGTGCAATGTAAAACTGATAAATCACCAAAGAATCCAATCTGGCAAATCATTTTGGAAAATCAGATTTTGAATCAAAAATGCCAAACTGGACTGCTTTGCCAGATTACAGAGTCGCCACCTAAATATTTTGTTTTGAAAAATTTAGGGAACCCTGACTCGTGCCTAAGGCCACGTGTCCGTCATCACCAAAGTTGCATCGGTTCGGGAACTTGGGTACGAGAGGGGAAGGTCTGGAAATGAGCACCCCTATTTGCCCGATCAAAGATCGGCCTCTACTAACATGATATGTTATTTTATAAACACATGTGTTCTTATTCCGGTTATTAATCTAACTTACTAGGTGATGCGCACAACATACAATTATAGACTAGATCACCTAAATTGGAACAAAACAATTCAATGTTTGTTTTCGAAAATAGTTTGAAAGTGCTACTTGCAAGTAGGCTAAAGCGCGGATTTGCCACCCTCAAGTGGGCTTAAAAACATGATTTTGCCACTCCGCAAAATGGGCTTGAAACACACATTTGATGAATTGTAACGCATATTTGATGAATTGTCCCAATTCAAGCAATAAAGCCTTCATCCACAGGCATTCATGCAGTTAAGTTAATCATTTAAGCACATAGCCTCATGGTAAGCATGCTAACATGGCAATCACTTACACACATGCAAGGATGGTAAAGCGTAAACACTTACAGTGTACTCCGAGCCAAAACAGGAGCTAGTTAGAAATCAATGCATGATCCTAGCTATGTTAAGATGCCTAATGCAATGCATGCAAAAATGCAACTAAATAAGCTCGGCCATCTAAGATGGCATACGAATGCAACACTTGATAGCATGCTGTGAAACACGTATTTAAGTAAGTATTGAAATACGATGCAGTTTGTATGATGCGCCGAGCTTGGTGCATGCAAGACAAATGAATGATGCACGCATGCAAGCATAAGGTATGCTAATTGAAAGAAATATGGGTTGGAAGACATGCACACACACACACACACACGCGCACCCTTATTACAACATTTTCCCTCTCGACGGAGGGTCCGAATAAAATGAAAGCTAACTAGCTACGCTAATTAAGCTAACTATTACAAACCAACTAATTAACTAACTATTCTAGCTAATTAATTATTACAAACCAAATTGAATAACTAGCTAATCTAAGCTAATTAGAATATTACAAAGCATTAAGCTAAATCAATTACAACACAGGTAATCAACTATAACTAGCTAACAAAAGCGATAAATGGCCTCGCGGGTGAGGGGGACATGCATGCTCGGTTGCGTCCTCTCGAAAATCCACCGCCTTGCCTCGAGACGCCTCTGTTTGCACTCTTTTGAATCTTTAAAAATTACACTGATTTCCAAATTGCTTCTTTCTGATCTCAAGAACACCTTGAGGGCTGAAATTCCTCCTGTTGCTGCAACAGAGCATAGACAGAGGCAAGACAGTGTATTTGCAAGAAAATGTATGCACTTCCATACTCCTTATCATATCTCAAGCTCAAAGGAGTATGGCACTTGACTCTCGAGCTGCCAACCAAGCACTTTCAATGCATGATGGCCAAAGGATCAAGCATGCGCAAAACTCGATGAATGCACAATCAAGGGGGACAACGACCAAGAAATGAGGCGCGTTTCATCACTTCAAGTATGAAATGCCCCTCGTTTCTCGTGTTTGGATTAACGTCCGATCCAAACACAATGCAATGCAACACACATGCAAACAACATGCTTATCTATCAATGCTAGAGTGGCATGCACAAGGCTCTATCATGTAAGCAATGCATGCATGGCATGTTTAGAAGTTAAGGCATTAAAGCAAGTGAGGTACACAACACTAGGACTATGCAATACTATGTACAAACAACCAAATCAGCCCAAAACAGAGCTATATCATGGCAAATCAGTGGCAAAAAATGCTCAAACTAAGGCTCAAAGGAGTAGAAAATCATGCTCCTTTGGTAGCTCACAAATAAGGCACAAGGGCACAACTCTCAAAAGCTCTCAAGGAGTGAAAGAAGTGAGAACATGACACATGTATATGCTCTGAAATTACATGTTAAATGATGCCAAAACATGCAACCATCACAAGCAAAGCATGCTAGGGTGCACAAAACTCAAGACTAGCTAAGGCACTTGCACCATAGCCATATCAAGCAAGCCCCAAAGGACCAAGATCACTCAAAACAGTCCTAAGATAGGTCAAAACATAACCAAAATGTGCTGGATTAGAGCATACACATGCTAGATCAATAGGCTAAAACACCAAACATACTAGGCTAGTGAACAAAATTGCACTACAAGTGCAAGGAGCATGCAAGAGGCAACCAAACCAACCCAAAACAGAGTTATGACGTGGAAAATAATGGCTAAAAACATACTGAGATGGAGCCAATTCAAGGCACAAAGACATGCTACTTTGCAAGGCTACAAGGAGGATTACAGTACAAGTATAAGAAGCATGCAAGAGGTGACCAAGACAGCCAAAAAGAGAGTTACGGAAGGTCTTAAAAGTCACAAAAATGATCCTAAACAAAGCCTCTAAGAAGTAGAAACACATGCTCTTTTGGAGGGCCATCAACACATGCAAACAAGAGAAGAGGAGGGGGGGACCACCCCTGCCCATTTGGGACCTCAAAATCACTTTTCCACCACTGAAATTCCTCTGAGTTTCAGTGGTGAGAAGGCCAAAAAGAGATGGTCTCAAAGGCCTTAAAAGATGGCACAAAGCAAGGAAAAACAAGCCACCAAAGGGGTTAAACCACCCCTAACTCATACAAAGCCTTAAACAACCATTTTAAATACTTCAAAACAGAACTTTTTTCAGTTGAAAACTAAGCCTAAAATAGCATGCAAAGGTGGCTAAATAAGCAATGGAAATAAAGCTTTAAAGAGGCTATTACTCACCCTTGAAGCCCAACTTCAAAACCAGCCACTTTTGAGGCAAAATCAGGTCAAAGTCACTCAAATAAGGCTCCCAAGTATCTTAGCTCAATGATAGTGGTGTTTGATCAAGAGTTCCTTTGCAAATCCACCAAGAATTCCCACTTTCTAGCACTTTTAAGCACAAAAATATATAGAGAGAGAATTCTAGAGAGAGTAGATTTTTTGCTCTAAAAAATCTGAACACTCTCTAAGGGGGAAGCACTTCCCCTTGTATAGAAATGCAAGCTAAAGCTTGCTCAAATCCCTCTCTACATGTGTAGGGAGGATGCATTTTGTGCCTAACAACTGGCACAGCTGGCACTAAAAATATCTACAGAAAGTGAAAAATGGCCGCCGACCACTCAAAGTGGTCGACTGACCACCCCACCCAGTCGACCGACCACCTCATGTGGTCGACAGGGAAAATACCTGGTCGACAGGGCAAAAAAGGGGTCTCCCAAGAGAGGAGAAGGTGGTGGCATGCTGCTGACCACTTAGGTTGGTCGACCGACCACCGATCTTAGCTGACTGACCACCAAAAGTGGTCTACAGGGGAGAAAAGTGGTCTACACCACTGTTTCTCCCTCCAGGCAAAAGGGGCACCAAGGTTTTGGCTTAAAACAAGCACAAAACCAAGAGAGTTCAGAGACTTAGGGGCAAAGCGCGCAACTGAAAACCTGGGGGACTCCAAACGAGCACAATCATCGAGCGCTCAACCGATGACATCCAAGTCTTTAGGACGGTCAAAAATGGAGTGTCTACAGTACAGTAAAATGAGTAAACAAAATTGGAATTTAAAATTTTTCAAGATAAGAATTATTTTGTTTGGTGTGTTCAAATTGGATGTTAATTTGAACACAAGGAGAATTGGGGTATTTCATACTCAAAGTGATGAAATGTGCCAATTTTTCTAAGCTCTCCATTGCCCTTGATCATGCATGATAGGGTAAAGGTTTTTGGTCTTGTTTGTCCATTTATTAAACTTGTACATCTTGGTCCTTTAGCCATCATGCAATGAAATTGCTTGATTGATGGTCTTTGAACCAAGTGTATCACTCATTTGAGCTTGTTTTGATGATAAAGAGGGATACACAGTACAAACAACCTGTGAGAATACCCTTTTTTACTCTATTTGCTCTCAGTTGCAGCAAGAAATAATGCATCATTAGTGGCCGGCCGGACACTATTTCTGGCTGGCCGGCCAGCCATCATTGTTGGACAGCAACCCCCTGCTAGTGGCTGGCTGGCTACCACTTCTGGCCTGCCGGCCACCAATGAATTTTGAGGAGTGTGTTTGTGAAGCATAACAGAGTTGATCTGGAAGAGGAAAATAATGTAAGAGTTGTGCAACAAAAGCTTCCGAGAGCAAATAGTGGACGTTCTTCGGGTGCAAACCGAGCATGCATGGGCCTCTCTCGTTTCTTGGGACTAGTTAATTAGTTTAATTAGCAATTAATCATTTATTTGTTGTAATTTATTAGTTGTAGCTAATTAGTTTGTTTTGTACTTATTTACTTAGTTTAGATTGATTAATTAAATTAGTTTGTGTTATAATATTTAATTAGCTTAGCCTAGTTAAATTCTTAATTAATTAGCTTAGAAGTTAGTTAATTTATTTATTTAAGTTTTGTAATAATTAGTTAAGTAGTTTAGCTTAACTAGTTTATTCATTCGGACCCTCTTGCGCGAGGGCATCAATGTTGTAATAACATGCATGTTTTCCAACCTCACGTCTTTCTCCCTTTTATTTATCCGCTTTTGATGGTTAGATTAGGGGTATTACGTTTCAATTAGCATATCGCATGTTTTCATCCATTCATTTGTCTTACATGCAACGAGGCTCGGTTCATCATTCAAACTTGCATTGTCGTTTCAATACCTCGTTGAATGCGTGTTTAAACACATGGTATGAAATTGTTGCAAATAACATATTAAGTAGCCGAGCCTATTTTAGTTGCATTATTGCATGCGTTGCATTAGCCATCTTGTATAGTTAGGTATCATGCATATTTTTCTAACTTTTTTTTTGTTTTATCTTAGCTTGGAGTACTAGGTGAGTTTTCAGTACTTTAGCATACTTGCATGAGTGTGAGTGACTGCTATGACTAGCATGCTTGCCATGAGGCTAAGTGCTTACTTTCTTTAACTGTTTTAGTGCCCGTGGATGAAGGCTTGTTGTTTGAATTGGAACGATTCAATGAATGTACGTTTAAGCCCACTTTGTTAAGTGGCAAAGTCAAACCCTTTTTGAAAAATAAACATGAAATTGAATTGTTCCAATTCGGGCAAACTAGACTATACCTTGTGTGAGTGCATCACATAGTAAATGCTAGCCTAATAACCGGAACAAGAACATGTAATGTACATAAAAATCATATCATGATTAGTAGAGGCCGATTTTTGATCGGGCGAGCGGGCGTGTTCAATTCACGACCTTCCCCTCTCGTACCTAAGTTTTCGAACCGAGACAACTTTGGTGATGACGGATACGTGGCCTTTGGCACAAGTCATGGGTTTCTTAAATTTCTCCAAAAATAAAATATTTAAGTGGCGATTCTGTATCTGGCAAAACAGTTCATTTTTGGCAATTTGATTCAAAATCAATTTTTCAAAAGATTTGTCGGATTTGGACTCTTTGGTGTTTATCAATTTCACATTGCACTTGTGAGATTAGATTCAGAACCGCGGGAGTCCGAACTGTAGGGCTTCTTTCAAACTTCCGAAAGGGGGCGCAAAAAAGTTAGGCTACAATTTCTGGCGACTCTGCTAGGGAAATTAGAGAACTTGACTCGAAATTTATGATATAAAATTTTATTTACACTTATATGTTTCTTTGCATTGCATTTGCATTGGTGCGCCTAAGTCACTATGTTCGCTATTTGCTATTTCTGGATGGTTTGCCGGAGGCTTGCCTAAAAGCTTGCCAAAAGGCTGACCGGTCGCGGGCTCTGCCACGATGGGAACACGACCCCTGGATCTGGACTACTGCTGTACCATTTGATCCTCCTTTCACTTCTCGGTATTAGGTGTGAGAAGTATATTAGATAGTCTTGCTGAGGTACCCTTTTTGACCATTTAGCCTAGTTGCATATTGAAAGCCATAGAGACTATTCCAAACTAGGACAGGATGCTCACCCCAATATAGGATTGTGTGAAACCACTTTGCTTGAATAGTAACCTTACCCCCTCATAGGGGTGTTTTGGCTCTCACTTACTTGGTATGTGCCTTTAGAGTGAAACTCTACTAGAATGTGTGTATCAGTTGCAAGTTTGGGTATCAAATTTGGGGGCAAAAGTCAGTGTTGAGTGTAATTCTACAACTTTTGATTACAATTGTGTGTTTGTAGACACCCCATTTTTGACCGCCCTTAAGACTTGGACGCCGTTACTAACGGTTTACTTCGTGGTGAAAGTTGTGCAGTGCAAGGGTTCGATTTCTTCGGCAAGGAGAGGGTCAAATCCCAATTTCATACCCATTTTTGGATCAAAACTATCTTGATCAAAAGATTTTGAGACCTTCAAAACCCTCTCTTTCAAAACATTTTTGAAAATAGGTTCCTACGATGTTCCGACGCTCGCATTTTGTTAAATGTTGCGCTTTTCGGTAAACCGGGCAAGGACAAAGTGGAAATGAATGAAGGAGAGATGAACTCTTTTGAAAAATCTTTCAAAACACCTTGTTTAGGGTTTGGAGTTGAAGAAAAGAGGAGATGAGAGAAGAAACCCAGTCGGGGAAGGAGTTGGGCATGAACCGTTAAGAGAGAGACGAGAAGTCCTCGCCAAATCAGGCCTATCCTTTTTAATACTTGGATTTCAGCTATGAGGCTACCACCGTTGGAAAGCTTACTTCCGGGGTTTCAATTTTCATTCAAGAATCTCCTCGAGCCGAGTCTGGATGGGAGAGATATGGTTGTTGGAAGTTGGGCATCAATTCGGTTGGACCGAAACTGAGCAGTCTTCTCTAAAAGAGGGATATCTCTTAGCACACATGGAATTTTGAGGTGAGGCTTCCAAATTTGGAAAGAAGACTTCCGGGGCTACAGTTTAGGCTCAAGAATGACCTGAAAAGGCATCTAGATGAAGGATTTAGGCTTTCTTCAAAACGGGGACTAGGACTGATTTTTGTTGTCGGCCTCTATGGGAGTGTGCCGGCCATGATTGGCCAATGCCAGCCAAAAGTGACCCCTGCTGGCCATCAATGAGCCACTGCCTGTCATCACTGATGGCCAGCAGCATCCCTCTCTCAGTAGGTTTCACGGCAGATCTTTTGAGCCAGCTAGAATCGTTTAATTTCCCCTCCATACACGTGTATGGAGGGATGAAGCTCTTGCCAAGCTTGTTCAAGAAGCTTTGAATTGATTTTCCTCTATATAAGGAGAGGTCCTCTCTACTTATCAGAGGTTCAGCATTTTTACAAGAGATACAGCTCCCTCTCTCTATATTTCTTGCTCTCTCTCTATATTGTTGTAGTTTAGTCCATTTTCCTTGCACTTTTACACTACAACACCTAGAGGTACACCACCACCATTGGAAAAAGCTTCTTGGGAGGTCTTCTTGAGGTCTGAAAGTGAGTTTCTACCCCCTGAAGTTGCTGGTTTCGAAGAGGGTCTTCAAGGGTAAGTATTTTCCCCATTTTTGCACTTTCTTGCACCTTGCTTTAGCCCTCTTTGCATATTGATTTAGGCTTTGCTTATAACTGAAAAAAGTCTTGTATTTAAGTCATTTTTAAGTTTTTTTAAGGTCATTTTGTTGTTAGGGGTGTGTAGCCCTCTTGCATGCTTTGTTTGGCTTTGTTTTAAGCCATGCCTTAAGGCCTCCGAGCTAGCCTTGGTTTGGCCTTCCTACCACTGAAATCCAGTGGATTTTCAGTGGTAAAGGTGTGGTTTTGAGGTCCTTAATCAGAGGGGGTGGCCCCCTCTCTTTTGGTTCCTCTTTGCTTGCATTTTTGGCCTTCCAAAGGACCATCCTTCTATGTATTTTTGAGGCTTGGTTCAGGCCTATTTTTGTGACTTTTAGGACCTGCCTTGGCCCTGTCCATGGCTGGTTTGGTCATATTTTGCATGCATATAGTATGTGTAGTGTAACTCCATCCATAGCTCATCAAAGTAGCATGTGTGCTTAGCTTGTGTTGAGTCCATTTCAGTGGGTTTTTGGTGATGTTTTACCATGCCATGAACCTGTTTTGGGTTGGTTTTGTTACTCCATGCTTGCATGATGCACTTGTAGTGTAAATCTCCTAAACTAGCTTCATATGATCCATGCCATGCCATGCCATGTCATTTTAGCTTGTTTGGTTTACATTTCAGCATATATTTGGTCATCATTTGGCATGTTATGACCCTATCCATAGTTGGTTCGATCATCCTTTGCATGCTCCATATAGGTGTAGAACAAATCTTGTTTACTAGCCTCTTGTGCATGATGTTTTGACTCATTATACTAGCATATTTTGACTTTACTCAAACTTGATTTTATGCTTATTTTGAAGTGTTCTAGGACTGTTTTGGGCTGCCATGGACATATCACTCATGCTTTGTATAGCTATAGTGTAAATGCTTAGGCTAGTCTTGGGTTTTGAGGCCCCTACCATGCCATACATGTGATGTTTGCATGCTTTGCCCTCATTCCATATGCTATTTCAGTCCATGAAATGTTGTCATACACTTGCATTTGACATGCCTTGAATGCTTTATAGAGCTTGTGCTTTATGCCTCAAGAATGAGCTTTTGTGCATGCCATTAAGCCTAAGCCTTTGGCTCATCATTTCAGCACATTTTGGGTCCTATTATACCATGATATAACTCTGTTTTATGTCGCCCAAGCCATGCCATGTTTGGTTTCAATAGGTGTAATGCATTGCCTCTTTAAAGCCTTGCATGCTCCATGTTTTTGGTTTTGTGTTCTAGCCTTTGTTGGCTAGCTTTGAGCTTAGTTTTGGTCTTGTTTGGACCTACCCTAGGACTGCTTTAGGTCCCCTCAGCCCCTTGGGGCTTGCCTTGTATGGCCGTGGTTTAAGTCCCTTTGCTTACCTTGAGCTTTGAGCATCATGACATGCTATGCTTGCATGGTTGATTTGATTTGGCATCACTTTATATGAAATTTCAGAGCTTACCTCATTGTCATACATCCGTGTTTGTTGCTCCTTAAGTGTGTTTAAGAGTTGTCCTCTTTGTGCCTTAATACTTGAGCCACTTGGCATACATGTTTGCCTTGCCATTTCATGCTTTTCATGCCATCAATTCATCACTTATGGCTACTGATTTGGACTTATTTGAAAGCTGCCCATCTTTGGTGTAAGCCCATCTTACCATGTTGTCGCATGCTTGTTTCATCTTATATGTTGTTGCATACTTGCCCACATTTGCGTGCCTTGCATGTTTGCATATCCATGTTGCATTTTGCCATGTTGTTCAAGGTTGTCACCTCATATCATGCCTATGTGCTTGTTTCATGTCATTAGCCTTGTTAGGTTATTCACATTGCATGTTTGCCATCCTTACACGTTGCATTGTTTGGATTAAGTGTTAATCCGAACACGAGGAACGAGGGGCGTTTCATACTCCGAGTGATGGAATGTGTCTCAATTCTCGGTCGCCGAAGCTCTTGATGATTCATGATAGAGTTCTAGGCTTTACTTGCTTTATTTGTGCATTCATTTTCATATTGATTAGCACAAGTTGGATCTTTGGCCATCATGCATCGGGATGCATGATTGATGGTCGTGGATCCGACTAGGCCTCTCCCTTGATGTTTTGAGGTGATTTGGGGCGGCATAGTGCGTCTATACCCTTAGGAGACCCTCCCATTCCTCTATTTTGTGCTTTGTTGCAGTTTGGTGTCACAGCACACCAGTGGCCGACAGTGCACCACTGATGGCCGGCAGTGTCACACCCTTGGCCGGCAGTGCCCTGTTGTTGGCCGGTATCTCTCCTTTCATGGCCGGCAGGCCACTGGTGAATTCCCCAGCAGTGTTTTGGTAAGTTGCAGCAACAAACACTGGAAGACACCCTGCAAACAGAGCCTCTAAAGAGCAACCGGAAGGCGTTTCGAGGCAAGGAACCGAAGTGAGCATGCATACCCTCCTCTTCTTCAAACAGAGCTGGAGCAATTCTCTTTTACTGCTTACTAAGTAGTTAGCATTTGTTATTTATAATAATTAACTTATTAAGTTGTGTAATAATTAGTTATAACTAGTTATTCATAGGGTTTTGTAATAATTAAGTAGCTTGTTAGCTAGTTAATTAGGTGGCTTGTATTATTTATTCGGACCCTCCGAGCGAGGGCACAATTGTAATAAGTGTGCGTGCGTGTGATATATGTCTTCCAACCTCACGTCTTTCTCCCTTTTATTTATCCGCTTTTGATGGTTAGATTAGGGCATGTTTCAATTAGCATACTTATGCTTGCATGTTTGGATCATTCATCTGTATTGCATGCACCGGGCTCGGCACATCATACTAACTGCATTGTATTTCAATTCCAAGTTGAATACTTGTTAGTTGTAGCATTTCATATGCTATGTTTAGAATAGTCGAGCCTATTGTAATTGCATTTTTGCATGTGTTGCATTAGGCATTTTTGTATAGTTAGGATCATGTATGGATTTCTAACATATCTTTTGTTTTGGCTTGGAGTACTCGGTAAGTTTTATGCTTTAGCATCCTTGCATGTATGTGAGTGACTGCCATGATAGCATGCTTACCATGAGGCTATTTGCTTATGTGATATACCTGCCTGAATGCCTGCGGGTGAATGTTGGGTTATTTGGATTGGAACAATTCATCGAATGTGAGTTTTAAGCCCACTTGAAAGTGGCAAATCATCTTGTTTTCTAAGCCCACACGATGGTGGCAAATCCACGTCTTAGCCTACTTGCGGGTAGCACCATCAAACTATTTTCAAATAAACAAACATGAGATGTTTTGTTCCAATTCAGGTGATCTAGTCTATACTTGTATGCTGTGCGCATCACATAGTAAGTCTAGGCTAATAACCGGAATAAGAACGCATAGTGTTTTCAAAACTAGATATCATGATTAGAAGAGGCCGATCTTTGATCGGGCGAGCGAGGGTGCTCACGAAGTGACCTTCCCCAATCGTATCCAAGTTCCCGAGCTAAGGCAACTTTGGTGATGACGGACACGTGGCCTTAGGCAACGAGTCAGGGTTTCCTAAATTCCCCCAAAATAAATATTTAGGTGGCGACTCTGTATCTGGCAAAGCTGTCCATGTTTGGCACTTCTTTCAAAAAATCTGTTTTCCAAAATGATTTGCTGGATTTGGACTTTTTGATGAGTCATCGATCTTGCATTGCACTCTACGAGATTAGATACAGGACTGTGACTTTGAGTCCTGAACTGTAGTGAGGCCCAAGGGCCCGTCTACAGTGTTGTTTACTTCCGAGCTGAGGTGTTGTGCGGTTTTTGATTTTTGCTTTCCTTTTTGCTTTATTTCTTTTTGCTAGATAGTTTATCACAATTCTTCGGACAGTTTAGATATCCCCCGAGCACTCTGAACCCATGTTAGAAGGCTTTACAGATCCAGGGATCTTGTTAGGGGACAACCTGTGTTTGCTTCGCTGCCATTGGTTATTAGACGGAGGAGAGTTAGGAACAATTCACCAGTTCCGCAATCATCTGCATCTAGTTAGGCTCAATCTTCTACATCTAGGCCATTAATAGATCACTTGCCTATTCAGATGACTCAGTACCTTCCAGCCAGTATGGAGGACTTGATTCGTCATCTCCAACAAACAGTGAAAACCATGCAGCAAGATGCTGCCTGCCAAACTGAGGCGCCGTTTGAAGTTACAACCCATCAAGCCAAAGTGATAAACAGGCTGCAGCAACAGCAACCACAGCCGGCAGCGGCTTTTGCTTCCCATGCACCTCCTGCGAGTATCCCAGCACTCGGAATTACTGCTAATACCTAAGCTGAGAATCAGGGCAACCCGGTAAACCCCATCCCATCGCAAGCCTCGAAGGCACCAGTGTATCAAACTGAGGCGCCGTTTGAATTTGAAGTTGACCTAACTGTGCTCAAGGTCAACAAGCTGGAGAAGCTTTTCAAACGGGCACAGGGCGTGAACGCAATCCCCGACATCGAAGATGGATATACTGACTCCACGGTAACTTTGCCGGATCGATTGAAAATGCCATACATAGATCGGTTTGATGGGTTTGGAGATCCCATGGTTCATCTGCAGTTGTTCTCAGATATCCTGTGGCTGATGGACCTCACCTGACTTCAAAAGATGTCGCTTTTCAACCAGACCCTGTCGGGTATAGCGGCTATCTGGTATGCAAAGCTAGAGAACTCTGTGAAGCGGAGCTGGGAGGAAATGGCCGAGGCCTTCATCGCACAATACTCATACAATACGTAAATCGAGGTCACAACCCGTGATCTTGAGGCAACCCGTCAAGAGCCAAAAGAGGGCTTCTTAGACTTTGTAACGAGATGGAGGGCCAAGGCTTTGATGATGACTACCAGGCCATCCGAGAAGGATCAAATCAAGATGGTGGTCCGCAATCTGCAGGGGAAATTATTACAGAAGATGATTGTCTTACCGTTGTTCACATCCACTAAGCTCCATGAGATAGGGGTTCAGATTGAAGATGTAATGAAACAGGGGTTGATAACGGATGAGAAGGAACAAGCTAAGAGGCCTTTTGCGCGCAGTTCCAATGCACCACTAGTGGAAGCACAACTGCGCGGCCATCTGATGTGAATGTCGTCACCACTATAGCCAAGACTGCCAATCCTTTCGCCAGTACAACTCCACAAACCTCAAACAACCAGGCCTAGTCTCAAAGGATCTTTACCCCACTCTATATGCCTTTATCAAAAGCCCTGAGGGTGCTGATCAAAAAGGGGCATCTTAAGCCATTACAGCCTCGCCCACTACCGGATCCTCTCATACTAAAACACAACCTAGCCAAATACTGTGCTTTTCACCAGTAGCACAGTCACGACACTGACCAATGCTTTAGGCTGCATCATGAGATTCAAGATCTCATCGACAACAAGGTGATAGCACCACCTCAAAAGCCAAATGTAACCACCAACCCTCTCTCAGCCCACAACCAAGTTCCCCTATCTCATAACCTAAATCTAATACATACACTAACCATCCCCTATGACCCTAGCGTATATATTACCCCTTCTTACCTACCCAGACCGACGTTGTAATGGACTTGTGCATGATGGACACGTCCACACTTCAACCTGAACTCGTGGTGGTAACAATGGTAGAAGGAGGGAGGTTGGCCTTAGAGGAGAGTATGAGTCCACTACCCGAGTGCTCTGAGGATTTGACTGAGGGGGAGTATGACTCGTGCCAATACATTGTGCCAGTTGATTAAGCCAAGCACGAAGTGGTATTGCCAACAGCAGTGGAAGTCAATGTGGTTAGAGAGGATGGCCCAAGTCAGGGACTGGATGATCTAGTGGAGCTGGAGGAGGACTTAGACAATCTGCAGTTCTATGACGAACAAGATCAGGGGGACGTGCAGATTGACTGGTTTGATGTGAATGGGTCGACAGACAACTCTGGGTGGCTTAGTGACGAGCCTGACAAGGAGGAAAGAACTAAACCAAAACCTACAGAAAAGGAAGCAAGAATAGCTGCAGTGGGCGGAATGGCCGAGGAAAAAGGGAAACTGCCAGAGAGCACCAGTATCAAGAATTTAGCTAAGGAACTGGGTGCTGTGAGTACTGCAGATACAAAACAGGAAGCCGCGTTGAAGCGGTTTGGGCAAGAAAGGGATCAAGACAAACAGAAAGCTGGAATAGCTCAACTCCCTATGGGGGATATTTGTGATAAGGGAATGATTAGTCTGGAACCGGATAATTGTTTGTCGATTGCTGGAGGTGTATGGTGGGAAGATGATGATCTACTTTTGGTTCACACCGATGAAGATTAGGGTGAAGACCTGCCAGACAATACCTGGTACACTGAGGAGATTGACCACATGACAAGAAGTGGATGGTACTTCAAGCCGCCACACTTGGACCAAGCTGAAGCCTCCAGGAAAGATAGAGAGGCTGAAAAGCAGAAGGAAAAATAGTCAGAAAAAGAGGCAGTGCTGAAACAGCTAAAGAAAATTCAAGTCGATATTTCAATATGGGGCCTGCTTATGGCTTCTCGAGTGCATCAACAGGTTGTACTATCAGCGATAGACAAAGCAAAATTGTCCATTGACACCACTCTTGAATAGCTTGTGGGGTTAGTTTTCCCAGGTGGTGCCAGTCCAACCCTAATCTTTTCTGAGAAAGAACTGCCACCAGAAGGCTTAGTACACAACAAACCTCTATACATATCAGTGGAGTGCAGAGAAAAGTGGGTGCCAGTGGTGTTGGTCGATACTAGGTCGGCTATCAACGTTTGTCCATCTTGTACAGCTTATGCTATCGGTTTGAAACCAGCAGATTTTGTGCCTACAGCCTAGGTGACTTGGGCCTATGACAATATGAGTAGACAGGTTATGAGCACGGTACAGATCAGAGTTCAAGTGGGCCCAGCTCAATAGGATATTGAGTTCCATGTCCTGGATGTGCCAGCCACTGCTAAGGGGACCTTGGTTGCACCAGGTGAAAGTTGTCTCTTCTACCCTCCACCAAATGTTGAAATACCCTCACGAGAAGGGAGTGGCGATCGTCTTTGGGAATTCGTCCATCCATCCTCTACTAGAGGTAACCACACCTGTGCTGAAAATTGTTCATGGCGAGGAGGATGCATTCCTTTCAGGGTTTACTCTAGTTGAGGCCTGGGCAGTGCAGACCATCTTGGCAGCAGATGAGGGTTTATATGTCAGCGCCCAATCAATCTATTTCATGAACAAGCTCCAACATGTGCTAGGAATAGGGTTAGGAAGAAATGGTCGGAAAGGTGTCATAGCATCAGCCGATGCGCTGCATAATCTGCATGCTTTTGGTCTTGGCTATACGTCCACCAAAGAGGATTGGGCAGGAAAATGGAAGAAATGGTAGGCAGAGCCAGAGCTAAGCAGACCGGGAAGTGCTATAAGCTTGTTCACAGGCCGATCCGGGGAACACTGAACAGCCATTTTGTTCAAGAGGGTGAAGACTTCCCATTTTGCAGCTTTCCCGAGCCCTAGTTGAATTCTGAGAAGCAGCATGTTCCTGGCTTTGAAATTTTCTTTGACTTACAACTACAAGACAATGATATAGAGAAAAAGGCCGAACTGACTACTGAAGCAAGACAAAGCATGGAAAATGACTTAGGCAGCAGCGAACTTGAAGCAGGGGTAGCACTGGCATGTCTCATTTCGAATCTTCCGGCCGAACCAAAGAGCTTGGGGGATAACCTGACTATCTCAACGATCAGGGACCAATCGGGTGTGAACCCTTCTAGCAGCATTTTAGATGCATTTGAAGCATCATCTCTCGTTTGGCAACTAGAGGAGGGCTACCTGTCTAGTAGTTCTGAGTCGGGTAGTGAACCAGAATCTGATTTCACAGAGTCTGTGGAGTTAGAATCAGATTCCGGTTCTTCCGAGTCTGAGTCCGGTGTTCCTGGGAGTGATAACCCGGATGCCAAGGTCTTGTCCAGGTTCTCTTTTTCTTTTTCTTTTAAGTCGGTTGTAACCGAAGAGATGGATGAGCTGGACTTTACGAATGAGAATGTCGCTGCAGATTCTACGTATTTCTCTGTGCTGCTTGTTTGTTGCATTGATTAGGATTTTCAAAATTTTAATGAAAACGAAGAGGAAGGAATTCCTCTAGTTTTGAAAAATTTGATTAATCGAGAGGATGAGAGGTTTGCAAAACCCCTTGCTGATGAAATCATTGCTTTTAATATGGGTACTGAGAAGGATCCGCATCTGGTCCAGATCGGGTCGACGTTGTCTTCGGAGGAGCGTGAGCGCTTAGTCGCTTTATTAAAAGATTTCAAAGATGTTTTCGCGTGGTCCTATGAAGACATGCCTAGAATCGATCCTGAGATTGTACAGCATCGGATCCCTCTCGACCCTGAGGCCCGACCCGTCAAACAAAAGTTACGAAGAATACGTCCGAATTGGGCTTTAAAGATTAAGGACGAAGTTACCACGCAAATCGACGTGGGGTTTTTGCTAGTATCAGAGTATCCAACTTGGTTGGCCAACATCGTCCCAGTGTCGAAGAAAGATGGCAGAATCCGGGTGTGTATGGACTTTAGAGATCTAAATAAGGCCAGTCCGAAGGATGATTTTCCCCTGCCACACATTGATGAATTAGTAGACTTCACTACAGGCCATGCTTTGCTTTTCTTCATGGGCAGGTTTTTCGGGTATAACCAGATTTTGATGGCGCCCGAGGACAGAGAGAAAACCATTTTCACTACACCGTGGGGAACCTACTGCTACAAAGTGATGCCGTTTGGGTTGAAGAATGCCGGGGCTACTTATCAAAGGGCTGCAACCACTATTCTACATGACATGATCCACAAAGAGGTCGAGGTGTATGTGGATGACATGATTGTCAAGCCCAAATAAAGAGAGGGTCACTACACTGCCTTGAAGAAATTCTTTCAACGGATCAGAGACTACAGGTTGAGGTTGAACCCGTAGAAGTGTACTTTCGATGTAATAGGAAAAATACTGGGTTTCTTAATCACACAAAGGGGCATCGAGGTTAATCCTTCCAAAATCAAGGCCATCCTAGAAATGTCACCACCAAGGACTAAAAAGGAAGTGCGAGGCTTTCCGGGTAAAGTGCAATTCATAAGACAGTTTATTTTTAAATTAACCTTGACTTGTGAACCACTATTTGGTCTCCTGAAGAAAGGAAAGAAATTCCGATAAGATGATCGATGTCAATTCTCTTTTGAGCAGATCAAGCAGTACTTTTAGAATCTACTTGTGTTGTCACCGCCAGAGTTGGAGTAGCCTTTGATTTTGTTTCTGTTAGTAACGGACACAACGATGGGATGCATGCTTGCTTAGGAATCCGAGGATAGGATGGAGAAAGCCATCTATTATTTGAGCAAGAAAATGTTGGAATACGAGACCCGTTACACCCCGTTGGAGAACGGTTGCTTAGCCTTGGTATAGGCTACCAGAAAGTTGAGGTACTACTTGTTAGCCCACTCTGTAATTCTGGTTTTGAGATTAGATCCCATCAAATATCTCTTTGAGAAACCAGCGCTTATAGGTAGGTTAGCTCGTTGGTTACTTCTTCTCTCCGAATTCGATCTGAAGTATGTCACTCGCAAGTCGGTCAAGGGGAGAGCAGTAGCGGAGTTCTTGGCAGATCATCCAGTGAAAGGGGATGAAGCAGTAGAATACCTATTCCTAGATGAAGCCATTCTGCAAGTTGAGGAAGAGATTTGGACAATGTACTTTGACGGAGCGTCTAATCAGTAAGGTTATGGGATATGTGTGTTGTTGATAGCAGCCGACAATTCCCATATACCTTCAGCCTTCAAACTTCGGTTCAAGGTATCCAATAACGAAGTAGAATACAAGGCATGTGTTGCTGGTTTGGAAGCTGTCTTGGAACTAGGGGAAAAAAGGTTAGATGTTATCGGGGACTCGAACCTAGTTGTTTCTCAAGCAAATGAAGACTTAGTCAGAGAAGAAAAGATGAAGATCTATCATCAGACCCTAGACGTTTTGATTCCTAGGTTTGAAAAGATGACTTTCATGTGTCCACTGAAAGAGAACAACAGGTTCGTTGATGCCTTATCAACTCCATCTTCTATGATAGACATTCCGCTTGGAGTCCAGATGCGTCCGATCATCATTGAGCAGAGATACACGCCGGCCTATGAAACTATTGCTGCAATAAATGAAGTGCAAGATCAAAACCCTTGGTACTATGATATCTGGAACTTCTTGGAAAAAATGTTTATCCATCAGGGGCAAATGCCAAAGATGAGAGGGCAATACGGCGGATGGCCATTCAATTTATCATTTGCGGGGGTAAACTGTACAAGAGAGGTCATTTGGGAATGCACAAGTTGTGGGTCGAAGCAGAGAAGTCAAAGCATCTGACGGAGGCTATCCATGGAGGAAAGAGCGGAGCGCACATGAATGGAGTAATGTTAGCCCGGAAGATTCTCAGATAAGGTTACTACTGATCTACTATGGTGGAGGATTGTATTAGTTTTGTTTGGCGATGCCACAAATGCCAAATTCATGCCAACCATATGAATATCCTGCCGTCGAAGCTGTACAACATGACTTCACCATGGCCTTTCTCAGTTTGGAGAATTGACGTCATTGGCGCAGTCACACCAAAAGGGTCGAATGGGCATGAGTACATTCTAGTGGTAATTGATTACTTCACAAAGTGGGTGGAAACCCAGTGCTACGCAGTGTTGAAAGCAGCTCATGTGGCTAAGTTCATCCGAAACAACATCATTTGCCGTTATGGAGTCCCGAACGAGATCATTTTAGATAATGGCTCACATTTCAAGAAAGAAGTCATAAACTTGTTGGAGAAATACAATATGGCTTTCCATAAGTCATCTACATACCGGCCGCAAACCAATGAAGCTATTGAGGCCTCCAACAAGAACATCAAGCATATTCTGCAGAAGATGGTTGAGACCTACAGGGACTGGCTAGACAAATTTCCAGTTGTACTCTGGGGCTACAGAACTTCAATCCGGACGTCTACAGGGGCAACTCCTTATTCTCTTGTCTATGGGATGAAAGTTATTTTGCCAATCGAAATAGAAGTCCCATCGCTGCGAGTTATGGCTGAGTGTCAATTAGCAAAGGCGGACTGGCAGCAAAGCAGGTTTGAAGAACTAATATTGTTTGATGAGAGAAGGTTGAAAGCATTGTATCATGTTCAAGGTTATCAATATAGGATTGCTAGGGCTTTTAACAAGAAAGTTAAGTCGCGGAATCTCAAAGAGGGGGATTTGGTGCTGAAAGACAACCGAGCTCCCATCCATGACCCTAGGGGCAAGTTCAGACCCAATTGGACTGGTCTTTACATCATCAAAACTATCTGGTCGGGTGGAGCCGTTATTCTGATGGAACTGGATGGCCTAGAATTTTCTCAACCAATCAACATAGACAAGTTGAATAAATACTATCCCTGAGAGGCTCACTAGGTCGAACACCCGGAAGGACAACCTAGGCAAAAGTTAGAGCACAAAAATTAGAAATAAAGAAAAATTGAGCTTGCAAGTTTAAAAACCCTAAAGGGTGGCCTTGGTAAAAGTTAGAGTGCAAAATGAGAGAGTTAATACTTGAGTGAACCCGAACCAAACTACGTAAGGCCTGATTCCCATCTTCAAGATACGTAGGCAACTTCATCCTGAAGTCCGGCTGTAAACACCTCCAACTTAACTGTCTTGTCCATGTGTTTGATTAGGTCATCTTTGTCGATTCTTTATTTGTGAGTTTGATTGTGATCTTTATTCTGAGAACTGGTTATAGTGCTGAGCAGTGTTATTCAGTCAAGAGGCATTTTGTGATCTTTGGATTCGGGATTGTATATCTCGAGGATTGATTTTGTGTCTGTCAAGTGGTGATCCTTTTCGAAAATGGTTTTAAAAAGTTTTGATAAAAGTTGATTTTGTTCAAATTTTACCTTTTACAACTTAGACCATTTTAGGATTAAAAGGAAAATTTTCAGTGCTCACAACTTTAATTTCATTGATTTCAATACAAAGTTCTCCAACTCTCAATACAAATCAAAGTTGCTTTTATTACATCAAAAAAAAAAACTTGAAAAGAAAGTCAAAGCAATAAACTAGGGCCATAGATGAGTCAGGTGCTCTTGCGTCCCCTACTCGTGCTCGTGGAAGCTTCTGAAGCCAAAGTGGGCCCGGTTTGTGCCTTATCCTCGAGCCAAGCCAGACATTCACCAGAAAGGACGCAATTGAAACTATAGGCAGGGGCCAGAAGCTCTCTTGTCCTCCAAGCAGTGAGATACCTAGCCAAATGTGAACCTCGAATGGGGAATGAAACCGGGTACTCTACCCCTTTCTCTGGGTGAACCTGATCATGTCCAAACTGACATCTGAATCTGAACGGAAAGTAGAATACACAGTGTGTAAGGCCGATCAGCTGAATGCCAGGTTGCCGAGTCATGTTGTAACTCATTTCGGTCAGATTAAGCCAAGGGCAACGCCAAGCAATGTCAACAGCAAACATGTTGCACATCCAATGGCACCACCATCCCTTATTTAGGAAATCCACTAGTCAGTGGCGAAAGAAGTACGCTCGAGATGAGTATGCAGGGCAAGGGTCCACTACCTTCAGTTTGTTCATTAGCCATACCTAGGAAGGGATGAAAAAAAAGAGAGATTAAAGAATAGAGAGATGTATGTTGAGAGAAAAGTGAGAAAAAGGGCTTTGAGAGAAAAACAGGGCATGAGTGTCGAGAGATATAAGAAATACATATGAGAAAGGCGAGAAACAATACCTGCAGAAGTAGTGGACTTCCTGCGAATTTGGTAGTCTCTCGCCGATGGAAGGCGTCTAAGCCCATCAAAGTCCCGACTAATGTCAAGCTAATGCAACTCTTACCTTCTTTCAAACCTTGGGGCACTTCGACTAGTCAAATGCTAGACCCGCCGAAACTAGGGGCAAGAAGGAAATGTGCCAGCATACATAAGCAGAAGGTATGTTGCCTAAAACCCCGCCAAAGAAGGTCGCCTCGGTCACCGATGTTAGAAAATCGATGAATCAGACTGGGAATATCCAGTTCTCCATTGTGGATTAGAGATCGAGCCTCGTGCATAGTGAGTTTGCACATCCGTTTCGAAGCTTGGGCGTGGCCAAAACAGGGCTGAGGCATAATTTCCTCATCGCGCCGAGATTCCATTAATGGCTAAAATTCTTCGATTGTTGAGTATATTTCTTGTCCCCCGATGCTAAAGACATGTGTAATCGGGTTCCAGCATCTAGCTGCGGCGTGAAGGAACGGAAAACAAAGTGGAGTTCGACTTAATGAAAAAAGTACATTTACGTTGAAACCCTAAAAATTCACCTTTTTTGAGCCGTCCAAAGTCGCAATCCAATCTGTGAGGTTTTGGGCAAGAAATGGTTCCATTTATGGCAAAAACAGCAGTTAGAATGAGTTCTAGAGAAGAAATGACGAAGGTGAACCTTTTGTAGAAGATAAGGCAATAAGTGGAAGCCAGCTGTCAAAAATCTGGAGGTTTTGCACATTAGTGGCCGGCAGACCACTGCTGATGGCCGGCAGGCCATTTCTTGTGCTGAACAGTGCTGGAACCCTTCCTCTCAAATCTGCTATCCATCCTTGTGCTGAACAGTGCTGGAAGCATGTGTTTTATTCTGCTCTTTGTGTGTTTTAAGGTCTAGTTTTGAGTCCTTTTGGTTTTAGTGAGTTTGTTGAGTTGTTTTGCTTATCGAGTTGTTGTTGTGTTGATTATCGAGTTGTATGTTGCATTTCATGTTTTGGTTATTGGTCGATTCATTACCCGATTAAGCATCTTATTTTAATCAAGCATTCTTGGTTTCAAATTCCCTGTCCATTTCATGCATATATGGTGCTCATGATGCAAAAATAACAACACTCTTTTTCATAAAAACTGCAAGGTTTTTATTCCGATCATGGTTTTTTTTACAAAAGAGGAGTACAAATTTTAACAAAAAAATGAAACTTGTCTAAAGCTATACATCTGCTAATGTTACTAACAAAAAGAAACTAAGCAAAAGTACAAATAAACCAGCGCTAGTCATCTTAGGCTCGAGAGGACCTCTTTGTCCTCTTCCTCGGTGGAGACTCAGAGCTGTCACCATCAGCGCGGTTGTTTGGCTCAGATGCCGGTCCGGAACTGAAATCGTTGCCGCTCTCTGCTCCAAAGCCTAACTCAGCATCACCTCCAGATCTCAAGCCACCATCATCTCCACTATTGAAGGACTTAGACTGTGGACTCACAGCCTCCCCAGATCCACTGGTCTCAGCATCATCGTCACTCAACACTGGCTTCGAGGGGCTCATCCAACCTCGACCATGACGCTCTTCTCGGCTGCGTGCTGGGGCCTGTCTCTCTCTCCCATCTACTATTGGAGAAGGTGGTGCTGGTACAGGTGCAGTCGCCGCCACTGGTGCTCTTAGGATTGCCAAAACCTGAAAAGATACAGTACCAACATATCAGATGTAATGTATAGTTGCAAATACAGTATGATGAAAGTGGTGGAATGCAATGAGCCAGATACAGTGCAAATGCATTGCAGTGTGTCAGTGCAGCATATCCGTGTGATGGGACAAGGGGCAAAATGCATGCTGTGATATGAGTATCAATGCTTCAGTGAGAATGATGTGCACAACAGTGTGGAAAATGCTGAAATGCGGATAGAAAATAGAGGAGAATACCTGGATGCCGTGGAGACTAAGTAGTGCCTCCCTCCTTAGTATCATGCTCTCGAACGAAACTACTAGCTCGAGCAGTCCCTCAGTATACTCTGGGGGTGCCTGTAGATGTATTGGGAATGATCAGTATCCGGAAGGAACAAATATCAGAAAGAAAACGAAAAGCTGAAGAAAATATGGTACATACTGAGGTGCATCGCGAGCTCGGATGTATCTATGCTCAGCCTCTGCCGGCTTGATCAGAATCTGGTAGGACGTCCCGGCTGACCTCCAACATGTTAGCATGGTTGGGATCTTTGGCCAATCGGTAGCCTGTCCAACAGAAGGAACCCCTCCAGTTCTGGCCCTTGTCGCCTGAGTCTTACTTGCCATGGGGGCACCCGCTGCTCTGTCTGCACGAGAACCCGTCAATGGAGGCATGAGGTGTGTCTAGATGAATGTCGGATAATCTCCCTCCTCGAGGAAGTATTCAGCATCCAAGCCCCGGTGAATTGAATTATCTCCTGGAATGAGAGGCTCTTTTTAGTCCTCATAGATGCTGGAGGCGTCATAAGAACTACTGGCTTAGACAAACCAATAGTCTGGCGCACGAACTGTTCGCCTAGAAGCCAGGCTCGGTAAACTGGGTCCTCCAGTAGAAGCCAAAAATGGGAGGCCCCCCAAGCTTCGGCGTATTAGTCTCTAACTCCAGCCGGCATCGTCGCCCAAGGCTGCCAAGCGATCTGCAAATAGGGAATATACAGATTGTTAGTCATTATCAGTTGTTGATAAAACAAAAATAACTGTGAGTTTGGGTTACCTCCTTCGCAGTCACTGTGTCGAAGTACCGGTGGAAGAATGAGAAGGTCTCTCGGGTCCTCCGCAGGCATCTGTCATCATACCGATGAGACTACGGTACAACGGGGGGCATCTCTACCTCTAGCTCCAAAGCAAGGGTCGGGAAATATGCATATACCCAAAGCTCAAAGCAAAAGGAAACCGTGAGTATACAAAGTACAGATACCGAGAATACAGAATGTAGAATGCATAATATAGAAAGTAGAAGGCAACAGTGAGCATACAGTGTATAGATGCAGATGATGCAGGATATGCGCAGTGTATAGATGTAAAGAATGTAGTATACAGTGTACAAAAAGTGCAAAGCAGAAAGTATAAAAATAAAAGATAGAAAATGTAAAGCAGTAATGTAAAGCATACCTCCTAGGCTCTCTAATAGCCTCCAACCCTGTCTCCCCTCTTGTGGGAAGTCGAGCTCATATAGCCATATAGTGTGGCAAGGCTAGCTCCTTCCTAGTCATAGAGCCGGACCTGAGGTAGGGTCACCAGAGCGCTCAGTAGATACAGCCCTACGATGTTCCACCTGTTCGCAAACAAGGTGGTACCGAAAAGGAACATCAAAAAGCCCCGGACGTAATGCTCAGTCTCTTCTGGGGTCTTTGGCTCTCTCCCGCAGAAGTGCTCGATGAACCAGCTGTATCAGACCATGGCCGGTCAGAAGAAAGGTGGGCGTGCTCCCAGCAAAAGTATCCATGTGGCCTCCCACTCGTCCATGTCCATGTCGTAAGGGATCGGATCACCCCCTACTCTTACTCCTGTGAGCATGGAGAAGTCATAGGGAGTCATCGTTATCTCCCCGGCAGTGGAGAAGTGGAAGGAGTTGGTGGTATCCCACCACCGCTCCACGAATGCGCCAAGAAGTGGTCGACTCGGGATATGGCGCGATAGCCCAATGCAGAACAGGCCAAAGCCGGCCTCATCGATAATGTAGCGTACACCGGCGGGGAGCTCCAGATACCAGTCCCTCGTTGACGTGGCTCCGCAGCCCCTGATGGAGCGAGAGTCCTATGATCAGAACAGTGATATACAGTGATATGAGAACAAACAGATGAAAGGCAGTGTAAGAAATATAGTGCAAGAGTGTGATTAAGGCAAGAAATGCAGCAAGAGGCAAGGAATGCAGTGTAAGCATATAGTTGAAGCAAGGAATACAGTTAAAGCAAGAAATACAATGTAAAGTGAAGAAAGCATTAGAATACAGTGTATACTTCGATGGCGCCATGGGATAAATGGGAGTCCGGCTTCTACAGTAAGAGGTCCTCCGGCGCGCGAACTCTCTAAAATGCCTAATACCCTCAGGTGGCAATACGTGTGTCCGAGGATGGTATGTCATGGGATCGAAGGGGCGTACTCCCAGCGATAATATCTCGGGCTCAGGCTCAGGCTCAGCCTCCATCTCTGTCGGAGGTGATAACTGGGGTGGAATCTCGAAGGGAGCTCCGTCATGTGGAATGTCGCCCGCCATCTGGAAAGAAGATAAGAAAGTGGTCAAAAAATGAAGAAAAATGAAGGAAATAGGGTAAACTTGGAAAAAGTCAACCCTAGGAGAGAGAAAATTGAAGAAAAAGTCAAAGCCCAGGAAAAGGCACAGCACCCGAGAGAAACTCTAGAGGAACAAGCCTCAAGTGGTGAAACTCCAAGAAAAAGCACCGAAATCAAATTTCAATCGGTTCAAAACGGAGGAAACAAAGAGGGTTTAGCGAATAAACTTCACGTGGGGCGTTGGAAAAAACGTAGAAAGCGCGGACCTAGAGAGAAGGAGCACCTAGAGGGTGAGAAGGAAGAATTTCGGATGTGGGGGATGAGAAAATAAGACCCTGAGTCTTATACTTAAAGACCCATGGGTGAAAAGACCAAAATGCTCGAATCTGCCACGAGTGGCTGGCAGGCCACTTTTGTGGCTAGCAACAGTATTTGAAGGCCGGCAGGTGGTCTACGGCCTCCCTCTGAGTCGTAATGTTGTTTTGTGTCCTTGATTCCCAAGAAGTGCAAGGGAGATTCACTGCTGAGTTCAGATTGTCTCTACAGAAGCTCAAAACTGTGTTTTTGATACGCGATGTTCGTCACTTGTCAACATGAACGGGGTGTATCCTTTAAACATATTGAGAGGTAAATCGGAAGGTGCTACTGAATTTGTTTTTGTCAAATTATGCCTCTGCTCCTTGCATAGAATATGCATTTCATTTTGCTACATAGAATATGCATTTCACATACGTCATTGTATAAGATATGCATTTCACGAATATTGCATGCGCGTTTGCCATCCGTTATGAATCACGCATAGAACATGCTTCCATTCTTGTTGCACGCAGAACATGCTTTCAATTAACATTGTATCTCGGTTGTTTGTCTTACATAGAACGTGCATTATTACTGTATCGCACTTGTTAAGTTTCTTTCTTACACAGACAAACGATATTGTATGTACGGTTCATTCGAAGAAATGTAAGGTATTGTACGTACGGTTCATTCAAAGGAGTTTCGGATAAGTCATTCGTGTCTCGGTAGGAGAACTTGTATAGCTTAATAGCTAGCATCATGAGTGCATCTATCGCACATATTCACTTGCTTAGTGCATCTATCGCACACATTCGCTTGTTCACCTTGTGCATCTATTGCACTTGTTCACTTCGTGCATCTATTGCACACCTATCGCACTCCTTCATTTTGTGCATCTATCGCACTTGTTCACTTTGGTGCATCTATCGCACACCTCTCTGTTGTTTTACTCGGGGACGTATGAAGTACGCGCTTGAGTGGTTGTTTCTTAGGACGTGTGAAACGCGGCCCTAGGCGGGTTTTACCTCGGGACGTACGAAGTATGCGCCGGAGTGGTTGTTTCTCAGTACGCGTGAAATGTGGCCCTGGGCGGGTTTTACCTCGGGAAGTATGAAGTACGCGCCCGAGTGATTGTTTCTCAGGACGCGTGAAATGCAGCCCTGGGTAGGTTTTACCTCGGGACGTACGAAGTACACGCCCGAATGGTTGTTTCTCAAGACGCGTGAAAAGCGGCCTTAGATGGGCTTTACCTTAGGACGTACAAAGTACGCGCCCGAGTGGTTATTTCTCAGGACGTGTGAAACACGGCCCTGGGTAGGTTTTACATCGGGACATACGAAGTGTGCGCCTGAGTGGTTGTTTCTCAGGACACATGAAACACGACCCTGGGCGCGTTTCATCTCGGGACGTGTGAAACATGGCCCCGAGCGGTTGTTTTTCTCAGGACGAGTGAAACGCGACCCTGGGCGAGTTTCATCTCGGGACGTGCGAAGCACGAGCCCGAGCAGTTTTTGTGTTGTCTCTCAAGACGCGTGAAATGCGAACCCAAATGGTCTTCTTTGTTTCTCAGGACGCGTGAAACGTGGTCTTGGGCGATTTTCAGTTTCTCGGGACGTGTGAAACACAACCTCGAGCGGTTTTGTTCTCAGTTTCTCAAGATGTGTGAAACATAACCATAAGTGGTGTTGTCTTTCCTCGTCTCTTGTTTTGGTAAGGTTAGAGTGTGTTTTATCTCTTGTATCAAAACTTGTGGTGGTTTTAAGCTTGAAACTACTCATTCATACGTTGTTATCTTGCTTTTTGTATTCATTCTTGATTATCACATTTGTTATTGCTAAATGCATCATCTCACATGATCATGAGTCTTCAACACGGTCGGCTTCGCGAAGCGTATAATTCCAACCTTCAAACTGCTTTGCATGCATATCATTTTGCATCTTGCCCCAGAACTATGTTGGTTTGATTCCTTGCAAAGGGATATGTAGGTAGCCTACGGGCGCAACCATTTTTTGTTTGTTTGTCCAAGTCTTTCGACCTTGTCAAAATGGGTCGTCTTCGGGCTTTGATATTCACTCACGTCATTTCATGACTTCCGAGTTCTGTCAAAGAGGGGCAATTGTCGACACCCCATTTTTTACCGTCCTCAAGACTTGGACGTCATCGCTTGTGCACTCGATGATTATGATTGCATGTGCTCATTTTAGTGCCCAAAGACCTCGGCGGAATGCCCTACCTTTGAGCCTTTAAACCCTGTCCATTTTGTGCCCTGTTTTGGACCAAAACCTTAGTGCTTCAAACCTCAAGACCCTAGGACCTGCAAGCATCCTCTGGTGGGCTGCCGGCCACCCTTGTGCCTTTCCGGCTAATGGTGTGGCCTGCCGGCCATCAGTGTCTTTTTTCAGATATTTTGTTGACAGCTGTTCCAGCTGTTGGCACAATTGGCTTCATCTCCCTACACATGTATGGAGGGATATATCTCAGCCAAATGCATGTTTTTCTATATATAGGGGGTCTCCTCCTCCATTTTTGAGGGTTGAAATTTTTGGAGCAAAAATATCTCTCTCTCTCTCTCTTGCAAATTTGTGCACATTAGTCTACATACACCACACTTTTGCCTACATCTCATTAACCAAAGTTGATCATCTTTGAGCTAAGATTCTTTGAGGTCTTCTTGGAACTCTAGAAGGTGGTTTTGGCTTGAATTGTTGCCTAAAATTGATCTTTTCTTCAAGAGGTATAACACTTGCTCTTTTAACTTGCTTTGCATACTTGTTTTTCTATCTTTTCCTACTGATTTTGGGCTGTTTTTGGGCTGTAAAAAAACTCTATTTTTGTGGGCTGAAATTAGTGATTTTAGGCCATTTAACCACTTAAGGTTAGGGGGTGGCTCACCCTTCTTTATTCCTTGTTTATAAGGCATTTCCACCTTTGTTTCCCACTTTCAAACCATCTATTTTTGGACTTTTAAACACTAAATTTCAGGGTATTTTCAGTGATAAAAATCATGTTTTGAAGTCCAAATTTGGGGGGATTAGCCTCCCCTCCTTGTGCCTTGTTTGCTAGCCTAAATAGCTTTGTATGTTAGCTTATTTTTCTAGCCATTTATAGCTTAATCCCAGCATGTTTTAGGCTCTATTTTGGACTGTTTTAACTCTGTTTTGGATTGGTTAAGTCATTTGAGTCTTGTATTGCATGCTTGTAGTGTAAGTGTCCTTACAAGCTTGGTGTTTTAGGCCTTTAAACTCCACTTGTTTGAGTTGATTGCATTGTTTTAGTGCTTTTCTCACTTATTTTCAGCAAGCATAATCTCTGCAACCTTCCTCATTTCTTCACTCTTTGTTTGCTTTGAGGGTTGTTTTGACCTTGTGATTGTTTAAGCTTAAGATTGAGGTTCATGCTTAATGGTTTAATCCTCTTTCAGGGGTTCATTATCAATGGCATGACACCTCTCTCTTGCCTTAAACTATCTCTTATTTGACACTTCCTTCTCTTTAGAGGACTACTCACCAATGAAATTAATTGGTTAAAGAATGGTTGGTAAGGCAAAATGAGTAAACAAAATTGGAAGTTAAAATTTTGCAAGATAAGAATTGTTTTGGTTGGTGTGTTCAATTCGGATGTTAATTTGAACACAAGGAGAATTGGGGCATTTTATACTCAAAGTGATGAAATGTGCCAATTTTTCTAAGGTCTCTATTGCCCTTGATCATGCATGATAGGGTAAAGGTTTTGGTCTTGTTTGTGCACTTATTAAACTTGTACACCTTGGTTTTTTAGCCATCATGTAATGAAATTGCTTGATTGATGGTCTTTGAACCAAGTATATCACTTCTTTGAGCTTATTTTGATGATAAGAAGGGATACACAGTACAAACAACCTGTGAGAATACCCTCTTTTTACTCTGTTTGCTCTCTGTTGCACCAAGAAATGGTGCATCATCAGTGGCTGGCCGGCCATCATTGTTGGACGGCAACCCCCTGCCAGTGGCCGGTCGGCCACCACTTCTGGCCTGCCGGCCACCAATGAATTTTGAGGAATGTGTTTGTGAAGCATAGCAGAGTTGATCTGGAAGAGGAAAACAGTGTAAGAGTTGTGCAACAGAGGCTTTCAGGAGCAAACAGTGGACGTTCTTTGGGTGGAAACCGAGCATGCATGGGCCTCCCTCGTTTCTTGGCACTAGTTAATTAGTTTAATTAGCAATTAATCATTTATTTGTTGTAATTTATTAGTTGTAACTAATTAGTTTGTTTTGTACTTATTTACTTAGTTTAGATTGGTTAATTAAATTAGTTTGTGTTGTAATATTTAATTAGCTTAGCCTAGTTAAATTCTTAATTAATTAGCTTAGAAGTTAGTTAATTTATTTATTTAAGTTTTGTAATAATTAGTTAAGTAGTTTAGCTTAGCTAGTTTATTCATTCGGACCCTCCTGCGCGAGGGCATGAATGTTGTAGTAACGTGTATGTCTTCCAACCTCACGTCTTTCTTCCTTTTATTTATCCGCTTTTGATGGTTAGATTAGGGGTATCACATTTCAATTATCATATCGCATGTTTTCATCCATTCATTTGTCTTACATGCACTGAGGCTCGGTTCATCATTCAAACTTGCATTATCGTTTCAGTACCTCGTTGAATACGTGTTTAAACGCATGCTATGAAATTGTTGCAAATAACATTTTAAGTAGCTGAGCCTATTTTAGTTGCATTATTGCATGCGTTACATTAGCCATCTTGTATAATTAGGTATCATGCATATTTTTCTAACTTTTTTTTTGTTTTATCTTAGGTTGGAGTACTAGGTGAGTTTTTAGTGCTTTAGCATACTTTCATGAGTGTGAGTGACTGCCATGACTAGCATGCTTACCATGAGCCTAAGTGCTTACTTGGTTTAATTGTTTGAGTGCCTATGGATGAAGGCTTGTTGTTTGAATTGGAACGATTCAATGAATGTACGTTTAAGCCCACTTTGTTAAGTGGCAAATTCAAAAGCTTTAAACCCACTTTGTTAAGTGGCAAAATCAAACCCTTTTTGAAAAACAAACATGAAATTGAATTGTTCAAATTCAAGCAAACTAGTCTATACCTTGTATGCGTGCATCACATAGTAAATGCTAGCCTAATAACCAGAACAGGAACATATAATGTACATAAAAATCATATCATGATTAGTAGAGGCCGATCTTTGATCGGGTGAGCGGAGGTGCTCAATTCATAACCTTCCCCTTTCGTGCCTAAGTTCCTGAACCGAGACAACTTTGGTGATGACGGATATGTGGCCTTTGGCACGAGTCATAGATTTCCTAAATTTCCCCAAAAATAAAATATTTAGGTGGCAACACTATATCTAGAAAAGCAGTCCATTTTTGACAATTTTATTCAAAATCGATTTTCCAAAAGATTTGCCAAATTTGGACTCTTTGGTGTTTATCAATTTCACGTTGTACTTATGAGACTAGATTCAAAACTGCAGGAGTCCGAACTGTAGGGCTTCTTTCAAACTTCCGAAAGGGGGCACGAAAAAGTCGTGCTACAACTATATTTGTACTATAGCTGGCTCATTGCATTCCACCACTTTTATCATACTGCATCTACAACTATACATTATATCTGATATATTAATACTATATTTTTTCAGGTTCCAGCCATACCGAGAGCACCAGCGACTGCGCCTGCACCATCACTACCTCCCCCAGCAGCAAAGAGGAGAGAAAGATGGGCCCCAGCACGCAACCGTGAGGAGCGTCGAAGTCGAGGTTGGAGGAGCCCCTTGAAGCCAGTGTTGAGTGACGACAATGCTGAGACCAGTGGCTCCAAGGAGGCAGTGAGTCCACAGCCTGAGTCTTCCGAGAGTGGGCATGATAGTGGCTCGAGATCTGGAGGTGATGATGAGTCAGGCTCTGGAGCAGACATCGGCGATGATTCTAGTTCTGGCTCGGCATCTGAGTCGGACAACGGCGCTGATGGGGATAGCTCTGAGTCTCCACCCAAGAAGAGGACAAAGAGGGCCTCTCGTACCTGCGAAGACTGGCACTGATTTATTTGTATTTTGCTTAGTTTCTTTTTGTTAGTAACATTAGCACATGTATAGCTTTAGGAAGTTCTATTTTGCTTTAAAACTTGTACCCTTCTTTTATAAAAAGCCATGATTGGAATAAAATCGACGCATATTTTTATGAAAAAATGTGTTGTCATTTTTGTATCATGAGCACCATATATGCATGAAATGGACAGAGAATTGAAATGTCCAAGAGTGCTTGATTAAAACAAGATGCTTAATCGGATAATGAATCGACCAACAACCAAAATACAAAATGCAATATACAACTCGATAAACAAAACAACTCAATACAACTCAATACACAGAATAACAATAATTCAAATACAAATACAAGCAAAGACTAAAACAAAAGGACAAAAGACCATCCAAAACACACAAAAAAAAGACAAAACACAAGCTACCCACACCTTCCAACACACAGGTGGACAATAGGCCAAAAAGGAGACTGTCGGCTAGAGGAGAAAGACTGTCGGCCACCAATGTGGCCTGCCGGCCACCAGCAGTGGCCTGCCAGCCACCAATGTACAGAACCTCTAGATTGTTAACAACTGGCTTCCACTTACTGCCTTATCTTCTACAAAAGCTTCAACTTCGTCATTTCTTCTCCAGAACTCATTCTAGCCGTTGTTTTTGCCACAAGTGGAGCCATTTCTTATCCAAAACCTCGCGGATTGGAATGCGACTTTGAACAGCTTGGAAAAGGTGAATTTATGGGGTTTCGGCTTAAATGCATTTTTTTCATTAAGTCAGACTCCACTTTGTTTTCAGTTCTTTCATGTCGTGGCTAGATGCTGGAACCCAATTACACACATCTTTAGCTTCGGGGGACAAGAAATATGCCCAATAATTGAAGAATTTCAAGCGCTAACGGAATCTTGGCGTGATGAGAAGATCATGCCTTAGCCCCATTTTGACCACGCCTAAGCTTTAGGACGGATGTGTGGGCTCACTATGCACGAGGCTTGATCTCTAGCCCACAACGGAAAGCTAGACATTCCCAGTTTGATTCGTCGATTTTTCAATGCCGGTGACCGCGACGATTGTCTTTGGCGGGGTTTTCGACAGCATGCCCTCTGCTTATGTATGCTAGCTCATTTCCTTTTTGCCCCTAGTTTTGGCGGATCTAGCATTCGCTTGATCGAGGTAGCGCAAGGCCTGAAAGAAGGCAAGAGTTGCATTGGCTTGGCACTGACCGAGACTTTGATGGGCTTAAACGCCTTCTATCGACGGGAGACTACCAGATTCGCGGGAAGTCCACTACTTCTTCAGGTAATGTTTCCCACCCTTTCTAATATGTGTTTCTCACATCTCTCGGCACTCATGCTCTATTTTTCTCTCAGAGCGCTTTTCTCATTTTTCTCTCAACATACATCTCTCTATTCTTTAACCTCTCTTTTCTTTCATCCCTTTCCAAGAGTGGCTTATGAATAAGCTGAAAGTTGTGGACTCTTGCCTTGAATACTCAGCTCGAGGCTATTTCTTCCACCACCGACTAGTGGATTTCTTGAATGAAGGGTGATGGTGCGAGTGGATGTGCAACAGGTCTGCTGCTGACATAACCTGGCGTTGCCCCTAGTTTAAACTAACCGAGATGAGCTACAGCATAGCTTGGCAGTCCGGCATTCAGCTGATCGGCCTAACTCACTGTGTATTCTACTTTCCTTTTTGGTTCAGGTGCCAGTTTAGGCACGATCATATTTGCCCAGAGGAGGGGGTAGAGTATCTGGTTTCATTCTCCATCTAAGGTTCACATTTGGCTAGATAACTCACTGCTTGGAGGACAAGAGAACTTCTAGCCCCTGCCCCTAGTTTCAGTTATGTCCTTTCTGGCAAATGCCTGGCTTAGCTTGAGAATGAGGCACAAACCGGGCCCACTTTGGCATCAGAAGCTTCCACGAGCACGAGCAGGGGACGCAGGAGCACTTGACTCGTCTATGCCCCTAGTTTATTGCTTTAATATTTCTTTTCAATTTTTTTCAATATAATAAAAGCAACTTTGATTTGTATCGAGAGAGTTGGAGAACTTTGTATTGAAATCAATGAAATTAAAGTTGTGAGCACTGAAAATTTTCCTTTTGTTCCAAAAATGGCCTAAGTTGTAAAAGGTAAAATTTGAACAAAATTAACATTTATCAAAACTTTCCAAAACCATTTTCGAAAAGGATCACCACTTGACACGTACGGAATCAATCCTTGAGATGTACAACCTCGAATCCAAAGATCACATATTGCCCCTTGACTAAATAACATTACTCAGCACTGTAACCAACTTTCATGGTAAAGATCATAACCAAACTCTCAGGTGTAGAAAAGACAAAGATGACCTGATCAATCACATGGACAGGACAATTGAGTTGGAGGTGTTTACGGCCGAACTTCAGGATGAAGTTGCTTACGTATCCCGAAGATGGAAATCAGGCCTTACGTAGCTCGATTTAGGTTCACTCGAGTATTATCTCTCTCATTTTGCGTTCTAACTTTTGCCAAAGCCACCCTTTAGGGTTTTCAACCTTGCGAGCTCAGTTTTTTTTTATTTCTAATTTTTTTATGCTCTAACTTTTGCCTAGGTCGCCCTTCCAGGTTTTCGACCTAGCCAGCCTCTCAGGGATAGTATTTCTTCAACTTGTCCATGTTGATCGGTAGGGAAAATTTTAGGCCATCTAGGTCCATGAGAATGACAGCTCCACCCGACCAAATAGTTTTGATGATGTAAGGACCAATCCAATTGGGTCTAAACTTGCCCCTAGGGTCATGGATGGGAGCTTGGTTATCTTTCAGCACCAAATTCCCCTCTTTGAGATTTCGGGACTTAACCTTCTTGTTAAAGGCCCTAGCAATTCTGCATTGATAGCCCAAAACATGATACAATGCTTTCAGCCTTCTCTCATCAAACAGCATCAGTTCTTCAAACCTGCTCTGCTGCTAGTCCGCCTCTACTATTTGACACTCAGCCATAACTCGCAATGACGGGACTTCTATTTCGATTGGCAAAACAGCTTTCATCCCATAGACAAGATAATAAGAAGTTGCCCCTATAGACGTCCGGATTGAAGTTCTATAGCCCGAGAGTGCGAATGGCAATTTGTTTGGCCAGTCCCCGTAGGTCTCAACCATTTTCTACAAAATATGCTTGATGTTCTTGTTAGCGGCCTCAACAACTCCGTTGGTTTGCGGTCGGTATGTAGACGACTTATGAAAAGTCACATTGTATTTCTCCAAGTCTATCATTTCTTTCTTGAAATGGAAGCCATTATCTGAAATGATTTCGTTTAGGACTCCATATCGGCAAATGATGTTTCGGATGAACTTAGCCACATGTACTGCTTTCAACACTACGTAGGACTGAGCTTCCACCCACTTTGTAAAGTAATCAATTGCCACCATAATGTATTCATGCCCATTCGATCCTTTTGGTGTGACTACACCAATGACGTCAATTCCCTATACCGAAAAAGGCCATAGCGAAGTCATGTTGTACAGTTTTGACGGTGGGATGTTCATGTGATTGGCATAAATTTGGCATTTGTGGCATTGCCGAACAAAACCAATACAATCCTTCTCCATGGTAGACTAGTAGTAACCCTGCCTGAGAATCTTCCAGGCTAACATTACTCCGTTCATATGCACTTCGCACTCTTTCCCGTGGATGGCCTCCATCAGGCGCTTTGACTCATCCTCTTCGACACACAACTTGTGCATTCCCAAATGACCTCTCTTGTACAGTTTACCTGCGCAGATGGTAAATTAGACGACTATCCGCCGTATTGCCCTCTTGTTTTTGGCATTTGCCCCTGGTAGATAAACTTCATTTTCCAAGAAGTTCCAGATGTCATAGTACCAAGGGTTTTAGTCTTGCGCTTCATCTATTGTGGCGATAGTCTCGTAGGTCGGCATGTATCTCTACTCAATGATGATCGGACGCATTCGGACTCCACGTGGGATGTTTATCATAGAAGATAGAGTTGATAAGGCGTCAGCAAACTTGTTGTTCTCTCTTAGTAGATGCATGAAAGTCAGCTTTTCAAACCTAGGAATCAGAACATCCAGGGTCTGATGATACATCTTCATCTTTTCTTCTTTAACTTTCCAGTCTCCATTTGCTTGAGACACAACTAGGTTCGAGTCTCCGATAACATCCAACCTTTTCGTCCCTAGTTCCAGGGCGACTTCCAAACCAGCAATACACGACTCATATTCTGCTTTGTCATTGGATACCTTGTGTGATAACTCTGTTCCGTATTATGCTAATTAATCTGAATTACGATTGTGATTATGTGTTTGATATGATTTTGTGTGCCACTTATATGAATATATGTGGTTTTGAATTTCTATCTGTTCACCATAGGAATATCTGTTCAACTTACTGTTATAAACTAAAAATTGAAGGCCTTATCGGCCACATAAATCGAAATTGACTACACCTTTGTGATTAACGTAATTTTTAGAGCCTACGGTGAAATTTAATTGAAAATTAATTTGGATCAAAATAATTAGATTCAGAACGATTAATTAAGCTTTATTATTTAACTCTAACCAAATGTGATTAGTGAGAGACTATAAAAGGAGCTCTATTATACTTATATTCATTTATTTGAGCTTAAAGCTGAAAATTGCTCTAAAGAAAGAGAGTGAGGGTCGGCTAGAGAGAGAGAGAGGGAAACAATTGGAGATTGAGCAAGAGGCTTAGAAATCTTGAAGATTAACTCAAGAATTGGCTAGAATTTGGGTGTTTGAAGCTCCTAGGTGAGTAAATTCATAGATTTTAGTTTGTAACTTTGTGAATTCAAAGTTGAATGGTGATCAAGAACATGAATTGAGTTAGTTTTGATGAATTGGGAGTCAATAGACACATGCATGTAGGAGATTGCCATGAATTGTATGTTTGAGCTTGAAATTTGCATAAGCTAGCATGAATAATGTTGAACATGGAGAATTGGGCACCAATCTTCACATGCATGCATAATTTTCATGGGTTCCATAATAATAAGTGTCATTTGCATGATTTGAAATAGAAATGAAGTCAAAAATTTGCATGCATGTTTGATTATAGAAGATATGGAGCTTATATGAGGGTTGAATGCATGAGCCTTGATTATACTAGAGAAATGTTGATTAATTTTGAAGATTGGACCATGATTTTAAGCAATTGGCGTCATATTGTTTGTGTACTCATGATATATAATGTGTTTCCCTATTTTGGTACCTTAATTCGAGCTTTGGAGCCTTTGAATATCAAGTTCAAGCCCCAAGAACAATTCTGGATTTTCCAGAATTTGGCATGTCCGCTCGAGGGGGAAGGCGCCGCTTGAGCGGGAAATACGAGCTCCCAGAAGTTTTGCAGGCATGGATGTCCGCTCGAGTGGGGAGATTCACGCTCGAGCGGGGAGCTATGTAGTGAGACTTTCATCTCGAGCGTCCGAATTCACGCTCGAGCGTAAAAGTGAGGCAACCAGTACTTTTGCAGATCTAATGGGTCCACTCGAGCGGGAAAGTCCACGCTCGAGCAGGGACCCCTGTTTCAGAAATTTTGTAAAGATGTTCTATGTCTCGTTTTCCATTCTCTTTCACTTCTAAGCACTCTTAGGCATACATTGAGCATTAAGAATGAATTAAAAGGATAAGAAAGAAGCCTAAGAGGAATGTATGAACTAAGAACGGATTGAATCGTTTGTGACCCATATGTGTTATGTAATGTGTTAGGTCAAGCTCAAGGGTGAATCCACCGGCAGAACACTATGAGTAATATCTTAATAAGGATATTCTGAAGTATGTTATTTGTCTAATTACTTATTCCCCGATAAGTTTTATAAGTTTGTTAATTTGAATTGTGGACAAATGTTTGCTATGCCATATGGTTGGGCCTAAGGCCGTCTGCTATGAATGAATGGGCCAAAGGCAGTCTGACATGAATGATAGTCTAAGTCGAATGATAGTCTGACATGAATGAATGGGCCAGAGGCCGTTGGGTATGAATAAATGGGCCAGAGGCCGTTGGATATGAATGAATGGGCTAATGAATAGGCCGAAGGCCGTATGACATGAATGAATACAAATGATTGGGCCAAAGGACGTCAGACAGGAATGATTGGGCTAAAGGCCGTCGGACATGAATGAATTGGGCCCGAGGCCGTTTGATGTGTTTGGAATCTCAGTCACTTGACCTATATATTTATATATATATATATATATATATATGCCTGATAGAAATATGAATTGGACCCAAGGCCGTTTGATGGTTATTGTTCTAAGCACCGTTCGTATAACTTCTTTATTTGATATTATTCACTGGGCATTCGCTCACGCTCATTCATGTGTCTGTAGGTGAGCCAAGGGAGGTCCAAACCCAGCCTCAGTGAAGTTGTGTGAAATAGTCAAGGTTTTGAAGAGTCAGCCGAAACGTCTCACGCATGAGACTCATTTTCGCCCTTTTGCTATTTTGTTATATTTTGTCATGTTGGCGAAAACATTGGTCTATCTTTGTATATAAGTTTTGGTTAGGCTGACTAAGACTTGGATGATCCTGTGTGTACAGAACTTTGTGTTATTACATGTTTTGATGTGAGTTATTAACATGTATGCAAATAGATTGTTATGCGTGCCATGTTGTAGACACCCCATTTTTTACCGCCCTTAAGACTTGGGCGCTACTAATGGTTTACTTGGTGATGAAAGATGTGCAGGGCGGCAAAAGGAAAGTCAAATCCTAACCTCACACCCCATTTTGGACCAAAGCTATTTTGAATGGTTTTTAGACCTTAAAACCCTCTCTTTCAAAATATTTTTGAAAAGAAGTTTCTATAATGTTCCGAGGCTCGCATTTTGTTAAATGTTGCGCTTTTCGGTAAACCGAGCAAGGACAAAGTGAAAATGAATGAAAGAGAGTTGAAATCTTTGAAAAATCTTTCAAAACACCTTGTTTAGGGGTTTGGAGTTGAAGAATAGAGGAGAAGAGGGAAGAAACCTAGCTGAGGAAGAAGTTGGGTATGAATTGCTAAGAGAGAGTCAAGCGGTCCTCGCTAAATCAGGCCTATCTGTCCATACACTTGGATTTAAGCTATAAGTCCACCACCGTTGGAAAGAGGACTTCCAGGGCTTCATTTTTCATTCAAGAATCTCCTCAAACCGAGTCTAGATGGAAGAGATATGGTTAGTTGAAGTTGGGCATCATTCCGGTTGGACCGAAACTGAGCAGCTTCACCAAAACATGCATAACTTTTTTCACAATTGAAATTTTGATGCAAGGCTTCCACCATTGGAAATCTTACTTTCGGGGATTCAATTTGGATACAAGAATGACCTAAAAAGGAGTTCATATGAAGGAGTTATGCCCATTTGAAGTTGGGTTTGAAAAGCAAATTTTGTTGGCCGATCGGCCAAAAAGTAGCAGATAGGTGGCAAATCGGCACAAAAGATGGCTGATCGGCCAAGAGTGACCCAAATTCATTTTTTTTGAAGATATTTTATCTCCAGCTTTTCCACACAACCTCCAGCTGTCCCATATTTAGATATTTTGACCAAACTCTTGCCTTTTGCTATATATAGAGCCAAATATCTCATTTCTAAAGGGTTAGAACTTCTCAAGAAAGTTTAAGAGCTTCTCTCACTAAATTCCCTCTCTCTCTACAATTTTCAGAGTTTTGATCTCTGCCTCTCGCTCTAAAGCCGCTCTTTCTTGCCTTTTGGTGCATAGAAGTGCATAGAAGTAGAGAAATACAACTAGTTTGCCTATGCATCCTTGATCAAAGTTGCCTATCTTTGGGAGGAGGTTGCTTGAAGCTTACTTGGGACTTTGTTTGAGCTCCAAAAGGTGTTTTGGCTCAGATTTTGGGCTGGTTTTGCAGCTGTACATCAAGGGTAAGATCTCCCTCCCTTTAAGCTTGTTTTACACACTTGCTTGGCTATCTTTTCACACTACTTTGGAGGTGTTTTTTGGGGTGGTGTTGAACTACAAAAACCTCTATTTTTCCTCTATTTTTCATTCCTAAAAGTCTTGGTTTGTGCCTTGGTTGGCTAGGGGGTTGTCCTCCCTTTTGCTCCTTGGCTTGTAAGGCCTTGTGAGCTAACTTTCAAACATTTCAAACAACTTCTTTTGGCCTTAGAACCACTGAAATCTAGAGGATTTTTAGTGGTAAAAAGCCTGTTTTGAGGGCCCAAATAGGAGAGGGTGGTCCCCTCTCCTCTTGTCTTACTTGCTAGTGTTGATGGCCAACCAAATGAGCATGTGTTTTTACTTCTTTATGGCTTTGTTTAGGCTCTTTTTTGTGACTTATCAGACCTTCCATAACTCTGTTTTTGGTTGTCTTGGTCACCTCTTGCATGCTTATTGCACTTGTAGTGTAAATCCTCTTTGCTAGCCTTGTTAGCCTTACAAAGTAGCATGCTTTTGTGGTTTGAATTAGCTTAGTTCAAACATATTTTTGGTGTTATTTTGACATGTTATAACTTTGATTTTGATTGGTGGACTCACTCCTTGCATGGTTTATACACTTGTAGTGTATTTCTCACAAACTAGTCTTGTATGCTTCATGAAGTAGCATGCCTTTCTAGCATGATTTGATTCTATTTCAGCATGTTTTTGGTGATGTTTTGCCATGTCATACCTCTGTTAAGGTTTGGTTTGGTTGGCCCTTGCATGCTCCATGCACTTGTAGTGCAATTCCATAAATTAGCCTAATGTATATCATGCTTTAACATGTCATTCTAGCATGATTTTGGCTTAACTCTAAGAAGCTTTTGGTCATGTTTTAGCATGCTTAAGCTTTGATTTTTTTTTTTTTTTTGTTTTGGCCATTCATGCCATGATTTGTATAGCTATGGTTCATCCTAGCTTGTTAGCTTTGTGCATCAAGTCCACTAGCATGCATTGCTTGACCTATTTGAATGATTTGGCATAATTTGTTATGTGATTTCAGAGCATGTTTCATTACCATGCACTCACATCTTTCACTTTTTCAATGCGTTGAAAGGTTGGTCCTTTATGCCTTGAACATGAGCCTTTGCGTATGCCTTCATGCCTAAGCTTGCGAGCTATCATTTCAATGTGTATTTAGGGTTATTTTGCCATGATATAACTCTGATTTTTATTGGTTAAGTCATGCCATGCTTGGTCTTGATAGGTGTAGTGTAATATCCCTTTATTGGCCTTACATGCATCTTGCCTTATGCCCTTCATGTTGGCTTGTTTTAGCTTTGGTCCATGCATGTTTTAGACTCATTTTGGCATGTTCTAGGACTGTTTTGGTTGTCCTTGGCCCTTTGGGGTTTGATTCATGTGGCCTTGGTACAAGTTCCTTGGCTAGCCTTAAGCTTTGAACCTCCTAGCATGCTATGCTTGTATTATGTGCATGATTTGGCATCATTCCTCACATGATTTCAGAGCTTACTTCATTGCCATACTCTCATACTTGTCACTTCTTCATCATGATTGAGGATTGTGCATTGTTGCCTAGCTTATGGACCAATATGTGTGCATACATGTTTTGCCTTTTGGTACCTTAGTCTTGGTGTTATTGGCCACTGATTTTGGCATGTTTGAGGTTTGTCCATTTTAGTTTAAGTCTATTTTGCATGTTGTTGCATGTTGTTGCATGCTTGTCGCATTGCATGTTGTTGCATACTAGTTGCATTGCATGACATTGTTGCATACTTGTTACATGCCATGTTGTTTGCATGCTTGTTATTTGCATTATCTTTGGCATAACTTGCATTGCATTGTGTTTGGTTTGGGTGTCAAGCCAAACACGAGGAACGAGGGACGTTTCATACTTGAAGTGATGAAACGTGCCTCAATCCCCGGTCGCCGACAGTCTTGATCAAACATGATAGAGTTTAAGGCATTTATGTGTTTTTGTGCATTCATATGATATTGATTTGTGCAACTCGGTCTCTTTGGTTATCATGTATCGAAATGCGTGATTGATGGCTTGAGAGTCGAGCACTACACTCCTTTGCGCTTTAAACATGATAAGGAGTGTAGTTGCACAACATTTTCTTGCAAATACATTGTCGTGCCTCTGTTTGTGCTCTGTTGCAGCAAAAGGAGCAGTTTGCAGGAAGAGATGGCCGATCGGCTATCTGGTGTGCCGATCGGCTATAAGTATTTGGCCGATAGCTTCAAAACTGGTCCATTACCCTCATCTCTTGGCCGATGGCCTTACCTCTTAGCTGATGACCTTTCAGCATATCCCTGAGGTGGATCAGAAGTGTTTCAGAAGTTGACACAGTTTTCAGCAGTCTAAAACAGTGCAAATAGAGGCAACATGAGGCATGGCAACGGATTTCCAAGCGAAGCCGACCGAGCATGCATCATTCATTCATCATTCCAAGACAGGGTTGTGGCAGTTTCTTTTAGCTTCTTTCTTTTCTTACTTAGTTGGTTTTGTAACTTAATTAATTTGTTTAATTAGTTAAGGTTTTTGTAATAATTAATTAGCGTAGCTAGCTAGTTGATTTATTCGGACCCTCCGTCGAGAGGGCGAATTTTGTAATAAGTGTGCGTGAGTGTGTGAATGTCTTCCAACCCCACGTCTTTCTCCCTTTTACTTAACCGCTTTCGATGGTTAGTTTAGGGCATATTTCAATTAGCATCCTTATGCTTACATATGTGCATCCATTCATCTGTTTTGCATGCACCGGGCTCGGCGCATCATACTAACTGCATTGTATTTCAATTCCAATTTGAATACATGGTTATCAAGTTACATTTCACATGACATCTTAGAATAGTCGAGCCTATCTTAGTTGTATTTTTGCATGTGTTGCATTAGGTAACATAGCTAGGATCATGCATCGATTACTAACTAGCGTCTTTTTTTTTTTTGCTTGGAGTACTAGGTAAGCTTTTACGCTTTAGCATATTGCATGTGTGTAAGTGTTGCCATGATAGCATGCTTGCCATGAGGCTAACTGCTTAAATGATATAACTGCCTGAATGCCTGTGACTGAAGGTTGGATTGCTTGAATTGGAACAATTAATTGAAATGCGAGTTTTAAGCCCACTTGAGAGTGGCAAAGTCATGTTTTCTAAGCCCACTTGAGGGTGGCAAATCCACGTCTTAGCCTACTTGCGAGTAACAACTTCAAACCATTTTCAAACAAACATGAGAAGTTTTGTTCCAACTTAGGCGATCTAGTCTATACTTGTATGCTGTGCGCATCACGTAGTAAGCTAGCTAATAAAACCGGAATAAGAACACATGTGTTTTCAAAAACAAAATATCATGCTTAGTAAAGGCCGATCTTTGATCGGACGAGCGCGGGTGCTCATTGCATGACCTTTCCTTCTCGTACCCAAGTTCCCGAGCCGAGGCAACTTTGGTGATGACGGGCACGTGGCCTCAGGCACGAGTCAGGGTTTCCTAAATTTTCCAAGACAAAAATATTTAGATGGCGACTCTGTATCTAGCAAAGCAGTCCATGTTTGGCACTTCATTATAAAAATCAGTTTTTCAAAATGATTTGCCGGATTTTGACTCTTTAGTGATTTGTCGGTCTTGCATTGCACTTTATGAGATTAGATTCAGAACCGTGACATTGAGTCCGAACTGTAGTAGCTCAATGAACAAAACGGATTTCGCGCCATTCGCCGCGCGGAGCCGGGACGTTCGGGCACGTCTACACATGTAAGCACAGCTTTATGGATAAAAGTTTGAAATTACTTCCGTTTGGCCCCCCCTTAACTCTGTTAAAACGTATCTGATTTGGTTTGAGGCCGCAAATAATCTCGTGATTAATGGTTAGTTACGTCCTTAACCCACAGGGGGCGGGTTCGGGTCGTGACACCTTGAATCGAAGTTTGAAGGCTAAACGTATGTGGGAATTGTCGGGTGCTATTTGCAACACAGCCATCCCGTAACCGTATTGATTGGACGCTCTGTCAAAGTACATTGTCCAAGTCTCCACCTCGACTTGGAGAATGGCTTCATCTGGGAACAGATATTTTACTACTCCATCTCCTTTCACTGGGTGATCTGCCAAGAACTCCGTTACTGCTCTTCCCTTGACCGATTTGCGAGTAACATACTTCAGATCACATTCAGAGAGAAGAAGCAACTAACGGGCTAGCCTACCCATAAGCGCTGGTTTTTCAAAGAGATATTTGATGGGATCTAATCTCGAAACCAGAATTACGGAGTGAGCTAACAAGTAGTGCCTCAACTTCCTGGTGGCTCATACTAAGGTTAGGCAAGCTTTCTCCAACGGAATGTAGCGGGTCTCATAATCCAGCATTTTCTTGCTCAAATAATAGATGGCTTTCTCCATCTTATCCTCAGATTCCTAAGCAAGCATGCATCCCATTGTGGTATTTGTGACTAACGGATACAGAATCAAAGGCCTCCCCGGCGCTAGCAGCAACAACATAGGTGGATTCTGAAGGTACTGCTTAATTTATTCAAAAGCGAATTGACACCGATCATTCCATCGGAATTTCTTTCCTTTCTTCAGGAGACCAAATAGTGGTTCACAAGTCAAAGTTAATTTAGAAATAAACCGTCTTATGAATTTCATTTTATCTAGAAAGTCTCGCACCTCCTTTTTAGTCCTCGGTGATGGCATTTCTAGGATGGCCTTGATTTTGGAAGGATCTACCTTGATGCCCCTCTGTGTGATTAAGAAGCCCAGTATTTTCCCTATTGTTACACCAAAAGTACACTTCTGTGGATTTAACCTCAGTCTATATTCTCTAATCTGATGAAAGAATTTCTTCAAGGTGTTGTAGTGGCCCTCTCTTTTCTTGGACTTGACAACCATGTCATCCACGTACACCTCGACCTCTTTGTGGATCATATCATGCAGAATAGTGGTTCCAGTCTGTTAATAGGTAGCCCCGGCATTCTTCAGCCCAAACAACATCACCCTGTAGTAGTAAGTTCCCCACGGCGTAGTGACGACGGTTTTCTCTCTGTCCTCGGGCGCCATCAGAATCTGGTTATACCCGAAAAATCCATTTATGAAGGAGAGCAATGCACGACCCGCGGTGAAGTCTACCAACTCATCAATATGTGGCAAGGGAAAATCATCCTTCGGACTAGCCTTATTCAGATCCCTGAAGTCGACACAGACTCTAATTCTGCCATCTTTCTTTGGGACTAGAACAATGTTGGCCAACCACGTTGGATACTCAGACAAAGCAAGAACCCTGCCTCAACCTGTTTGGTAACTTCTTCCTTAATTTTCAAAGCCCAATCCGAACGTATTCTCCGCAACTTTTGCTTGACGGGTTGGGCCTCGGGGTCCAGAGGGATCTGATACTGTACAACCTCAAGATCGATTCTAGGCATGTTTTCGTAGGACTACGCGAAAACATCTTTGAAATCTTTTAATAAAGCGACTAAGCACTCGCGCTCCTCCGAAGACAACGTGGACCCGATCTGGACCAGACGCGGATCCTTCTTGGCTATGTTTGATTCCATTTTTCTAAAAACAGTTTTCAGAAAATACTACTTTCTTATTTTCCTTATTTTTTTGTTTTTACTGAATTTTTTTAATAGTTTATGCAATTTTTTTACTTTTTAGACACACCTAACATAAATACACCTAAAAAGTAAAAAAATTGTAAAAAAAAAAATGTTTTAAAAATTCACTAAATACCAAAAATAGAAAAAAAAATACAAGAATTCAGTACATGTTTTGTATTTTTATGTATTTCTTAATTTTTTAAAATATTTTTTCACATTTTTTTTTTAACTTTTTAGATACATCTAAGTAAAAAAAGTAAAAAAAAAAATATTTAAAATTTTAAAAATATTCACTAAAAATAAAAAAATACGAAAACAAAAAAAACTCAATTTTCAAAAATCTTAATCTAGAAAACTCAAACCAAACACACTGATTCGGTTTCATCAAGAAAGGGTTTTGCAAACCTCTCCTCCTCTCGATTAATCAAATTTTTCAAACCCAGAAGAATTCCTTTCTTACTATTTTCATTAAAATTTTGAAAACCCTGATCAATGCAATAAACAAGCGGCATAGAGAAATACTCAGAATTTGCAGTGGCATTTTCATTCAAAAGGTCCAGCTCATCCAGCTCTTCGGTCACAACCAACTCACAAGAAAAAGAAAAAGACGACCTGGACAAGACCTTGGCATCCGGGTTATCACCCCCAGAAATACCGGACTCAGACTCAGAAGAACTGGAATCCGATTACGACTCCACAGACTCTAGAATCAGATTCTAACTCACTACCCGACTCAAAACTACTAGACAGGTAGCCCTCCTCTAGTTGCCAAACAAGAGATAGTGTTTCAGATGCATCCAAAATGCTGCTAGAAGGGTTCACACTCGGCTGGTCCCCGATCATGGAGATGATAAGGTTATCCCCCAAGCTCACTGAGTCGGCCAGAAGATCTGAAATGAGACATACCAGTGCTACCCCTACTTCAAGTTCGCTATTGTCTGAGTCATTTTCCATGCTCTCCTCAACTTTAATAGTTGGCTCAACCTTTTTCTCTGTATCACTGTCTTGCAGCTGCAAGTCAAAGAAAATTTCAAAGCTAGAAACACACTGCTTCTCAGAATTCAACCAGGGCTCAGGAAAGCCGCAGAATGGGAAGTCTTCTCCTTCTCGAACAAAATGACCATTTAGCGTTCCCTAGATCGGCCTATGAACAAGCTCATAGCATTTCCCGGCCTACTTGGCTCTAGCTCTGCCTGCCATCTCTTCTTTCTTCCTGACCCAATCCTCTTTGGTAGGCACATAGCCAAGACCAAAGGCATGCGGATTATGCGGCACATCGGCCAATGTTGTGATGCCCTTCCAACCATTTCTTCCCAATCCCATTCCTGGCACATGTTGTAGCTTGAGCATGAAATAGATTGATTGGGCACTGACATACATGTCCTCATCTGTTACCAAGATGTTCTGCACTGCTCCGGCCTCAGCTAACGTAAAACCTGAAAGGAAAACATCCTTCTCGCCATGAACAATTTCTAGCACAGGTGTAGTTACCTCTGGCGGAGGATGTATAGACGAATTCCCAAACACAATAGCCACTCCCTTCCCATAAGGGTATTTCAGTATTTAGTGGAGGGTAGAAGAGACAGCTTTCACCTAATGCAACCAAGGTCTTCCTAGCAATAAGTTAAAGGTGGCCGGCACATCCAAGACATGAAACTCGATATCCTATTGAGTTGGGCCCACTTGAACTCTAATATGTACCATGCCTATAACCTCTCTGCTCGTATTGTCATACGCCCGAATCATCTGGGCTGTAGGCATGAAATCTGTTGGTTTCAGGCCAATGGCATAAGTTGTACGAGAAGGACAGACATTGATAACTGACCCGATGTCGATCAATACCACTGGCACCCACTTTTCTTTGCATTCCACTGATATGTACAGAGGTTGGTTGTAAGCTAAGCCTTCTGGCAGGAGTTTTTTCTCGAAAAAGGTTAGGGTTAGACTGGCACCACCTGTGAAAACTAATCTCACAAGTTGTTCAAGGGTGGTGTTAATGGACAATTTGGCTTTATCCATTGCTGATAATACAGCCTGTCGATGCACTCGAGAAGCCATGAGCAACCCTTAGATCGAAATGTCGACTTGGATTTTCGTCAGTTGTTTCAGCATTGCCTTCTCCTCCAACTGTTTCTCTTTCTACTTCCCAACCTCTTTATCTTTCCCGGAGGCTTCAGCTTGGTCCAAGTGCGACGGCTTGAAATACCGCCCACTTCTAGTCATATAGTCTATCTTTTCAGCGTACCATGTGTTGTCTGGCAGGCATCCATCCCAGTCTTCATCTGTGTGGGCCAGATGTAGATCATTATCATCCCACCATACACCTCCGGCAATCGACAAACAATTGTCCAGCTCCGTTCTGATCATTCTCACATCAGAAGTATCCCCCGCAGGGTGTTGGGCCATTCCAGCTTCCTGTTTGTCTTGATCTCTTTCTTACATAAACTGCTTCAACGCAGCTTCTTGTTCTGTATCAGTAGTAATAACAATGCCCAGTTCCTGAGCTGATTATTCTATGTTGGTGTTCTTCAGCAGTTTCTCTTTTTTCTCAGCCATTTCGGCCACTGTAGCAATTCCTAATCCCTTTTCTTCTAGTTTTGTTTCAACTCCTTCCTCCTGGTCAGCTTCATCACTCAACCACCCTGAGTTATCCGTTGAACCATTCAAATCAAACCAGTCAATATGCATGTCTCCCTGATCTTGTTCGTCATAGAACTACAGATTGTCTAAGTTCTCCTTCAGCTTCACTAGATCATCCAAACCTTGGCTCGGGCCATCCTCCCGAACCACATTGACCTCCACTGCTGTTGGCAATACCACTTCGGGCTTAACTTGATCAGCTGGCACAATGTAGTGGCACGGATCATATTTCTCCTCAGTCAAATCCTCAGAGCACTCAGGCAGCGGACTCATACTCTCCTCTAAGGCCAACCTCTCTTCTTCGGCTAATGTCACCACCACGGGTTTAGACGTGTCCATCACGCACAAGTTTGTGATTTCAAGAATGAACATCGTTGGTCTAGGTAGGTGGGAAGGGGTAATATATACGCTGGGGTCATATGGGATGGCCAGTGTATGGATTAGATTTAGGTTCCGAAGTGGGGGAACTTGATTGTGGACTGGGAGAGGGTTGGTGGTTACATTTGGCTTTTGGGGTAGTGCGATCATCTTGTTATCGATGAGATCTTGAATATCGTGACGCATCCTGAAACATTGGTCAGTGTCGTGACCATGTTGCTGGTGAAACGCACAATACTTGCTGGATTGTGTTTCGGTGGGAGAGGATCCGATAGTGGACAAGATTATAACGGCTTGAGGTGCCCCTTTTTTATCAGCACCCTCAGGGCTTGTGATAAAGGCATATAGAGTGGGGTAAAGGTCCTCTGGGATCGGGCTTGGTTGTTTGAGGTTTGTGGAGTTGCACTGGTGAAAGGATTGGCAGTCTTTGTTGTGATGGTGACAACACTCACATCGAATGGTCGTGCAGCTATGCTTCCACTAGTGGTTGCATTGGAACTGCGCACAAAATGCCTCTTGGCCTGCTCCTTCTCATCAGTTATCAACCCCTGTTTCATTGCATCTTCAATCTGAACCCCTATTTCATGGAGCTCAATAAATGTGAACAATGGTAAGACAATCATCTTCTGTAATAATTTCCCTTGTAGATTGCAGACCACCATCCTGATTTGATCCTTCTCAGATGGCCTAGTAGTCATCATCAAAGCCTTGGCCCTCCACCTCATTACAAAGTCTGAGAAACCTTCCTTGGGCTCTTGACGGGTTGCCTCAAGATCATGGGTGGTGACCTCGATCTGCATATTGTATGAGTATTGTGCGATGAAGGCCTCGGCCATTTCTTCCCAGCTCCGCTTCACAGAGTCCTTCAACTTTGCATGCCAAGTAGCCACTATTCTTGACAAGGTCTAGCCGAAAAGCGACAGCTTTTGAAGTCTGGTGAGGCCCATTGGTCGCAGGATGTTTGAGAACAACCGCAGATGAACCATAGGATCTCCAGAGCCATCGAACCGATCCATGTGTGGCATTTTAAACCGGTCTGGCAAGGTTACTGTAGAGTCAATATATCCATCCTCGATGTCGAGGATTGAGTTCACACCTTGTGCCTGCTTGAAAAGTTTCTCCAGCTTGTTGACCTTAAGTACAGTCGGGTCAACTTCGAATTCAAACGGAGACTCAGTTTGGTACACTGGTACCTTGGAGGTTTGCGATGGGATGGGGTCTACTAGATTGCCTAGATTCTCTTGGACATTGACAATGATTCCGGGTGCTGGGATACCCGCAAGAGGTGCATGAGATGCAGAAGCCGCTGCCGACTGTGGTTGCTGTTGCTGCAGCCTGTTGATGACCTCAGCCTGATGGGCTGTAACTTCAGCTTGGTGAGCAACATCTTGCTGCATGGTTTCCACTGTTTGTTAGAGATAATGAATCAGGTCCTCTATACTGGCTGCAGGGTACTGAGTCATCTGAATAGGCGAGTGATCTTTTGTTGGCCTAGATATAGAAAATTGAGCCTGACTAGCTACAGGTGATTGTTGAACTGGGGCATTGTGCCTAACTCTTCTCCGTCTAGTAACCGGTGGGAGCGAAGCAAACACAAGTTGTCCCCTAACAAGATCCTTGGATCTATAAAGTCTTCTTACATGGGTCCAGAGTTCTTGGGGGGTATCCGAACTATCCGAAGCAATTATGATAGACTACCTAGCAAAAAGAAATAAAGCAAAAGTAAAACAAAAATCAGAAACTGCACAGCACCTCAGCTCAGATGTGAACAACACACAGATGTAATCAAAGCTGTAGGACTGCACTCAACACTAAATTTCTGCCCCTAGATCTGACATCCAAACTTGCAATTGATACACACATTCCTGTAGAGTTTCACTCTAAAAGCACATACCAGTTAAGTGAGAACCAAAACACCCCGATGAGGGGGTAGGGTTACCCTGTCTTAGTTTCGTCAGGAACTAGGGTTCACTATTCAAACAATGTGGCTTCACACAATCCTGTATTCGGGTAAGCATCCTATCCTAGTTTGGAACAGTCTCTATGGCTTTTAATATGCAACTAGGCCAAATAGTCAAAAGAGTACCTCGGCAAGACTACCTAATAGACCTCTAGCACCCAACACCGAAAAATGAAAGGCGAATCAAATAGTACAGTGGTAATCCAGATCTAAGGGTTGTGTTCCCATCATGGCAAAGCTTGTGACCAGTCAGCCTTTTGGCAAGCTTTTTCAAGCAAGCCTCCGGTAAACCGTCCAGGAATAACAGATAACAAACACAATGACTTAAACGCACCAATGCAAATGCAATGCAAAGAAACATATAAGTGTAGATAAAATGTCATATCATGAGTTCAAGTCAAGTTCTTTAAATCCCCAGCAGAGTCGCCAGAAACTGTAACTCGACTTTTTCGCACCCCCTTTCGAAAGTTTGAAAGAAGCTCTACAGTTCGAACTCCCGCGGTTCTTGATCTGATTTCACAAGTGCAATATGAAATTAATAAACACCAAAGAGTCCAAATCCGGCAAATCTTTTGGAAAATCGATTTTGAATCAAAAATGCCAAAATTGGACTGTTTTTCTAGATACAGAGTCGCCACCTAAATATTTTATTTTGAAAAAATTTAGGAAATCCATGACTCGTGCCAAAGGTCACGTATCCGTTATCACCAAGATTGTCTAGGCTCGGGAACTTAGGTACGAGAGGAGAAGGTCATGAATTGAGCACCCCCGCTCGTCCGATCAAAGATCAGCCTCTACTAATCATGATATGATTTTTATCAACATTATATGCTCTTGTTCCGGTTTTTTAGGCTAGCATTTACTATGTGATGCGCGTAAACAAGGTATAGACTAGTTTGCCTGAATTAGAACAATTCAATTTCATGTTTGTTTTTTGAAAAGGATTTGAATTTGCCACTTAAAAAAGTGGGCTTAAAGCTTGAATTTGTCACTTGACAAAGTGGGCTTAAACATAAATTCATTGAATCATTCAAATTCAAGCAACAAACATTCATTCACAGGCACTGAAACAGTTCAACAAGTAAGCACTTAGCCGCATGGCAAGCATGCTAATCATGGCAGTCACTCACACTCATGCAAGTGTGATAAAGCAAATAAAAGCTTATCTAGTACTTCAAGCTAAGATAAAACAAAAGAGTTAGAAAAATAGGCATGATTTCTAACTATACAAGATGGCTAATGCAACGCATAAAATAATGCAACTAAAATAAGCTTGGCTACTTAACATGTTATTTGCTGCGTTTAAATACGTATTCAAAGAAGTAATAAACAAAAATACAGTTAGAATGATGAACAGAGCCTCAGTGTATGTATAACAAATGAATGGATGCAAACATGCGATATACTAATTGAAACGTGATGCCCCTAATCTAACCATCAAAAGTGGATAAATAAAAAGGAGAAAGACGTGGGGTTAGGAGCTATACATATTATTACAACATTGATGTCCTCAAGCTAGAGAGTCCGAATGGATAAACTAGCTAAGCTAAACTACTTAACTAATTATTACAACACTTGAATTAATTAACTAACTATTCTAAGCTAATTAATTAAACACAATAATCAAATGATTTAACTAGGCTAAGCTAATTAAATATTTACAATACAAACTAATTTAACGAATCAAATCTAGACTAATTAAATAAGTACAAAACAACCTAATTAGTTACAACTAATTAATTACAAAATGGATTAGTTAACTAAGTACAACACTTTGCTAATTAGCTACAACTAATTAAGTACAACAAATAAATGACTAATTGTTAATTAAACTAATTAACTAGTCCCGGGAAGCAAGGGAGGCCCATGCATGCTCGGTTTCCACCTGAAGAAAGTCCACTGTCTGCCTCCAAAAGCCTTTGTTACACAACCCTTGCACTGATTTTCCACTTCCAGGTCAAAGTTGCTCTACTTCACAAGCATTCTGCTCAAAATTCAGTTGTGGCCGGCAAGCCAGAAGTGGTAGCCGGCCGGCCACCAATAGGGGGTTGCCGGCCAGTAACAGTGGCCGGCCGGCCACTGATGATGCATTATTCCTTGCTGCAACAAAGAGCAAACAGGGCAAAGAGATGGTTCTCTCACAGGTTGTTTGTACTATGTATCTCTCCTTATCGTCAAAACATCTCAAAGGAGTGATACACTTGGTTCTCAAACCATCAATTCAAGCAATTTCATTGCATAATGGCTTAGGAACCAAGATGTACAAGTTCAATAAATGCACAACCAAGACCAAAAACCATCACCCTATCATGCATGATCAAGGGCAATGGAGCCCTTAGAAAAATTGGCACATTTCATTACTTTAAGTATGAAATGCCCAATTTTCTTTGTGTTCAATTAACATCCAATTGAACACACCAAAACACAACCAAATTCGTATCTTTGCTTTCAACTTTTAGTTAATCATTTTAATTACCAACCATTCTTTAACCAATTAAGTCCATTGGTGAGAAGTCCTCTAAAGAGAAGGAAGTGTCAAACAAGGAGTAGTGTAAGGCAAGAGAGAGATGTCATGCCGTTGATAATGAACCCTCAAAAGAGGATTAAACCATTAAGCATGGACCTCAATCCCAAGCTTAAACTATCCTAAGGTTGAAACAACCCTCAAAGCAAATAAAAAGGTTAAGAAATGAAGGAGGATGCCGAGATTAATGAGTGTTGAAATTAAGTGAGAAAAACACTAAAACATGCAATCAACTCAAACAAGTGGTGTCTAAAGGCCTAATACATCAAGCTTGTGAGAACACTTACACTAGAAGCATGCAATACAAGACTCAAATGCAACAACTAGCCGAAAATATAGTTAAAGCAGTCCAAATCAGAGCCTAAAACATGCTGGAATTAAGCTACAAATGGTTAGAAAAATAAGCTAACACATAGAGCTATCTAGGCTAGTAAACAAGACACAAGGAGTGGAGGCTAACCCCTCCAAATTTGGACTTCAAAACATGATTTTCACCACTGAAAATACTCTGAAATTTAGTGTTCAAAATCCCAAAAAAGGATGCTTTGAAAATTGGAAACAAAAGTGGAAAGACCTTACAAACAAGGAATAAATAAGGGTAAGCTACCCCCTAACCTTTAATGGCATAAAACCACCAATTTCAAACCACAAAAATAGAGTTTTTATAGCCCAAAAACAGCCCAAAATCAGTGTGAAAAGATAGAAAAACAAGTATACAAAGCAAGGTAAAAGGACAAGTGTTATACCTCTTGAAGCAAAGATCAATTCTAGACAACAATTCAAGTCAAAACCAACTTCAAGAGCTTCAAGAAGTCTTCAAGGAACCTTAGTCCAAAGGTGATCAACTTTGATTAAGAAGGTGCAGACAAAAGTGTAGAGTATGTAGGCTAATGTGCACAAATTTGCAAGAGAGAGAGAGAGAAATGTAGAGAGAGAGAAAGAGAGATTTTTGCTCCAAAAATTCCAACCCTCAAAAATGGGGGAAGAGACCCCTTATATATAGAAAAACATGCATTTGGCTGAGATAAATCCCTTCATACACGTGTAGAGAGATAAAGCCAATTGTGCCAATAGTTGGAACAGCTGTCAACAAAATATCTGCAAAAAAGACACTGATGGCTAACAGGCCACTAATGTGGCTGGCAGGCCACCAATGATGGCCGGCAGGGCACAATTGGTGGCCGACAGCCCACCAGAGGGGGCCTGCTGGTCCCAGGGTCTTGAGGTTTGAAGCACCAAAGTTTTGGTCCAAAACAAAGCTTAGAATGGACAGGGTTTTAAGACTCAAAGATAGGGCATTCTGTCGAGAATTTTGGGCACTAAAACGAGCACATACAGTCATAATCATCGAATGCACAAGGATGACATTCAAATCTTGAAGACGGTAAAAAATGGGGTGTCTACATGAAGACTAATCTTTGGATTTTCTTATATTTCAATCTATTCCTCATCTTCATATTGATGAGACTAAAAGTACTCCAATTACGTTCACAGTGAGATGATGTGGTGGTTTGACTTAACACTTTAACAGCTATTTATTTAAGTTCAGGAGCACAACTACCATGAATAATCCATCACTCAGCTGTACAAAATTACATAACATTAGACATAAGTCAAAATATGCTAGAAAATTATTTAAGTATTCATATATTGTAAATTTGTAATTTTGAAAATAAAACCTGGATTTGATTATTTCCATACTTTTTGTGCTACAGGAGTGCCAAAAAGTTTCCTATTTATCTCGAAACAGCAACAACTACAATTTGGACAATCATTACAAGTAACATTTGCAAAAGTTAGATTATTACTATTAAAATTTAAATAATTGGTACATACTTGATTTGTTGCTTTCACTTGAGCATCTATATTAGGTTCCAATCTGGTAATTACTTTTTTAAATCCATCCATCACTTCTCTTATTATTTCATTTGATGAGGCAACACCATATTGGAATTGAGGATTTAAAAAATATCCTTCAAAAATAAAAGGACAATTAATAATTGTAAGTAAATATACATTTTATAATTGAAATCATAACACTTACCAGCTGAATGCAAATCTTGATGTAATTGAAAAGACCATCGAGTATTAATAATTTTCCAATACTCGGTGTAGTAGCGACAATCTCTTTTAATTGCCAACTTTGCTCTATCTATAGCTTCATATATGAAACCCATTGTTGGCTTCTCATCCCCATCAACCAACCTCAATACTCTGACTAGTGGCTCGTGAACTTTACAAAGTTCTGTTGCTTTCTACCAAAACTCATTTCCTAAAATAATTTTCTTTCACCTTTTAAGGCTGCCTAGTCTTTGCCTTCTCCTATCTAGATTTCTTCCACTCATCACTATTAAACATAGCTCTCAATTGTTGTTTATATCTAACAATACTCTCAATGGCAATAAAATTTGTAGGAAATCGAGTGATGGCAAGTCGAATCAATTCTCTATTTCCATTGAATTTTCTTATTAAATCTAACACCCATCCACTATTATAAATGAAATTGGTGATGGTTTTACCATCTTCAATCACATTTGCTACACTTTTTTTATTGGCTATGTCTTTTAGCATGAGATCGATACAATGTGCCAAACAAGCTATCCAATATAAATGTTTTCTTTTTCTCATTAACATTTTGTCGGCAGCGTTCAGTGCAGGTTCATTATCAGTCACCACTTGAACAACGTATTGCTCTCCAATTTCATCAACAACTTTATCTAACAACCCAAAATAATATTCAGCAATCCTACTAATAATATTATAGGCATCAACTGATTTGTGAAATATAGTGCCTCTATTGCAGTACACTAAGAAGTTGATGATGTGTTGCCAAGTTAGATTGCTCCAACCATCACACATGATGGATACACCTCTCTCTGCCCAAATTCCCTTGAATGATCCTATCCATTCTGTTATTTCATCATGCTCCATGTCCAAATATACTTCAGAAACTTCATAACCAATAGGACCCTTTACTCCTGGCCCTACTTCAGCAGTAACATCAAGCATGGGTTGTGTATACTGTAAATCAACTGTATTGAATGGAATACGATTATAGAGTATAAACTTGGATACTGTTCGTCTCAATCTCTCTCTTAACTTCTGTAAATTCATTGTAGAGATTTTTCGCCGCTTTGTACTCTTGCTCTTTTGGAGTTCTATATCCATTGCTCTCAACCTTGCTTTAGGAGCATTGGAATTAATCCAATTACGTCCACTCCCACTAATTTCATGCACGAATTGTGATCGACGAAAAACATTAGCAATACCTGACCCTTTTGGCATTCTTTGACCACTACCCCCTGTACCAGAACTACCACTTGCATCATATTGTGATCCATGATCTGCAGTATCTCGTCTAAATTGTTGCCTTTCCTTCCATTGTTGTTGTGAACGAATACTTGCTTATCTAGCCCTAGTCATCTCTGGATCAGAGTTAGAGTCATTATCTTAAATATCGGTAAAATCTCCTCCTTCATCCTCATCATAGAGATCATGTCCCCTAATATGTGCTTCCAATTAAGCTTTTCTCTTTTGTTTGTCTGCTTTACTCATTTTCTTATCTTGTAAATGTTTCATCATTTCTTGCATCACGTCTCTACTAACACTAGGACAAGAATGCACTTGCCCCGTCTGATGTGGTAAGTGTTGTTTGAAACGTGTAATCTCACCTTTAATAAGATGTCCACAAAATTTGCAAATAATATGATGCCTAGTGCCTTAACTGGAGTTTCAAATTTCCAACCAATATCATCACTTGGGGGTTCATTATTGACACCCTTTTGTCGTGGCATTTGTGGATTTAAATTCTGCATCATTGATACATTTTTTAATTTATTTTAAATGTTTACAAAATCATTTTTCTACAAAATTTGAACTAACTAAATAAACAATATTTACATTTATTAAATGAAATGATTGTAAAAAAAATGTAGCCACTATTTATACATTTGGATTTTACATGCTAATGTAATCATATAAAAATTAAAAATAAATTATAAAGATATTTTTAAAAAAAGAAAATTTTGCCGTAAAAATTGTTGTCACAACAAATTTTGTCATAAAAAAAAATAAAAATAAAATTGTTGTCACAACACATTACAATAACAAAATAAAAAAATATTTATAATTAAATATTAAACGAAATGATGATAAAAAAAAATTCAACCACTACAACACATTACAATAACAAAATAAAAAAAATATTTATAATTAAATATTAAATGATTATAAAAAAAATTCAACTACTATTTCTTAGGGGTGCAACTCGGGCGGGCTCAACCCGAGCAACCCGAGCCCAGCCCGAGTTTTTTTAAGGCTTGGGCAACTATATCTTGTAATTTGGACGGGCTTGGGCAGATTTTTGATGTCCGAATTGCAATTCGGGCTGAGCTTGGGCAGAACCAATGGCCAACCCGAGCAACCCAAACCCGAATTGAATTTAATATATTATATAAATTATATAATATATAATATAATATATATATATATATATAATTTAATAAATTATATAATATATATAAATTAAGTAAAAGAGTTAGTCTTAATTTTTATTTTTTATTTATTTTTTGGTTAGTCTTCTATTAAGTAAAATAGTTAGTCTTAATTTTGATTTTTTATTTTTTTTTGGTTAGTCTTCTACCATTAGATTAGCATCTTTTATGTCTACCCTTAGATCTACCTACAGGTTTCTAGACTCGGGCAATTCGGGCTAACCCGAGTTCAAAATACAAAGCTTGGGCCGGGCTTGGGCAGCAATGCTCGGGTTCATGGTCGGGCTTAGGCGGGCTTGGGCACTGCCAAATACAATTCGGGTTGGGCTCGGGCAGACCCCCAACCCGACCGAACCCGCCCGAGTTGCACCCCTACTATTTCTACATTTGGATTTTACATGCTAATGTAATTAGGAATAAAGACATTTTTCATGGCATTGTTTGAGCTATTGTTTTTTTTTTTTTTGTATTTTTTTTTATAGAAAAGATTTTTTAAAAAAAAAATTGTTGTCACAACACATTACAATAACAAAATAAAAAATATTTATAATTAAATATTAAATAAAATAATTATAAAAAAAATTCAACCACTATTTATACATTTAGATTTTACATGCTATTGTAATCAGGATTAAAAACATTTTTCATGGCATTGTTTGACCTATTGTTTTTTTAAAAAATATTTTTTTTATTTTACAGAAAAGACATTTATTTTAAATAAAATTGTGCCATCAAAATTGTTGTGACAACACATTAAAATAACAAAATAAAAACATATTTAAAATTAAATACTAAATAAAATAGTAATAAAAAATGCAACCACTATATATACATTTTGATTTTACATGCTAATGTAATCATATAAAAATTAAAAAATAAATTATAAAGAATTTTTTTTGAGGTATTGATTTTTTTTTTTTAAATATATTTTTAAAATAAAATTGTGCTTTTAACATTGTTGTCACAACACATTACAATAACCAAATAAAAAATATTTATAATTAAATATTGAATGAAATTATTATAAAAAAAATGCAACCACTATTTATACATTTAGACTTTACATGCTAATGTAATCAAATAAAAATTAAAAAATAAATTATAAAGAATTTTTTTTTGAGATATTGATTTTTTTTTTAAAAAAAAGATATTTTTAAAATAAAATTGTGCCTTAACATTGTTGTCACAACACATTACAATAAGAACATAAAAAATATTTATAATTAAATATTAAATGAAATTATTATTAAAAACAATACAACCACTATTTATACATTTGGAGTTTACATGCTAATGTAATTAGATAAAAATTATTTATAAAAAAATTATAAAGAATTTTTTTTGAGGTATTGATTTTTTTCTTTTAAAAATATTTTTTAAAAAAAAAATTATGCCTTCAACATTGTTGTCACAACACATTACAATAACAAAATAAAAAATATTTATAATTAAATATTAAATGAAATGATTATAAAAAAAAATGCAACCACTATTTATACATTTGGAATTTACATGTTAATGTAATCATATAAAAAATAAAAAATAAATTATAAATTATAAAGAAAAAAATTCATACATAGTTGTTTTTTGGGCTTCAATCACTTGAATATTTGTTATCTTTTTGAATAACCTACAAGAAAAAAAAATTCAATAAAAACTGATATATATAAAATGTATTAATATAATTATAGGTGTTATGATTTTTAGATATAATAAAAAAAAAAAAAATCAATCACTAATTATTATATGTAAAATGCTAAAAGTAAGTGCATAGCTATATATATATTTAAATTAAAATTGCTAAATATATCACCATAAAAATTTTAAACTTTATACTAGCTAGAGATCATTGTTAAAAAAAAAAAAAAAAAATACAAGAACAATAACAAAAACAAAATCGAAATGCAGGTTGCAGACCACCCAAGAAAAACAATTGATTATATATGTTCCCAAGGGTTCTAAAGCTATAGTCGGAGAGGCAACCAAACAAACAAAATAAATAAGGCAACAGATCAAATGTTCTTTGTCTTCAATACAGAGGCAGCCTTGAATATTCATCTACTTCTTCATCTTCAACACAGGTTCATCTTTTCCTTCTTCTCTCTCTCTCTATCTCTCACTCATCCATGTTTCCTCTTCTCTCTGTCTTCATCTTCCCATGAACCACTCTTTTTAAAGATGGTTGAAAATTTGTAAATATGAAAATTTGAATCAATTGCAGTTGTAGAGTATATAAAGATCTCAAAATTTGTGGATGTATTTTGAATATTATGAAATCTCACCTCAAAATTTTTCACGGGCTGAAAAGAGAAAAGACAAAATCTGTTCAATCATAATAAAGGTATGCACAATGACATTCATAATTTTTCAGCCTTTGCTTTTGCTTTTTTTTTGAAAAGAATTAATTAAAAAAAGAGTGTAACGGTGAGTAATGAGCCGTTACGGCACCGTTACGGAGGCTACGACGACCGTAACGGCCGATACACCTGTGAATCTCAATCACACCGCAAAAACGGAAGTAACGCGTGGTGCCTACCGTCACAACCGTTACGTAGCGATCGCAACTGTTACGTAATACCACATTTTGAAACCTTGGAAAGAAGGCATTATTGCACAATATTCAATGCCTGGCACACCACAACAAAATGGTGTTACTGAAAGAAGGAACTGAACACTTATGGACATGATAAGGAGCATGCTTAGTTATTCTAATGTGCCTATAAATTTGTGGAGTGAAGCTTTGAAAACCACTGTATATATCTTAAACAGGGTTTCAACCAAGGTTGTTCCCAAAACACCATTTAAGTTATGAAAATGATGGAAGCCAAGTTTAAGACACTTACACATTTGGGGTTGTCCAGTTGAAGTGAGGGTGTATAACCCACATTTAAAGAAATTAGACCCTAGAACAGTTAGTGGTTTTTCATAAGCTATGCAGAAAACTCCAAGGGTTACAGATTTTATTGTCCTTCAAATTCGCTTAGAATTGTTGAAGCCAGAAATGCTAAATTTATTGAGGAAGTTGACCCTAATGGGAATTACCCTCGAAAGATAGAGTGGAAGGAATAACGAGATCCAGATACAACACCCGTAAATATAGGTGAAATGGTTGTCTTTCAAGATAATCAACCTGATATCCTTGAAGATCAACAAATTCAAGAACTTCCACCACAAGAGGAACAAGTCAACATAGAGCCTATAGCTCAAATCCCAATTGAGACCACATAATTAAGGAGATCCTCAAGAGCTAAAAATTTAGCAATTTCTGGTGATTATTTTGTATACTTAATGGAGTCTGATTTTGACATCGAACCTAAGGATGATCTTATTTCGTTTTCCAATGCTATGAATAGGGATGATTCTAAATTATGGTATGATGCCATGAAGGAATAGTTAGAATCTATGGCTAAGAATCAAGTTTGGGAAATTGTCAAGTTGCCTAAGGGAGTTAAAGCTATTGGATGTAAATGGGTCTATAAGACCAAGAAAGACTCAAATGGCAATGTCGAAAGATATAAGGCCAGACTTGTAGCCAAGGGTTTCACTCAAAGAGAAGGCATCGATTATCATAATACTTTCTCTCCGGTTTCTAAGAAGGATTCATTTAGAATCATCATGGCATTAGTAGCTCATTTTGATTTAGAGTTACATCAAATGGAAGTGAAAACGACATTTTTAAATGAGGATGTTGAGGAAGAAGTATACATAAAGCAACCTGAAGGTTTTTATTCTGATAAAGATAGTCACTTAGTTTGCAAGCCCAAGAAATCCATATATGGAGTAAAACAAGCTTCCCGACAGTGATATTTAAAGTTCCATAATGTTATTACTTCATATGGTTTTCTGAAAAACGTTGTGGACAACCGTATATACCTTAAGGTTAGTGGGAGCAAATATATTTTTCTAGTTCTATATGTGGATGGCATTTTACTTGTATCTAATGATTTGGGTTTGTTGCATGATACTAAACAATTTCTTTCAAAAAAAATTTGAAATGAAGGATATGGGTGAAGCTTCTTATGTCATTGGCATAGAGATTTATAGAGACAGGTCCAAAAAGGACATTAGGATTGTCTCATAAAACCTATATTGAAAGATTTTTGGAGAAATTCAAGATGAGGGATTGCACTCCTAATGCAGCACCAATTTTAAAGGGTGACAAATTCACTTTAAGTCAATGTTGGAAGAATGGTTTGGAAAAAGTATCATTCCCTATGCATCTGTCGTAGACAGTTTAAGGCATGCTCTGGTTTGTACACAACCTAACATTGCATTTGCAGTTGGGGTGCTTGGAAGATACCAAAGTAATCCAGGAATAGAATATTGGAAGGCTGCAAAGAAAATCATGAGGTATTTAAAGGGAACCAAGGACTACATTCTTACTTATAAGCATGTTGACTGTCTTGAAGTGGTTAGATATTTAGACTTGGATTTTATGGGTTGTCAAGATTCTAGAAAATCCACTTTAGGATATGTCTATTTGCTAGCAGGCGGTGCTATTTCATGGAAGAGCACCAAAGAGACGATAATTGCATCGTCAACAATGGAAGCAGAGTTTATAGCATGCTTTGAAGCAACATCACAGGCTATTTGGTTAAGAAATTTTATCACAGGGCTTCGAATTGTGGATTCAATTTCTAGGCCATTAAAAGTTTACTGTGATAATTCGGCTGCAATTTTCTTTTCTAACAACAACAAAAGTGGCAGCCGAAGCAAACATATCAACATAAAGTATCTTGCTGTTAGAGACAGTGTTAAGAAGCAAGAAGTTAGCATTAAGCATATTAGTACCAATATGATGGTTCAGATCCCATGACCAAAGGTTTTTCTGTAAAGGTGTTTTCAAAACATGTTGAGGGCATGGGATTGATTGGTTAGCTCAATAATTTTTCTAGTTGTTTTGTTTTGTTTTGTCATGACATTTTGAATATTATTAGTGAAAAACATCATTTTGTGCACCTCAAGTATTTGTGATTGTGATAACTCTATTCTATATTATGCTAATTGATCTTAATTATGATTGTGATTATATGCTTGATATGGTTTTGTGTGATAATTACATGATTATATATGTCTTTGTATTTCTATCTGTTCACTATAGGAAAATCTGTTTGATTTTCTGCTTTACAATTTAAACTGAAGGTCGTAGAGGCATCAAAAACTGAAATTGACCATGCCATTGTGATTAGCATAATTTTTAGAGCCTATGGTGAAATTTAATTGAAAATTTATTCGGATCAAAGTAATTAGATTCAGAATGATTAAAAGTGTCATTACTCAAACTTAATCAATATGATTAAGCAAGCCTATAAATAGGCCAATATGCACTCAAGTTCCTCATTGTTGAACTCAAAATCTGAAGTGTACTCTAGAGAGAGAGAGAGAGAGACGGCTCTAGAGAGAGAGAAGAGCTCAAATTATGAATTTTGGGTCAAAGCTTGAGGATTGGAAGCTAAACTCAAAGAACTAACTAGAATTTGGGTGATTAGAGCTCCTAGGTGAGTAATTGAACATTGATTCTTAAGTTTGAGGTTGTAATTTTGTGAATTCAAGTTAGATGGTAATCATAATTTGAGTTGAATTTGATGAATTTGGAGCTTGTATGTACATGCATGTGCATAATTGCCATGATTTTATACATTCAAGCATGAATCATGTTGAACAAGAAGAATTGAGCACCAAATCCCACATTCATGCGTAATTTTCATGAGTTTCCTGATTATAAGTGTCATTTGTACCGTTTGGAATAGAATTGGAGTCAAGAATTTACATGCATGCATAATTGATGAAGATATAGAGTTTGTATGAAGTTGAATACATGTGTTTTGAAACCTATGAAGAGAACTCAAAATGATTTTGGAAAAGGACCATGAATTTGAACAATTTGGTCTCATATTCTTATATTCTCATATTGTATAATGTGTTTGCATGTTTTTGAACCAAGTCACGCTCGAGCGCGAAAATGAGGCAACCAGTACTTTTGCAGACAAAAGGGGTTCTCTCGAGCGGGAAGCCCTGTTTCTAAAATTTTGAATGGACGTTTGGTGTTTCATTTTCCGTTCTTTTTCATTTCTAAGCACTCTTAGGCATGCATTGAGCATTGTGAATGGATTAAGAAGATAAGAAAGAGGCCTAAGAGGAGTGAATAAATTGAGAACGTATTGAATTGTTTGTGACCCAATATGTGTTATGATTTATGTAGGGTCGAGCACAAGGACGAATCCACTGGCAGAACACTGTGAGTAATATCCTAGTAAAGATATTTTGAAGTATGCTATTTGTCCAATTGCTTACTCCTATTTGAGTTCATAAGTTTGTTAATTTGAATTGTGGACAAACATTCGTGATACCATTGATTGGGCCAAAGATCGTCGGATACTACTAAATAGGCCAAAGGCCGTTGGACATAATTGATTGGGCCAAAGGCCGTCGGATACAAATGATTGGGCCAAAGGCCGTCAGACATAATCGATTGGACCAAAGGTCGTCGGACATGATTGATTGGGCCAAAGGCTATCGGACATGAATGATTGGGCCAAAGACCGTCGGACATGAATGAATGAGCCAGAGACCGTATGACATGCTCGGGCTTAAAGCCGTCTAATTTACTAGATAAAACCATAAATGGGCTTAAGGCCGTCAGATATATGTATAACTGTTCCGAACTTCATTCATGTATCTTCTTTACTTGATATTATTCACTGGGTTTTCGCTCACTCCATTCATGTGTATATAAGTGAGCCAAGAGATGTTCAAACCCAGCCTCAGTGAAGTATATGGGAAAAAGTCAAAGTTTTAAGGAGTCAACCTTAAAGTCTCACGCACGAGACTTGTTTTTGCCCTTTCGTTCTTTGGTTATATTTTTGCTTTGTTGGCGAAAACGTTGGATCACCTTTGTATATAAGTTTTGTTTGGCTGACTGCATAACTGAAAGTTCTTGGATATAGATTAACTCTATGATTTGTATGTGTTATTATGAAATACCTTTGGAATGATTTTGCTATATCATGTAAGCACAGTTCTATGGGCAAAGTTTTTTAAATTGCTTCCGTTTTGGCCCCTTAACTCTGTTGAGATATGTCTGAGAATTATTTGAGGCCGTAGGTAATCTCTCAATTGCTGGCCGGTTATGACCTTAATCCATAGGGGCGGGTTCGGGTCATGACAGAGTGGTATCAGAACACAAGTTAATAACTCACACACTTGTCCAATGAGCAATAGGCATCTAGAAAAGATCTAGAATGCATTCATGTGATAAGTATGAATCTGAAAGCATCAAGAATGTTCTTAAATGCTTCAAGATGAATGATTATATGCTATATGTTTGTGATTTACCTGCATTGCAAATTATTTGAATATGTATGCTTTTTGGTATATACATACTTGTGAACCTTTTGTATAAAGAATAATGTAAGTCTAATCAGATGGTGAGAACAAGAGGTGATGAGATAGAGGAGTCTTTTACTGCCAAAATGGATAGGATGGAAAGATTGATATAGAAAATGGTAGAAACATTGAGGCAACAACAACAGTGGAAACAACCACATCCTCCGCCTCCCCTCCAGTACCACTTGTCCAAGACCATCAGAATGATAACCGAGTAATAGCTTTCACCAAAGAGTTTAAGAAAATGAAACCGCCATAGTTCCATGGGGGATTGGATTTTCTAAAGGCTGAAGCATAGGTCCTCGGCATAGAAAAACTATTTGAAGTGTTTCCTTGCTTAGAAACACAGAAGGTACTTCTAACCACTTTTACTCTTGAAGATGAGGTAAGAAGATGGTGGATGCTAATGCATGAAAATAATAAGGATATTGGTTGGGCACGGTTCTTGGAAATTTTCTACGATAAATATTTCCCACAATGTGTCCTTGATAGGAAAGTATCGGAATTCATGGAACTTAAACAAAACAATATGACTGTGCAGAGTATGAGGCCAAGTTCACTGAATTGGCCAGATTTGCACCACATGTGGTCGACACTGACTACAAGAAAGCGAGACATTTTGAAGGAGGTCTTCGAGATGATATCTTGGAAAGACTGAATGTTCTCAAGCTGGAGACCTATATTGAGGTGCTAGATCGGGCCATAATATCATAAGCTAACATAGCCAGACAGGCCAAATCAATAACTGACTAGAAGGGTAGTATAAGGCAAGGCTTCTTTTTATAGAAGAAATTTTTGAAAAAGCAGAATATGGGCTCCTCAAATACTTCTAATTCTTCCCGAGATACATCTCCAATGTGCAATATTTGTAGTAAAAGGCATCGCGGGGTTTGTTACCGTGTGTCAGGAGCTTGTTTTAAGTGTGGAAAAACGAGGCATGTGGCCAGAGATTGTAATCAGAATAGCGGGAAATTAGCTGCTAGCTCCACTGCATCAATCCCAAAACCGGGAAATACTACGAGATCTACTACTACCGGAGATACCATGAGGCAAGGGAGAGTTTTTGCGCTTGTTACGGGCAATATACGGAATGCTGAAGCCGTTGTTTCACGTACTATCTCTATATGTAATCAGGATGCTTTTGTATTAATTGACTCTGGATCAACGCACTCTTTCGTAACTTATGCATTGGCATCTAGATTGAGTAGACCTCTAGAATCATTGCCATATTTGCTATGTGTATCTGCTCCATCTGGGGAACCTGTGTTGTGTACATCTGTATATCGATTTTGTGACATGCGTATTGGGAATGTTATTCTGTATGTAGATTTGTTGCCCTTGGACTTTAGACATTTTGATGTAATTCTAGGCATGGATTGGTTAACTAAATATTGTGCCACCATTGATTGTGTAACAAAACGGGTTGTATTTAAGCTTTCAGAACATGATAAAATTGTATTTGTGGGTAACGGGGGTGGTGCCTCCATCTTATTTGATATCTGCAGTGAAAGCATGTAAATTGATTAGGAAAGGGTGCCAAGGTTATTTGTGTTGTGTGCTATCTGAACAAATTGTTAATGTAGAATTGAGTAGTATCCCTATTGTTAGAGAATTTTCAGATGTGTTCCCAAATGAATTACTAGGGGAATTAGTGAACAGGGAGATTGAGTTTACTATTGAAATTGTGTCAGGCACTCAGCCTATCTCTAAAACTCCCTACAAAATGGCTATTGTTGAAATGAAAGAACTGAAAGAACAGTTGCAAGACCTGCTTGACAAAGGGTTTATTCGACCTAGTACTTCACCATGGGGTACACCAGTGTTATTTGTGAAAAAGAAAGATGGAACCTTGCGCTTGTGCATTGACTATCGAGAACTGAACAAGGTAATAATAAAGAATAAATATCCCTTACCTCGTATTGATGACTTGTTTGACTAGTTACAAGGATCACAAGTGTTTTCCAAAATTGATTTGAGGTCCGGGTATCACCAGTTGAAAGTAAAAGCAGAAGATGTAGAGAAAACTGCGTTTTGAACAAGGTATGGCCATTATGAATTTCTTGTTATGCCCTTTGGGATGACTAACGCTCCTGCAGCATTTATGGACCTAATGAACCGAATTTTTAAGACCTACCTTGATGAATTTGTTGTAGTTTTTATTAATGATATTTTGATATACTCAAAGAATAGACTTGAACATGAACAACATCTGAGGACTGTTTTGCAAACATGCAAAGGACAACCGTTTGAATGGAACGACAAAAGAGAATCTGCCTTTCATGAACTAAAAATGAGATTGACCACTGCGCCAGTTTTGACATTACCATCAGGTACAAAAAACTTTGTGATTTTCAGTGATGCATTTATAAAGGTTTGGGTTGTGTATTAATGTAGAATAGAAGGGTGATTGCCTACGCCTCCCGGCAGTTGAGGCCACACGAGAAGAACTACCCAACACATGACTTAGAATTGGCCGCAGTTGTATTTGCTTTAAAAATCTGGCGGCATTATTGGTATGGGGCAAAATGCGAAGTCTACATGGATCACAAGAGTCTGAAATACTTCTTTATGCAAAAAGAGTTGAATCTGCGACAAAGAAGATGGCTCGAATTGATAAAAGATTACGATCTTCGAATTCAGTATCACCCCGGGAAAGCCAGTATAGTTGATGATGCCTTGAGCAGAAAGTCGACGGGGAATTTAGCTTTCTTACTTACTGAACGAAAAGAAATCTTACTGGATTTCGCGAGAGCTAAGATTGAAGTTGTGTTACACGAATAGATCGGGTTGGTCGCCGTCATTTCAGCTGAACCAGCAATAATTACTAAAATTAAACAGAGGCAAAAAGAGGATGAATTCCTCAAGAAACTGATTGATGAATTTGGGACAAGTCCGAAAGTATAGTTCAACATTGAAAATGAAGTGTTGAGATTTCGAAACCGAATGTGTGTCCCAGATGTTCCGGAACTAAAGAAGAGAATTCTAGATAAAGCCCATAAATCAGTGTTTGCTATGCATCCGGGTAATAATAAAATGTATCGGGATTTGAAACAAAGCTATTGGTGGCCCAAAATGAAGAAAGAGATTGCAGAGTGTGTGTCCAAGTGCCTTCAATGTCAGCAAGTTAAAGCTGAACATAAAAAACTGGGTGGCCTAATTCAGCCTCTCCCTATTCCTAAATGGAAATAAGAGCACATGACTATGGACTTTGTTGTTGGTCTACCTCGAACTCCTCGAGGTATGGACTCTATTTGGGTTGTAGTTGATAGACTAACTAAGTCTGCACATTTTTTACCTGTTAGAACTACATTTGATGCTTATAGACTGGCTACTATATATGTTGACGAGATTGTTCGTTTACACGAAGTCCCGGTATCTATTGTCTCGGATAGAGATCCAAAATTTGTATCTAGATTGTGGAAAAGTTTGCAAAGAGCTATGGGGACAGAATTAAGGTTTAGTATCGCATTCCACCCACAGACTGACGGGCAATTAGAACGAACAATACAGACCTTGGAAGATATGCTAAGAATGCATGCCTTGGATTTTGAAGGGAGTTGGGAAGATTATTTGCCACTAGTAGAGTTTGCATACAATAATAGTTTCCACTCCAGCATCGGTATGGCACCATACGAGGCTTTGTATGGTAGAAGGTGTAGATCACCAATTTGTTGGACAGAAGTCGGGGATAGGGCTTTACTTGGGCCTGAAATTGTGCAGGATACTTCTGAAAAGATCAAAACTATTCAACAAAGGCTCAAAACAGCTCAGAGCCGACAAAAGAATTATGCAGATGTACGAAGAAGACCTCTTGAGTATGAGGTTGGTGACCATGTGTTTATTCGCGTGACTCCAATGAAGGGCCAAGTAAGATTCGGTAAGAAAGGAAAATTGTCGCCCCGTTACATTGGACCATTTTAAATTTTGGAGAGACTTGGTCCAGTTGCTTATAGAGTTGCTTTGCCACTGGGGTTTGAACAAATCCATAATGTGTTTCATGTATCAATGTTGAGGGATTATCTTCGAGATCCGTTTCATGTGATCGATTATCACCGGATAGTTCTCGATAAAAATATGGAATACGCATAATGGCCGAAACAAATCACTGACCTTCAAGTGAAACAATTGAGAAGCAAGTCCATCCCGATGGTGAAAGTGGAATGGAAAGAACACTATGGGACGGACGCTACATGGGAAAAAGAGGATGAAATGCGACTACGCTATCCACATTTGTTTCCCGACGAAGGTAAAATAAGTTTGGAGGACCAAACTTCCTAAAGGAAGGAAGATTGTGATAACCCTGTTCCGTATTATGCTAATTGATCTTAATTATGATTGTAATTATATGTTTGATATGGTTTGTGTGATAGTTACATGATTATATATGTCTTTATATTTCTATTTGTTCACCGTAAGAAAATCTGTTTGATTTTCTGCTTTACAATTTAAACTAAAGGCCGTAGAGGCATCAGAAACAGAAATTGACCACGCGATTGTGATTAGCATAATTTTTAAAGCCTATGGTGAAATTTAATTGAAAATTTATTCGGATCAATGTAATTAGATTCAGAACGATTAATTAGAAATCTCATTACTTAGACTTAACCAATATGATTAAGCAAGCCTATAAATAGGTCAATATACACCCAAGTTCCTCATTTTTGAACTCAAAATTTGAAGTGTACTCTAGAGAGAGAGAGAGAGAGACGGCTCTAGAGAGAAAAAAGGGCTCAAATTATGAATTTTGGCTCAAAGCTTGAGAATTGGAAGCTAAACTCAAAAAACTAACTAGAATTTGGGTGATTGGAGCTCCTAGGTGAGTAATTGAACATTGATTCATAAGTTTGAGGTTTTAATTTTGTGAATTCAAGTTAGATGGTAATCAAGAACATAATTTGAGTTGAATTTGATGAATTTGAAGCTTGTATGTACATGCATGTGCATAATTGCCATGATTTTATACATTCAAGCATGAATCATGTTGAACAAGAAGAATTGAGCACCAAATCCCACATGCACGCATAATTTTCATGAGTTTCCTGATTATAAGTGTCATTTGTACCGTTTGGAATAGAATTAGAGTCAAGAATTTACATGCATGCATAATTGATAAAGATATGGAGTTTGTATGAAGTTGAATACATGTGTTTTGAAACCTATGAAGAGAACTCAAAATGATTTTGGAAAAGGACCATGAATTTGAACATTTTGGTCTCATATTTTTATATTCTCATATTATATAATGTGTTTCCATGTTTTTGAACCAAAATCATGAGTTTAGGGCCTTTGAATATTAAGTTTGAACTTCAAGAACAATTCTAGAAATTCCAGAATTCGGCATGTCCGCTCAAGCATGGAAAGCGCCGCTCGAGCGTGAAATGTTAGCTTCCAGAACTTTTGCAGACATTGATGTTCACTCGAGCGGGAATAGTTACGCTCGAGCGTCTGAACACATGTTTTGACTTTCAGCTTGAGCGTCCAAAGTCACGCTCGAGCGCAAAAATAAGGCAACCAGTACTTTTGCAGACAAAGGGGGTTCGCTCGAGCGGCCAAAGCTACGCTCGAGCGGGAAGCCCTGTTTCTGAAATTTTGAATGGACGTTTGGTGTTTCATTTTCCGTTCTTTTTCATTTCTAAGCACTCTTAGGCATGCATTGAGCATCGTGAATGGATTAAGAAGATAAGAAAGAGGCCTAAGATGAGTGAATAAATTGAGAACGGATTGAATTGTTTGTGACCCAATATGTGTTATGATTTATGTAGGGTCGAACACAATGACGAATCCACCGGTAGAACACTGTGAGTAATATCCTAATAAAGATATTTTGAAGTATGCTATTTGTCCAATTGCTTACTCCTATTTGAGTTCATAAGTTTGTTAATTTGAATTGTGGACAAACATTCATGATACCATTGATTGGGCCAAAGATCGTCAGACACTACTAAATGGGCCAAAGGCCGTCAGACATAATTGATTGGGCAAAAGGCTGTCGGACATAATTGATTGGGCCAAAGGCCGTCGGACATAATTGATTAGGCCAAAAGCCGTCAGACATGAATGAATGAGCCAGAGACCGTATGACATGCTCGGGCTTAAAGCCGTCTAATGTACTAGATAAAGCCATAAATGGGCCCAAGGCTATCTGATATATGTATAACTGTTCCGAACTTCATTCATGTATTTTCTTTACTTGATATTATTCACTGAGCTTTCGCTCATTCTCATTCATGTATATGTAAGTGAGCCAAGAGATGTTCAAACCCAGCCTCAGTGAAGTATGTGGGAAAAAGTCAAAGTTTTGAGGAGTCAGCCTTAACGCCTCACGCACGAGACTTGTTTTTGTCCTTTCATTCTTTGGTTATATTTTTGCTTTGTTGGCGAAAACGTTGGATCACTTTTGTATATAAGTTTTGTTTGGCTGACTGCATAACTAAAAGTTCCTGGATATAGATTAACTCTATGGTTTGTGTGAGTTATTATGAAATACCTTTGGAACGATTTTGCTATATCATGTAAGCACAACTCTATGGGCAAAGTTTTTAAAATTGCTTCTGTTTTGGCCCCTTAACTCTGTTGAGATATGTCTGAGAATTGTTTGAGGTCGTAGGTAATCTCTCGATTACTGGTCGGCTATGACCTTAATCCATACGGGCGGGTTCGGGTCATGACAGTGATGTTATGCAGTACATTGGGACTATTGATCCATAGGGATCATTGGACCCAGAATAACTTATTAGAAGTTATTCATAAAGAATGACACCACATAAAGTTGAGAGTGTGATACAATATAATACATGGAAGGAAATACTCAATTGATAGAACATAACCACCATGATTCGTGTATTATAACTCTAAAGTTTGGGTATTTTTATTTAATGGCCATAATCAGTTTGTTAGTTAACTGGCAGTCAACAACGTATGTTATATGTGCCAAGTGAGATAATGTAAAAATATCCATAAAGTGGCCTATATGCCACATGTTTGTTTTATTTATTTATTTATATTATATATATTTAATCAGTTTAATGGGTAATGGATGACTAACGTATGTCCACTATCCCATATGGTGATTTCATGGGAAGTTACAACTTTCTTGATGGTGGGGAGTTATAAGGAGTTACACTTGGATATGGATCAAAGCCTATCTATATATATGCTTGTAATAGCTATTAAACACAGACATTGTTTTTGTGAATAGAATAGGCTTGAAATTCTATTCCTTCCACTTTTTTCATATGGTTCTGTGAAATTGTTCTGTGGATGAGTTTTGTTTATACATTTAAGATTTGATCATTCAAGAATAAAGATTAAAAGGCTTGAACATCATGGCAGGCAGGAGGTATTCTTCTTTTCCGAATTAAAATTATTTTAATTCTCACATTTTCTTCTTGTTTATATATGCTTGTAATAGCTATCAAACACAGACATTGTTTTTGTGAATAGAATAGGCTTGAAATTCTGTTCCTTCCACTTTTTTCATATGGTTCTGTGAAATTGTTCTGTGGATGAGTTTTGTTTATACATTTAAGATTTGATCATTCAAGAATAAAGATTAAAAGGCTTGAACATCATGGCAGGCAGGAGGTATTCTTCTTTTCCGAATTAAAATTATTTTAATTCTCACATTTTCTTCTTGTTTATATATGCTTGTAATAGCTATCAAACACAGACATTGTTTTTGTGAATAGAATAGGCTTGAAATTCTGTTCCTTCCACTTTTTTCATATGGTTCTGTGAAATTGTTCTGTGGATGAGTTTTGTTTATACATTTAAGATTTGATCATTCAAGAATAAAGATTAAAAGGCTTGAACTTCATGGCAGGCAGGAGGTATTCTTCTTTTCTGAATTAAAATTATTTTAATTCTCACATTTTCTTCTTGTTTCTATCAGTGGAAGCCATTAAATAGAGTTCCTGGTCTTGTCGAGGATCTTCAAGGCGGAATGAGTGGCTAGAAACAAGGCGCAATGAGCTTTTGGTCATGTCGAGGATCTTCTTGATATCCAAATACCACTTTTTGGGTACCAACCCCTCTAGAATGTTCTGTTATCATCATTCCAATCAATCTCTCTTTCTCACGTTGGGATCCTCTAGAGTGAATTCCTAGAGTGATCTGGTAAAGTGAATTTATGAGCGCACGACACCTATCCCACTAATTGAACCAAGGGTTTAGATTAATCCCTCACCAAAACGGCGTCGTTTTGATCAGAGAAATTAAAAAAAAAAAAAAAAAAAGAAAAAGAAAAATAGATTCAGACCTAACAACAATGGATTCAGACCCACTTTTGGTTCTTCGTATATTTTTTATGTTAAGGAATGACAGCAACAATGGATTCATAGTGCAATGGTGGGTTTGAAGCGTTGGCGGTGCTGTGAGAGTGGACGACGACATAGGGACGAGTAAGAGGAAAAGCAGTTGCGCGACTGAAAGGTTGTTCCGAGGCGGCCTTGATCGCCGACAAGCCATCTCTCATCTTTTTTAGAGTAGTCTCCATTAACAAGGTCGCGTTTCTCTCTCCTGGTCGGCCATTGAAGCTCAAAGTCACTACCACCACAAGTACATAAACTTTTCAAAACTCCAGAGGTGTGCTTGAAATTGATAGTGATGAATAGGTTTGGCTTAAATCCGATTTCAAAATCACACTAAACAAAACGAGGCCAATGCTGTGATTATTATCAAACCCATAAAACAATCTTTTACTTCTTCTGATTTGGGTCTTGTAATTTCTTTTAATTTCTTGTAATTTCTTTTACTTTTTCTTATTACCAAACCCAGAAACACAATATTTTATTATCTTTTAATCTAGTGTCCTTATTTGGGTTCTTGTATTTTCTTTATATTCATTTGTTCCCTTATCATTTTGGGGTCATAAAGTATATATGAAATCAAAATTGTAACAAGTTTTCAAATTTTGTGATCAGATTTGAACTTTCTTTTACTTCTTCTGATCTCTGTTTTTTTATTTATAATCAATGGAAGAAGATCAAGAGCTTAAACATGTGTGCAAATTGTGTAACAAGAGCTTTCCCTGTAGTAGATCCTTGGGAGGTCACATGAGGTCTCAGAGTGAAATAGTAGAGTGATCTATGTTTCTCTCTCTCTTAGTTGTTGTTGTTTTTTGTTTTTTGTTTTTTGTTTTTTTTTCTGTTTTTCCCATCAAAATGACGTCGTTTTGGTGAGAGATTGATCTCATCCCTCGGTTTCATTAGTAGAACAGGTGTTGCATCCTCATAAATTCACTCTACCTGATCACTCTAAGGCCCCGTTTGTTTTGAGGTGTACTGGATGGGAGGGGATTAGGATGGAGGTGAGGTTATTTAGTGTTGTATTTGTTTGTAGAGTTGGGGAAGGGATTAGAATGGAGGTAGGAATTAAGATGAAGGTTGAAAGGTGGATTGGGATAGAGGAGGTGGAAGTAGAGGTGGTATTAGAAAAATAGTGAGGGGATTAATTTTTATTTTTATTTTTATATATTAGGAATTTTTTTTAAACATTAATGTTTAATTTTTTTATTTGTTTTATTATTTTATATAAAAATAATTTAACAATTCCTACACTAACAACTATCATCAAAATAAACACAATTTTACTTAATCCCCTCACTAACAATCCCTTCACTATTAATCCTCTCACTATGAATCCCCTCCATGCTATTTCTAAAAACAAACGGAGCCGAAAATTCACTTTAGAGGATGCCTCTTTCTTATCTTATTATTCTAAGGCCTTATATATAAGGCCAAGTTTGGCAACCTAAAAATAATCCATCTTTTTATCTTTTTATCTTTTTTCATCACATCACCTCTCTACTTTTCTGTATATTTTTTCGTAAAAAGAAAAAAAAGTGCACTTATTTAGGTCATCCCAAACAACCCCCTAAGTACATATTTGAGTGCCTCTACTTTTCTGCGCATTTCCCACACACCCCTCACTCGGCTCTCACTCTCTATGGGTGTTTGTTGAGGTTTTTTTTAGCCAACTTATGATTTCTGACTTTTAAAAAATTATTTTAAAATGTTTAGTTAAACTTATTTCAAACAATTTCTAATTCTAACAACTTATTTTAAATCAAAAAAATTAATTCTTACAAGCTGCTCACCTTTACTTCTGATTATCAATTTCTGCTGTGGACATATCAATTCACGATTAAACTCTTATATTTTTTTTTATTTTTTTAAAAATAGAAAAAGACACAAATGAATTATAAAATATTATTATTTTTTTTTATAAAAAATATAGACAAATAGTAAATAATAAAAAATAAAAATTAATTAAAAAAATTACTTCACAACTTATTTAACAAATACTCCTCAATAACATATAATCTAACAAATATATCAAATTAATAATTTCTATTTAAAATCATAATTTATAATGTGTTAAATTATAATGTATAATCTATTTTCACGGCTGCACGAACAGGACCATGTTGATAACTCATCACCGATCACTCTCTCCTATCTTAAACCCCTCTCTCTCTCTCTCTCTCTCTCTCTCCATCTTGGCTCTGGAGTGTTCGGATCACTCACAAATCAGTCGTCTCCCTCTCTCGATCACTCTCTCCATCTTCATACCTCATCACCGATCCCTCTTTACTCTCCCTCGTTTGAAATCGAAACTAAGTCGAAATCCAGGTTTTTTTTTTTTTTTTTTTGTTTAAAATTCGTTTGAAGTTGCTTGGTTGCTCTTAAAATTTGTTGGAAGTTGCTTGATTGCATTGAAATTGCTTGCTTGATTGTTGTTGTCGTTGTCGAAATTGCTTGTGAATTTTTTTTAAGGGTTTGATTCTGAAATTGCTTGATTCTGTTTAAAAATAAAATTATTTATTATAAGGATGCAATGGTGTTCGTGCCCTTGGTTGTTTCTTTATGAAGAATGCTATTTATTTATTTATAAGGAGTGAATCATATGTCGGTCGACTTATTAGCTATGGAAACAAAATATTATTAGTAGGATAAAAAAAGGGAAAGGGAAGGAGTAAAAAGAAGGTAACGGGTGAAGCTTCATATCTGTGACTATGATGGCTTTTTATGCACTAGCGGTTGCCACACGCGATGCGTGTGCAATTCAAATAAATATAAATAAAATAAAATATTTCTCATATATTGTGTGCTAGTTAAGTGGTAAAAGTCTTATTCATTTGACATAAGACAGGTTTAAATCCCCTCATCTCATTTATCTAATTTTTTTCTATTTTAAATAAAAAAGTAGACACGTGACAGCATAAGAAACAACGGCTTCAAGACACCATAAGGGTGTTCACTTTATAATAATATAAATAGATAGATAGATGTTTTGTTTGAAGTAATTAAAAAAACAACACCCAAATAAGTATAAGTACACATTAACGTGTGAGGGGTTCTCGTATTATGACACTTGATTGCTACGCCCTCATGATTATATATGACTTCTCAGATGATGTAAAGCACTTGGAACACATATCATTCGATCTTTTTTGGTTTTGATTTCATTTGTTGACTATGGAGCATCTAATGTAAAGTTGCTTGATCTGATCTGATGCGTTATTTTATTATATCTTCTGCCTGTCTGTCTGTGAAATCACTAGAAAATGATGGTTTCTTTTCAATTACCAACCTTATTATGTGTACGCATCCTTTGTACTGCAGAGATGATCCAGAAATTGACAGAATGTTTAAGGAGAGAGTTAGATGGGATGATCCTATGGCACATTTGGTGAAGGTAACTTGTAGTGACTGTCATGCATGTAGACTCTAGTTTGCTGAAATGCCAAATTTTTTTGTATTGATTTTTGAATTGTTTCCCAATGTTTCAGAAAAAGTATCCTGAGCCTGTTCTATCAGACCTAGGAGATGACGATAAGATGAAAGAATCAGGGCTTATAGTCCCTCAAGACATTCCTAGTCACAGCCGGTTAAAAAGAGGATTAGATGCTGCACCAAACCAGTATGGCATCTTCTTAATATAAAAGTATATATATAAAGATAATTATTTTTTATTGAACATTATTTATGTAAAAATAAATTATTTACTAGAAAAAAAAAAAAAAAAAGACCGCTTTTGGCAACTAAACATAATTTTAGTCGCCGATTCTATACTTTTGGCTACTAATTATTTTTTAGTCGTTAAAAAATTTAATTCCCGGGCTAAAATTACCACTTTTGGCGACTAAACTTCTTTTTAGTCGCCAAAAAGCCTCACTTTTGGCTACTAAACATCTTTTTAGTTGCCCAATACCTCAGCTTTGGCTACTAAGTTTTTTTTAGTCGCCAAAAAATCTCACTTTTGGCTACTAAAATTTTTTTAGTCGGTAAAAGCCTCACTTTTGGCAACCAAACATCTTTTTAGTCACCCAATACCTCACTTTTGGTTACTAATTTTTTTTAGTCGCCAAAAATCTTTACTTTTGGCTACTAATGCTTTTTTAGTCGCCAAAACCTATACTTTCAGCGACCAAATGTGCTTTTTTAGTCGCCAAAGATGCTTTTTCTTGTAGTGGAGTGTGATTAAATATATATGTATATATAATTACACTTATTTAAAAAGTGTGATTAAAAAGTAGTAATGTATGTATAATCACTTTAATTAGAAGGTGTGATTAAAAAATATATAAATAATCACACTTTAATTAGAATGTGTGATTAAAAAATATATATCTAATCACACTTATTTAAAAAGTGTGATTAAAAAGTAGTAGTGTATATATAATCACACTTTAATTAGAATGTGATTAAAAAAATATATATATAATCACACTTAATTGAAAAGTGACATAAAAAATGAATATTATCACACTCAATCAAATTGAATGTGATTAAAATATCAATCTAATTTTTTTTATCACACTTCCAATAAAAGTGAGATATTTTTTTTTTTGTCAAAGTGTGATCTTTAACTATTTTTGTAGTAGTGCGGGGATCTGTAAACATTCCTTAATTAGGATTACAGGGTTTGTTGTTCATGTTGTATTTGATCATTAGTTGGGGGACCATGATGTGATATCTACATTCACTAGATAGAAAATGTTTAAAATCTTGATGAATGGATGACTATACACTTTTTAAAATACTAGTGGAATGATCAGAATTTAGAAGACACGAGAAATTAGTACTTTTTTATTTTTATTTATAATTATATGTTATTGATTTCATTTATAATTCTGAATTAGTGTAAGCATCACAATTTAATGCTACATTTTAATGGTTATTTCATGAACGTGCACTTCATATGTATATAACATAATATTTTTTCAGGTGACTATGGTATGCATATTCCTTTAAGAAGAACTATTGATGGTTTTCTATATTTTTTGCATTCTCTTCCTGTTGTTGTTGCTGCTGCTGCTCTCTCTCTCTCTCTCACTCTCGTCATTTTATCAAAAAGGTGTATTATTTTTGTGCACCTAAACCTCATTGTATTTGGTCTAGTGCTTAGTGGCTTGTAGTTGGTGCCTTCTGCATGCAGTTTTATTGTAGTACAACTAGTACGATACCTGTTGATTAATGCCAGAAAATTGGGTTACCATCGGGAATTTGATCATAGCTGCCAAGACTGAGTTTGCTGACTTGATATGTTTCAGTGCTTCTTTTAGGCGATATAGGGAACCAAAGAAATTGCATGCCTGATGCATCATTGAATAGCTACCTACTTGAGGATTCTCTTTCTTTTGAATGTTCCCATGAATTCGTTTTGGCATGAATACTTTCGCCATAATATATTGGATGCCTCATGTGTGTTTGACCACAATCCAACAACCCTGGTGATGCTTCTTTTACATTACGTAAATATAATTGTAAATGAATGCACTATATGCTTTGTAGTTATTCACTGGAGGTAGATAGTCAAAATCTGCTATTCCACTGTACATGATTGATCTATAAATAGAAATTTGGCTCATCTGGACATATGTGTATCAATTATGTGAGAGTACCATTTTCAGTTAATACAATAACTGTTAGTTTTTGAATTATGTATTGTCCAACTAAGTGTTTTTACATTGCGACTCTGAGAGTAATGTTTTGGTTGCGGCAGAGGCACTCGTAATATGTATATCTGATATTTTACATTAAGCTGGTCGATTTTCTTCCCCTCTTTGGCTGTCTATTTCTCATGTTCTATTTAACAATTATATACCAAATCGGTGGATTTTCTTTCCCTCTTTGGAAGCAGTGTAATGAGCCACGAACAGCTGAAGCCTCATACCAGCAGATGTGGCATCATCAAATCCTACAACAGTGGGGAAGAAAGGGGAGGCAGGTTAGTTTTTCTGATGCTTTCACTTGGCGTGCATTAGGATCATGTGTAGGAGATTTGCTAAGTTGACATTTCATCAGGTCCCACCAATGTCTTGGTTGTCCGTGGGTTGGATGAAAATGCTGATGAAGAAATGCTTCGTTATGAGTTTTACAAACATGCTCCAATTAAGGTAAAACATGCTGGATTTGTTATATAGGGTACTGAAATGTAAATAAAAACTGAAAGTCCATAACGGCTAAGGGACGATAGATATATAAATATGTATTGTTTACTTATATATAAGGTACTGAAATGTAAAATGACTATGCTGTGTTTCATTCAAATCTGCTGAAGTTATACACATTTTAAAACTGCAGGATCTTCGTCTGGTTAGCGACAAATTTACTCATGTTCCAAGGGGATTTGCTTTTTTACATTTTCATACAGTATGTGTATTTTTAGTTGTTGATTCAATTGAATGCTGACCTGAGTAAATGTATTTGTACCCATTAGTTTATGGTTGATGTATAAATACGTGTCACGGTGGCAACCAGAGATTGGGATGGAATTCTACCAATTTTTGGATTAACATCAATCAGTGCATGCTTCAAACTTCCTAGATAACTTAATTTATCCCTGGTAGACTTGTCTATAGACTATAGATCACTTTGATAAGTTTTCATTTTTATTGCATGAGGTAGATTTTGGCCTTGTTTGGGAACAAGGCTATTTTAGTAACTTTTTTGTTTTTTGGCTAAAATATGAGATAAAAAAAAATTAGTATGTTTAGAATGACTTTTGATTTTTTACGAAAAAATGTGCAAAATGTAGAGAAGAACAAGAATCTTTGACATTTTGGTATAGGTTAGAGGCTTTTTAGATTTTTTAGTAACTTTTTGGCTTTGAAGCTAAAAGTGTTGCATGCCAAACGATGCCTTATTTTACTAGTACAAAAACAAGGGTGCCATCCCATTATAGATGCACATGCCAAACAAAATAAAATTGACAGCCCTTACAATCCTATGCATGCCAAATGTGTAGCCTGCCCCGTACAAGTATATCGAATTCATCATGAAGTTTCTACATGCTCTTCAAATTTTAAATGGCCCAACGGAATGATCATCCTAACATTAAGATCCCCTCAACTATTAACAAATATCACCTTACCGCTTATCTATAAATTCATACATTTTGACCCCCTTAACTATGAAAACTATACAAATAATGTTTAATTGAGATTAATCTTTTATAATTTTTTTGGTTCAATTGGCATCTATTGAGTAATATTTAATAATTTTTTGGCTCAATGGTAACTTAGGAAGAAGCATTCTGAATGCTCATGATTGCTTCCAAAGACACGCACAGGTTTTTGCACACATGCACACATTCTACCTGGCTGGTCCTCTTTTCTTATTTTATTCTTTTTGTATTGGTTAGATGCAATTAGTCTGTATTGTTGACGAACCTGATTGAATAAATAAATTCCCTCCTTTCAATCCTTGTAGTATGACTCTGTTGGATGGGTACCAAAGGAATATAATCCAGACAACAAGCGGCCCACTGGTGGGCAGGAGCCAAGTGGTGGAGAGGTTACAGGTCCAAAGGATGCTTCTTCTTTACAATCTGGCTTTGTTTGTGATGAAGCATCTGGCTATTATTACGATGCTTCTTCTGGATTCTATTATGATGGAAATACAGGTTTTTATTTATTTGGAAGCTGCCTTTTAGTTGTTTTCCTCATTGTTATTGTAAAAGCTGTCTCTTGATTTTATGTTTATGCATAATATAGGCAAATGTTGCAAGTGTTGTATCATGTGGGCCATAGCCCCAATGGTATCAATGTTGTCGTCTATAAGTGAACGTTCTGATATATGTTGCTCATACTGGTGTGGCATCCTAAATCTTTAACAATCTTATTTAGTGTGCATCAAATAATTAGTTTCATTAATCATTGGTCTTGTGGTGGCATTCAATTTTTAAAGGGCCTGTGGTTTGGATTTCTGCTGTCAACTGACCTTTGCATTTTGACAGCATTTCTATTTTGGAGGTTTATGGTTGGCTTGCATTGCTCTACATTTGTTGATGGTTTTCACTTTGGATTACTTTAAGAAAATATAATATTAGTAATAGTTACATGGTTTTTTATATTTAAAACTTTGAGCAGAGCCCCAATATTTGTACACTATTGAGAGAGATGAGAGGAGAGACATCACTCAATAGAATTGTACAACTTTGGGAGCAGTATTTGTTGGGTGCTGTGCTGCTAAGAAACCTATCCAATTTACTAATGGGGGATCTTTCTTCCAAATTTTGAGGTTTGCAGAGGGTTTATTTGTGGAGATATACAAAAGTTTTCATGAGGAATATTTCTTGAAAATGATTAATATTTTTGTTTTATAAAAAATATTTACTCCTACCAGTTTCTTCTTGTGCATTTAATATAGGTTCATTCACAAATGTCATTTCTCATAAACATATGGAGTAATGGCCTTGAGAAGCCTTAAACCCCCCAACTCCGCGATATTGTCATAAACAGAGTGAAAGGATGATATTTTATATTGGCATTCACAACTTCTTAGATAGAAATTGTCATTATTGTTTTGATTTCAACCTCTTCTTGTTGTTTTATAATTGTGAGAAAACTTGTGAAATATTTGTACATCTTCATATTCTGTTTTATACTCTGAAAATTCACAAACAATACTAATCAATAAAGGCATGGTTTGTTAGTTAAAATTGTGTTAGTGGTAAACAAATATGTAACATAAAGTATTTATCTCTTTCTTTCATTTTTAATGCCATGATCAGATAAGACTAAAGTTATGCTAGTCTTAACGAGTCAAATAAATTATAAATTCATACTTGTGTATGAGATTAAAATTACAATTGAAACTTTGATTATACAATTATATATATAATATATATACATATACTAAAAAAAAATCAATATCTTATCAAAATAATAATATCTACCACTATTATTATATAATTGTGTTGTCTATGGCTAGTTATTATTTACATATAAATAAATTTAGTTATTATTTACGTTTATATTATTTAAATATATAAATAACATATTTATTTTTTTTTATATACATATTTATCCAAAACACCACCGTTGGATCTTTGCATAATCCAACGGTTGAGATCAAAACTCTGGAATGTTCTGTTATGATCATACCAAATCATTCTCAGTCGGCTCTCTCTCTCTCTCTAATAAGCTTGTTTTCCATTAATGAAGAAAACAAAACAAGTTATTTTCCACCTTTTAAAAGTGGAAATCATTATTATTCCTAATAAACTTGTTTTTCATTAATCACAGAAAACTTTTTCTGTTGAATTTCGTCTTCTAACGTACCAAATGCCAAAAAATGAGAAAAACGTTTTCCAGATTTCCATTGAAACAAACGGAGCATTATTTTATTTTATTTGTCATGAGCTGATTCTCGTCATTCTTTATTGAAATTAGAATAGTTAAAGAAATTATGAACTATATGGACTTGTATTGTATTTCTATTTGTCAAAATTATTTAACCACTGTTGTTCTGCGCCTTGTAGGGTTTGAAAAGGGAATGTTTAAAAGGATGAATGAGAAACAGGCTACGGAAAGAGAAGCGTATCTTTGGTCTGTCTCTGATATGTGAAGTGTACACCAAAGAAGACGACACAAACTTTGTTTTACTACTGCTAGGATGGTTCACAGAGTTGACCCTAACATGTCTAGTGGTGTTTGTCTGAGCTTCACAAAAAATAAAGGGCTCGTTTGGTTTGATTTTCTGAAAAAAATTTGGAAAATTTTCTCTACAAATAAGTTTTCAAAAATAATCAAACCAAACAAATTTTCTCAAAAAAATTTCTCAAAACTTGTAAACCAAACAAGTTTTCCAAACAAATCTCTCTCTCACACATATCAAATCAATCACTTTTTCCAAAACTCTATCTCAAAATAATTTTCCAAAACATCTTTTAAAAAAAACCAAACCAAACATGTTTTCGTACTTTTTATCTCTAAAACACATCTCTCAAACACAAACCAAACATACCCAAACTTTTTGATTGAATTAGTCAAAAATTTACTTGTCACCAACTTAAAAAGTTAAAAAGAAAACTTAATTTTTTCACTCACAATAACTACTTGTTTTACAATTTTTCAAATTAGCTTTTCAAACTTCTTGTGAAGTTTTTTTTTAAAAAAAATCTTTAAAAAATAGCCAACGCCAAATAATCTTTTGGATGTTCAAATGACAGCAATAATTTAAGCATTTATTATTACATTTTCTTATTCTATTAGTCAACAATAAAATGATTACAATCAAGAACCTTGTCAATGCATATCCTAATTTCTGAACAGAATGAATAGAGACAAAACCTATGAAACGAAACATATTACATACCCAAGCCCCAAGGGGTTTATTTCAAAATGGTATGAATGCAATCAATGAACATCAGAGTTGCAGTGGTGTTAGGCGATTAGTTCACTTGTACTCCTGAATCATAAGTATTGCCAGGCTTCCAATCTTGGGGTATGTTATTAACCGGAATAACCCAATTCTCACCATCATCATCACTAAATAGCATCCTTAATGACAATGGCCCACTTGGGGGTGAAGTGGTAGAAAACACTGCTCCATAGCTCCTATCCAATAGCTTGCACGCATAATTTTGTGTCTGCAAATTTTGAATAGTCTGTCAGATGCTTTGAAAAAACAATAAAAGATGCAATGGAACAGACAGGCTACTATTAATTTTTCAATAATGTCATTTGCTCATAAATAACATATGCATTTGTGCATAGAAAACTCAAGTCGTGATCTAGATTCATTTCAAGTGTTTATCTGTTGTTTTTCTCATTAGTTGTAGTAAAATTAATTATCTCCCTTCATACTGTACATGCGACTTTCATCGAATATAGTTTTTTTTCATAATTTTATATGTCTATAAAATTGGGTATGGAATCAAATTGAACCAAATTAAGTATTGGAAGAATCGGAAATATGTAGACATACCTCACATAGCTGGACAGCAGTGATGTCCTGTTTGCCTTGTTGATACCAAATGACAAAAGCCAGGTAGTTAGGATAGTTGCTGTTCTCATCTATCTTTATTGTCATATTTTTGCCTGGGTAGCTACATGACACACTATATGAGACAGAGACAGAAACAGAGTATTAGTAATCATCATTAGAATAATATTATACCAATAGAAGAAATATATATAAATTAATGCAATGATGTGGCCAAATTTAAACCTATCTTTTTAAAATAAAGAACCCACAAAGGCTATTATTTATGTATTGGGTAGGAATATTTTACCGTCGATATTCAATATCAACCACACCAAGGGCTAGAAGAGATGAGGCTGCATCTGTGGTCTGAGCCATCTCACCAAAGGCTTTCCTGCTTAGTATGAAGTCGGTTCGATCACTAGAACCATTGTCTGTTATGACTACATTCACTCCTTTGTCTGAGCAATAGTTACTGTTGGTGCACCTCACCTAGTAGTCAAACAAATTTTAACTTCATCATTGAGAAATATATCACACAATCAACTAAAAGCATAATTCTGTTTTGCTTAGTGGGTTATCCTTTTTCTTTTCTTTTTTGTTTTTGTTTTGAACGTAGAACTTGTATGAAAGACTATATTTCTGAAATAACTTTTTGTTTTTAGTTTATAGGAAAACACACAAAACTTTGTTTGATGATCTATTTCTGAGAAATTTTCTAAAACTCACAAAATTGAAAAAATACCATAGCAGAGAAAGTATTTGGTGTAAAGGATATATCATGGTGATATACACTTTCTATCCATGTATGTAGTGGGTCGACAAAGAGAGAAAAATGCGTTAAAGTGATGTATCCGTCACACAAAATATGACCTCATAAAAATAACGAGTGTTTTCGAAATTTGCATTATTGTTCTTCAAAAAACATGAAAAACAAAAGCGAAGAAAACAAAACATGTTTTCAGCCTTGTTTTCCTCCAACAATCAGAGTAATCACCTGGTAGCAAGCACCACAGCCTAGACCGGCACGATAGAGATCAGATGCAGCTGATACATCCCCACCATTAAGTGTTGCTCCAAAGGTACCAAATCCACATGCCCCAGCTGCAAATTAAATCAAACACATCAACACAGTAGCAGATTAACACACCTATATATTCAAGTAGACACTCGCCTTAAATCTGACTGATATGCCAAGCACTAACTGGTCAATATTAAAATAGGCCAATGACATTGACTAATCAATACTTAACACGTCAGTTGAATTCAAGTCAATTGTCGACTTGTATATCATTTTCCATAACATTTAACAGTAAATAAAAGTCGATATGAACAGTCATGTACATATATAGAGTTCGAACTCTCACTTTCTGTTCCTTGTTCATCAGAATTCGGATAATAAGCGGCACGAGAATGAGTGAAACAGTCACTGCATGTTGCCGCATCTCCCAGAGTTTGCATAAGAAGAAAAGTTACTAACGAAATCAAAATATACAAATGAGGAGTGGCCATTGTAGAATACAAAAGAGAGAAATCAAAAGAGAAGGAAAAAGATGGTTGTGCATAAAGTGAAACATGGGTTGTGGTTTATTTATAGTGAATTTTACCAGCTGACCACCTTGAGTTTGGTAAAATCTATGACTTTGACATTCTCTGTGTAAATCCATTCTTTTTCTTTTTAGAGTTTCTAGCAACCTTGTTAGACTAACGTCGAAAAGTGCTTTCCCTTCAATATTTTATAGTACTTTTAGTCAGTCTTTTTCTTTTTCTTTTTTTTTTTTTTTTTGAACTAGTTAGTCAGTCCTTAATGTTGATGTTTTTGTACCCACTTAGGAAATTGTAATCAAATCAAAGAGTTGCAGTGTGAAATACGCCACAGATTAGTTGCTAACAAATTCAAGGTTTCATCAATTCTACTATGCATCAGCATACGCACAGTATTCAAAAATTGAAATGTATGGATCAAATTCATTTTAAATGTCACTCACACTTTACCAAATTTAAATTTGCACTATACACTTCATCTTCTAAATACTTTTTTAAATATTATTTTGTGTAAATTTCACTTCCCACCGCTATATCTTACACTCAATCCCAATTTTAATTGTCTCACCTAATTCTTAGATTTCGAATCAAGTTACAATTAAGCTCGGTTATACAACGGCTTTTTGAAAATTGACAGAAAAATTAAAGTGAGATTCTCATAAAAGTATAAGTGCGCTGACGACTAAAGTTGAGGGACTAAAATGAAAATTTAGGGGTAAGTATAATTAGTATTATCATGTGGGTATATTCTTTGTTAATTTTTAAAAATGACGTTATAGTAAATGTAAAGCATAGGGTATATAGTGAAATTTATCTTCTTCTTTTTTATGATGCATAGATTTTTCTTTTTCTTTTTTCTTTTTTATTGACAAGAGTCTATCATTAATTATTAAATTAGCTCTCAGGGAATGCTAGACCCCCAACCTCTCCCTTGCAAGCACCTGCCTCCATTATTCATGCAAGCATACTTTTTCTGAACTTCTGTATGAGTTGATTCTAATGACAATAGTGCATTTGAACATGAATATTTCATTGAAGAAATTCTGTGGTAATTATTGATGCATACGTATGTCAGAAGCATACTTTGGATAGGCACAACACAACACAACACAAGGTGGAAAAACTTTACAACATATTTTGATTCCTTGGCTAATTTGAACATGAATGAACATGTTATTGGCCCGGACCATGCCTTGAGGTGATTGACCTAACAGGAGAGAGAGAGAGAGAGAGAGAGAGAGAGATTATAGTAGTTTGAAAGAGAGAACATACTATGGGGTATAGCTTGAGGTAGAAGTAAAATATTGAACGATGTGATGAGTTAGGTGCTTTTGCACCAACTTCAGGTTAGGCATCTATTGATGTTCCCACTTGCAGTAATGATCACCTGGTTTCTGATTTGTATTTATCATTTATATTATTTATATATGGAAGGTGTAAAGGAAAGTCCCATATCTTTATAAACTAAACATAGTGCTCAACGACAAGCACAGGCTCCAAGTGCTAATTTTGTTCTGCAAAAATGATTAATTTGCAAGGTGAAATCTAAGCCGAAATCAACCGACATTGAAAGCCCGTCATTTCACCATTCCGATACAAGCCAAACACGTTAGTTAGTTTTGGCTTGAGTGTAAATAATCTCCGCTAATTTTATACATCATAAATCATAATCATACTGTTTGTTTCTACATTGTAATTTTGGTTTTAAAAATCTCTGATACCATATATAAGACTTTTTTAAACTAACTGGAAACTATAATTATATTCAGGAGGAGGAGGGTAAAGTAGAGCGAACACGAAAATAGACTGGCATCAAGCAACCATCGGGGCGGTGGCCTAGTGGAGAATGCAGTTCTCTCCCTAATGGTGACTCAGGTTCGAATCTTGAGAGTGCAAAACGGTTGAATTTTTCAACTCTCTTTGAGATCTTGTACTATACTCTAATCGACTTTGGGCTATTCTGTGATTATCCAAAATTAAGACCCACAAATGCTTATTCTGATTATCCTTGGACTATTTAGTAGTTGCCCGAGAATAAGACCTACAAATGCGATGATAACACCACAAACCATCATTTTTTGTTATAAAAATAAAAAATAAAATAAAATAAATAAAGACTGGCATCGAGCAAGTCCATTGAACCACCCCACATCCACATCCACATCAGCCATGACATGGAATCCATTTTTAGGGTCATGGACCCCACAATTGCCTACTGTCAAATTCTATTAGTAGCGAAGCTATAAATATATATGGAATAATTTGTAGTCTTTTTCATTGATTATTAAAATGTTCAAAGGCACGATCTCAGCCCTCTCAGGGACCTTGATTCAAGGCGGCTGGACCCTGCTAGTCTGTGTCATGGCAGAAGTTGTTTTGTGACTTGGGACAATGTTGTAAATGAATTTATATAAAAGTCATTCATTATATCATTTATTTGTATATGATTTATGTAAAAGTCATGCAAATTAATGGTAGGCATTTGTGGTATGATTACCTCAAGTTTTTTAGAAGTTAGGATACCATCATGTTTGGTCTCAGAAAATTAAATTTACATTTCAGAAAATTAAATTTTTTATTTTTCATATTTTTTTATTTTTAGTAAATTTTTTAAATATTTTATGCATTTTTTATATTTTTTTAGATACATATAATCTAAATAAACTTAAAAAGTATAATATTTGTGGGGAAAAAAAACTTTAAAAATTCACCAAATACAAAAAATATTTTTAAAAAATACAAAAATTTAATACATTTTCGTATTTTATTGTATTCAATGAATTTTTTAAAAAAATTGTATACAATTTTTTTTACTTCTTAAGTAAATTAAGATTAAGTAGATCTAAAAATTAAAAAATATATATATAATTAAAATATTTAAAAAACCATTAAAAATATAAAAAATATGAATTGAAAATTCAGATAACTGTTTTTGAAAACTCAAAACCAAACAGGGTGATAATACTACTGGTGATCTTAAATTTGGAAAAATACTAAATCTAGGTAAGAATTTGAAATTTAAAAAATAAAAAAATTAAAATTAAAAAACACTTTTAGTTACTACACTTGAAGAACCTAAAATTTTTTAAAAAATAAATGAAAAGTTCACTAACTACAAAAATAAACATATTTGACACAAATTTAATTTAATTTTTTTTTTTAAGAAAAAAAAAAAGCTAAAAATTTTGTGATTTTTTTAACGTTTGCCAAACAAAACTTAAGACCATAAACCTAGAATTCTTAATCAGGCTTATATATGATAATCCTTAATACGAGTAAATAAGTGACTTATTTTTTGTGATCCGCAAATAAGTGACTTATGTTGAATGATTTGCAAGCAACACTGCACAAGTTCTCCAAATATCCATTCTTTTATTGGTTTTTTTGATGATGATTGTAGTTCCTTTTAGGAATGGATTAGATAATGACCCTAACCACAGAAAACAAGATGATCAATTAATGCATTTTCCATTTTTTAAATCAAAAAGCACACAGAGGGAATAAACTAATGTAGTGTTATTTTCAAATGTAGCTTTTTTGCTTATCCATGATATGCTCCTCAAAGAGAGAAACAGAGAGAAAACTACTAAAAAATAAAACAAAAAAATCCTTTAAAATGCAACTTTACTTGTTGGGTACAAAACCAGTAATTAGCTCCCAACTTTTCAGAAAGTATTAGGAAGCCACATCTGGAAAATAATTTTCTTTTTGAGTCATTGCATGTAGTCAAACACTTCCTTCCTAGCAATAACCAGAAACTTTTAACTAACCCACCTGGTTAGAACTGTTTAATTGAATAATAATCTTTGTTTAAGAATGAAATTCTAAGTCCACGTGCCCATATATTATGCTTTATAGTCTATTTAGGCCAACACAAAGAATTATGGTTGGTTTTTTCTCTTTCTTTTCTGAGTTGATCAAATTTTCATGTAAGAGGAGGGGGAAAAAAATAGTCAATACCAATTTATTCACAAAGTCTTCTGTTTTTAGCATGGAAACTATGAGATTCGACATGTTTAGCTCTTCAAAGATTGTATTCTTTTCTATAAATAGATTTAAGCGAATCGTAATACATGAAAGCAAGCTTTGAGAGCTATGCGGTTATGGACATACACACCAAGTCCAATGGAAATTTTGAGGGCTGAACGGATTGATGTGGTTCATTGTAACAGTGACAAAAACCCAAGTAGTGTATCATGAGAATCCTTCCAAGGTTCACAAACCAAACACACTTTTTACTTAAATTCTTTTAATGTATATTTTGAAAATCAAACCAAACAAGACCCAAAATCCTGAAAAATACATTCTCAATACCCTCGTAGGCCAAAATTTCTAATTTCTCTAATAAATTTTGTTACAAATACAGAAACAGATTATAAAATCAAATACAAAATATATTATCAAGTAGTTTAGAACTTTTCACTTTGTGATTCCAACATTGAGGGGTATGTCATTTTGTGATTACATAGTCACCCCGCTGAATTATCTTTCCTCCACCATCCAATGGACAAAAATAATCCTTCAAATCTTATCATATATTTTATCACACTCTAATCAAACAATAATCTTATTTGCATATATCCCTAATCCAGTCCCCCAAACATGGCCCCAGATTAGAGGTTGGTTTGGTTATAAGTAGTTGCCTTTTCTGTATTCTCGCAAGTTGGTAACAATCCAACAATTACTTGGACTCTGGGCCTCCTCTTCTGTGGGCCCTTACAAGCCCGCTTAAATAGTCTCGGTTATGTCGCTCATAAGCATTAACTGAGCCCGTTAATGGGAGCCTCGTAGGGTGGCCACGGGCCCAATGGCCCACCTAAATGAACACATGTTAAAATAAAATAAATATCGGGTCCATCATTAATACTCAACCCAATGATTTAAAAATCGGATCGGTAAGCAAACCGAAAAAATGATGAAGTGAGCGGGTCACCAGTTCAACCATCGGGTTGAACCAGAATCGAACCATGACGTAATAAATATATAAAATTATATTTAAATAAAAATATAAGTAATAAAATTATAAATTAAAAATATTAAATTATCTTAAATATTTCTCCTAATTTTTTTTATTGAAAAATATAATAATATATTTTAAAATATTATTAATTTTAATTTTAGAAGAGGAAATCAAATATTCAATATTCCCTGCATATGATTTTAATTCAAATAATTTGATTGAAAGAAGAATAAAAATTTTTGAGGGATATCAAAATTTCAAGTCTCCCTCCAATATATTTGATTGAATCCCACATGGATTTCTTGAGTTTTTTTTAAAAGAATTTTTTTTTTATAAATAGGTAGAGACATTCACAATAATTTTAAACTCTTAATGGGATTCCTCACAAGAGTAGACCCTTGAAAAAGAGTTTTCAATTAAAATTTTCTTATATATATATATATATATATATAATAAGAAAGACAAAGAAAATAAAGAAAGAAAGAATAAAAAAAATTAGAAGAAATCAAAAAAAAATCAAAATTTTCAATTTCAATGACCCGCAAACTGTCTCCGGATCGCCAGTTCAACCGCCGGCTTTCTCGGTTCTCTCTAAATAAACTGGTTTTTAGCTTTGAATGGTTTAGAAGACATATTTGGACCGGAATCCTAACCGGTTGACGGTTCAGCTGGTTGAATCGACTGGTCCGATCCGATTTTCAAAACCATGACTCAACCACCACCACATTGACGCCACTTCATCACTGCCATTACTTTAATTAAGATACTATTTGACATCTCTTGTAAAATATATATTTTTTAAGTCACATTATTTTTTTATTTTTTTACACATCTTTTTATAAAAAATTCAAAAATATATTTATTTAGATCATCCCAAACACCTTCTAAATATATTTTTAACAAAAGTAAAGAATGGCAATGTAATTTTGAAAAGAGTAATGTTAAAAACTCTCAATTTGGATTTTTAAAATGAGATTACATAATTAATTATATGACAAATCAAAAATTGACATTCATCAAGCCACATCATTGTTGATCAAATTATATAAAGAAAATTGTGAGTCTTAATCATTTTTCACTTAAAAATTTCAAGAAAAATCTTTGTAATTATCAAAAATCTCTAAGAATTTAACCCTTTTATTTTCTTTCCCTTCAGTTTTTCCGACAAACAAACAAAAAATATGAATTACTGTTTAAGAGTTTTATTTTGCATTTCCTCAATGTAGCTTTTTGTAAGTAACCAAACAAGATGATTATTTCCTTTCTGATTTTTTCTTTTTTCCCATTGTCTTCCATCTCCAAATGGTGAGCCACACACAGCTCAAGGGTTGATCGAAATTAAAGAAGGAAAACCTCAGGTGTGTTAGCGGAATAAACTCCTTTTCATATATATATATTTTATAAGTTTCAATTCGAACTCGTATCTATTATCTAAACCGTTTATCTTATAAGGTCTATAATAAAGGTCATTCATATAATAAATAATTTCATCAGAAAATTATAAATACAAAAATAAATCACATTTTGTTTTATAAAATAAAATTGTAAATATAATTAAATTTAAATAATTTATTTTATAAAATAAAATACAATTTATTCTTATGTTTGAAGCTCATATTTTGCATGAATGACTTTCGTTGCGAGGCTTATAATAGACTGTTCGGATCATTGTTTGAATTAAAACATATAAAAATAGCATAAAAAGAATATGAAGTGTTATGGAGAGATGAAGTATAGAGAGATGAGATATGAAGGGTAGCTTATCGACTCACATACATTAGCCTTGTTTGGTGGACTTTTTTTAAGTTAAAAATTGATAATTAAAAAGTAGAAACTAAAAGCACTCCTATCCTAACTTTCAAATGCTTAGTTTATTTAAGTTATTTTTGCCTAATAAGTTATAAGCAGAAATTTTATCAAACAGCCTGACACAGACTTCCAAATCAAAATAAGTTATAATTACTCCCAAAAACTATAACAAACAGGCTCACTCTAGAGTTGTAAAACAAGAAAAATTGTTTTGTCTTTTAAAAATGGGCAAATTACAAATACCCCCTCGAGGTTTGATAAAAATATAGATTCCCTCCTGAGGTTTGGGAAATTATAAATTGTCCCCTGAGAGTTAAATTTTCATAACAAATTAGGGGAAATTAGGGGGGAATGTGTATGAAAATAAAAACCTCAGGGGATAATTTGTTATGAAAATATAAACCTCAGGGGGCGAGATGTAATTTCTTAAACATCATGAGAGAATCTGTATTTTCACCAAATCTCGAGTAATTTGCTCTTTAAAAATTCTAATTAGGCTATTTACTTTTTCAATTATTTATCTAATGTATAAGAAAAAAAATTAATAAATAATGATTATATAATCAATAAAATTATCGGTAATACAGATCACTAAAATCACAGGGACTAATGTCAGCTTAATAAGCTGCAGTACAAGAAAAAGAAAAAAAAAAGGGTCAAATTATCGAGATCCACGTGATGCTATATTAGTTGTGTATTAGCGGTGTTGAATTAGTCGTGTGAAGCTCACCTATTATGGGGGGCGTATGTGATAATTTTTCCAGTCACAGACATCTCCGCGGAAGATTCTTTCGGGTTTAGCTCTTTGATTCGCTGAAAGATTCTTTTGGGTTTCTTTCTCTCTCCTTTTTTTCAGGTGTACCCTTTAAATCATTTTTCTTTTCCTTTGATCAAAGAAGAGCCAATCGGTCTGCTTTTGAATACCCATTTCGTATACAAATTTTCACTGACAACCCTTTTCTGGAAATTGGCCAGTATCAATCCTACAATGACGGTTTCTTCGGTTGAAAACGCAGTAGACAGGTGATTTGTATTCTCAAAATAGGCCTACCCATATGAGAGGAAGAACTGTATAAATGTAACAAAAATTAACTGTCGATTCATAATTTCATATTTTGTCTGCTTTTGATTTGATGAATCTCCAACATTCTTGGAAGATCTTATATGGGTTGTGTTTATATTTTTTATTTCTTCATCTGTACACCATCTATGCCCTTTGTCACAATATTCATTCCCATTTCCATGTGTTGTTGAGATATTCTTTCGTAACCATTTTTTGAAATTGTTATGCTTTTTGTAAGATTTTGCTTAAACATTAATAGAATTTCAAATCAGGGTTAGTGTTTTGTATGATTCCCGTTAGTATTCCTTTAGAAATTATCTTTATTGTGTGTATATATGATTCTGCACACATCTGTCCACAGAAATTCAGATCCCCATTTCTTTATCATATGTTGTGCTCAATTCAATCACATCGTATTCTTGACATCTTTCATTTGTTTTGTGATTAGAATAATTAAATTTATGTTATACACAGCGCTCGCCCCTGTTCATTTGATTTCTTCTGGTGTGGAACTCTTTTTCCTTTTGTTTTTGTTAGAATAAATTGTGCATTATTGATGTATTGAATGTATTAAGTAGCTCTCCTTTATAGAGGAGTTACAAGCCGAAAGAGAAAACATTAATGATGAAAGCATTACTAACATAATGATTAAAGTAGCACTAACATAGCATTAATCATAGAATATACATGCACTAACATAGAATATATTAATATGATTAGTGCTATGTTAGTGCTACTTTAATCATTATGTTAATGATTCTTTCATCATTAATGTTTTCTCCTTCGGCTTGTAACTCCTCTATAAAGGAGAGCTACTTAATACATTCAATACATCAATAATACACAATTTATTTTATATACATAATTCTACAACGGTTCGATACAATCACACGGCGTCTTCTACAACCGTCCAGCACAACCATGCAGTGTCTTCTACAACTATCTGACACGACCATACAGTATCTCCTATTTTATTTTCTTGTTTTGTTACTCTCTCCAAATTCAAGTTGGTTTATGTTTATCCTCCTTGAGTTTGAGGGGGCTGTTAATATATTCTATGTTAGTGCATGTATATTCTATGATTAATGCTATGTTAGTGCTACTTTAATCATTATGTTAGTGATGCTTTCATCATTAATGTTTTCTTTTTCGGCTTGTAACTCCTCTATAAAGGAGAGCTACTTAATACATTCAATACATCAATAACACACAATTTATTCTATATACATAATTCTAACAGTTTTCTATTTAAAAAATTAACCCCTTTGTTGGTGATTTGGTATATGATCTTGATCATTTGAGTGGGTGATTAGATGCAAAGTTTTGATAATGTAATTAAGCACTTATGTAAATTGAATTATGAATCTTTGGACATTAAGTTTTGATGATTTTATGCAGCTTGATCAGGTATGAACTGTTTGTTTGATTTTGGATTCCTTCTAAACTCTGTCAAAAGAAATATTTGGAACATAGAGTATTTGTATACACAAGAAGCACAATGAACAAGTTAATTTTTCTGTCTGATCAAAATCTGATCTGATGGACCAAGTGAACAAGTTAATTTTGCTGTCTGATCAAAATCTGATCTGATGGACCAAGTGGCGGTTTACATGAGTTGGACAAAAATAGCAGGAAATTTCCTTTCATTGGATATTTTGAAGAGTAGTAATTTACAAACAGAAAATGCATACAGAAAACTTATACATAATGATTTGGCCGAGGTTTGAGCCTATCACTTTAGAACAAAGAGCCTATTGAGATGACTTTAATTAGACAAATAGCACTGTCTCATCATTCTGGTGTAATATTCTGTATAAAATTCTGGTGGAATAGCATTTTCCAATTGTGAATTGTTGACTTATATCCCCTTGATTTCGTTTAAGCAGCGCATCCCCTCTCTCTAGACTTGCTCCTCTCGAAGCAATACTATTCGACATTGATGGAACTCTATGTGATTCAGATCCCTTTCACTACCAAGCATACCGTGAAATGCTTCCAGAGGTAGAGTTTTTTTCTTTTTCTTTTTTTGATTATGTTGGGAAAAAAATATGTTCTGGTTTCATGATGTTTTTCTTTTCAATCACATTTTCATCGCACCATGTCATGATTAGGGGAGCAAAATCTTTCTATTGACATACCTGAACAAAAATGTTGAGCTAAGCTCGAATTGGAATACTAGAAACTTAAAAGAAACATGTCAAAACAAAGTTAACAACCAAAACAGAAATTCCTTGACCAACTAATTGCAAAAATGAAACTTTCATAAAACAAAGAAAATGCTATGATACTGAATAATTTGTGTTTGGACAAATTGCTTTGGGATATTAACAGATAATGCAGTGTTTGACAGATAGGTTTCAATGGCGGGGTTCCAATTACTGAGGAATTTTATGCTGAATTTATTTCTGGGAAGCATAATGAAGACGTGGCTACATTCCTTTTCCCTGATGATCACCAACGGGGCATAAAATTCACGGATGACAAGGAAGCCATGTTTCGGAGGTAAATTTCACTTTTTTTTTCCCGAGAAACGTTTTAATCCTCCCATATTGTAACTTATTTCATGAAGGAAAAAAAACAGATTGGCAAAGGATAAAATGCAGGCTGTGAATGGCCTATACAAACTGAAGAAATGGATCGAAGATCGTGGTTTGAGACGGGCTGCTGTTACTAATGCTCCTAGAGAAAATGCTGAACTGGTGATTTCAACTCTCGGACTTTCTGATTTCTTTGAATTTGTTATTTTGGGGAGCGAATGTGAGCATGCAAAACCGTACCCGGATCCATACTTGAAGGCTCTTGAACTACTCAAGGTGTCAAAAGATCACACTTTCATATTTGAGGTATGATTTCTTTCCAGACTTGCTGGGTCTTTCTTTGTTTCAAAAACGCAAAAAACTTGTTTTGGCCATTTTTTATAGAAACTGTTTTTGGGAACAACCCACTTTTTAGAAAACACCACAAGGCGGTTGTTTTCAAATTTTTTAAAACTGTTTCGCACAAAAATAGTTTTAATGAGTGTTTTCCAAACTTCTCATTGTTTGTTTGTTTTTTTTTTTTTTTTTTTTTTAAAACACAAAAAACCAGTGCTGGACACAAAAGGGGCAAATTTCTCAAAATTCTGATTACTCCTATGCAATTTCAAGTATGTTTATAACAGAAATTAGCATCTTGGCCCCTCCAAAATCTATATAATTTTACTTCAACCCTTTTAAACTTCACAAAAATCTCATTAGCCTATGCAATTTTGAGTGTTTATAAAAGAAATTAGCATTTTATTCTCCCAAAATCTATATAAACTTTACTTTGTTTGACCCCTCCTTTATATGATTTATGGGACCTCCACTGCGCAAAATGGAAGCAAAGAAACAAAAACACAACATTTATGAAGAATGAACACCAAACCAAACATACCCGCAGTTTCCCTTAGTTTGCTAAGGCCTTCAAATAATTTGGTCTTCTTTTTTTTCTCCCTTCCTTAGGATTCTGTTTCTGGAATTAAAGCTGGTGTGGCAGCTGGGATGCCGGTTGTTGGTCTGTTGACTGGAAACCCGGAGCATTTTTTAATGGAAGCAAAGCCTTCATTTCTTATAAAGAATTTTGAAGATCCAAAGTTGTGGGCTGCTCTGGAAGAGCTTGATGGAAAGTCAGGTGTGACAAGAAGTGCAGCTTGAAAGATTTATCATATCGCATTGAGCTAGGATGAAACTATTGAATTACTTTGAATAATTATGTTGTAGAGGAGCTGAATGCCTCCATCTAATAATCAGAATGAAGAAAATATGTGAAACCATTTCATTGTTTTGCTTATGATATGACAACATTGGTGTTGTTGGTTGTATCGTAAGTGAGCCGCTTATGGCTTCTTCCTTTTTTTCTTTTTGTTTTATTTTACTTTTTTTTTTTTTTGAAATTGTCAGACCATTCATTGTAATTTCTGCTTACAATTTATGTAGCAAAAACAACTTAAATAAACTGGAGAAAAAAAAGTGATTATCCTGAATCTGGGAAGGGAGATTTTTGGATTCTGCTTATAGATTATTAGTTTTCAACAAATAGGCTCTTTGAGTTTTGGACACATCACTATCATGGTTACACAAAAAGAAGCTAGCCCTCTCTATGCATTCCTTGTACAAGCATGAAAATATGTTACTGGTTAGATTAAACAGAAGATCCAATCATATTTGATATGATTGCAAAGAAGTCAGTGCTATATGGTAAGCACCAAAACACACTGCCTTTGTGATCTTTAACTTTTAGTGAGCAAATCACTTCATGCCACTTCAGCAGTCTCTACCGGTAATTCAAGAGGTGATGTTTTATGTAATGAATACAATCTTGTGATATATCTCCCTATGTGGAGCTTATACTTGTAGAATTCACGTGTCTGAGAAAAAAATGATACCTAATCATGTTGTATTTATTACACAAAATATATAAACATAAATCCAACGCTATTGTTAAATGGTTATACGAAAAGATAATTAGAACCTTAATATAACTTTGGGTTATTTACATAGAGAGATTTTAAATTATTAAAAAATATTATTTTGATCCCTTAAACTATAAAATCATACAAATAGATTTCCTAAACTATTGCCGTGTTTCACTTTGACCCTTCTATTAGGAGATCCAATTTGTATACTTTTATAGTTTAGGGATTCATTTGTATGTTTTTATAGTTTAGGGACCAAAGTGATACTTCGTAATAATTTATGAGTCAAAGTGTTACATCTCAATAATTTAGAGAGTTCATTTGTATGCTTTTATAATTTAGAAACCAAAGTGACATTTCTCTATAGTTTAAAAAAATTTCATATAAACAACCCTTTAACTTTTACACATTACAAAATATTTTTATATTAACACATTTCAATACAAGTTTTGATTATAATTTTTCATGTTGGGTCTAGAAAAGTGGCCAGTTCCGGTTTGGATTCTCTCTTCACACAAGGGGCAATTTGGCAATTTAAGAAAACACAAGGTCCTTTATTGTAACATGAACAAAACGTGTAAGCAAATATTAAAAATTAAATTAATAAGTATGTGTAGTAATAAATGATGTGTATTAAAATAAATAAATGTGTAAAAACATAATTTCTCAAAAAAAAATAAATAAATAAATGTGTGGATGGGGAAGTGTATGTAGACAAGTGTGTGGTGGGCAGGTTGGCCACTGGTTAGCTTGGCCTTTCAAATTTGGAAAATTGGGCTCTGAACCAAAAAGGTTTCTATGGTATTTTAGATTTTAACTTTTTATCAAGTTTTTTGATTTTTTTAAAAGTGATTTGAGAAGTTAATAAAAAATTTTTTTTTTTTTGTTAATATTTGTTTATGGTGTCACATCACATTAAAATGACTAAAATATTCCATCCAACTTAGAAAATTTACATTTACCCTTACCCTCAAGATGTAAACATGGAGGGTAGTTACGTAATTTCCTAACCTGTTTTTTGGCCACTTCCCAAATGAGCAAAAACGCAACTTTGGAGTTTTGTGAGACCACAAAACGTGACTTTTTACTGGGTTTCCAAAAAAATACTATGTATTATATATCAGACATTAATTAGAAACTCTAAAAAATTATAAAAAATTGTACATAATTTATTTTTTATTTTTTATTTTTATTTTTTTATTTTTTTTTTTGTAAACTGAATTCAATCATTTGTTCAGGGATACATACAATCATTACTAAGATTATTGAGTTGATATGAGTCCAGGTGCCACCTGCTAAGAGTTGTTTCGTGTGAGTTTCTCCATGTAAATAGTAGGCAGAATTTTTTAGAATCCATAATATTGTTTATTGTATAAGAGTATTCGCAACAGGTTTTTCAAATTTTTAAGCTAATTTAACTTAAAATCCACTTTTTTTTTAATTTTAATTAATCACTTTTTTAGTATTCACTGCATCAAATTCTCTATTATAACTCAATTTTATTAAAATATTAATTTCTTATTGTATTTGTTATTTTTTTTTTATTAAATTGATGAGTTGTCACCCAAACAATTCTTAAAAAATGCAACAAAAAAAAATGTCATTGACCGGTTGACCGGTTAGATTAATTTTTGGCATTTTCCTTTCTTTTGCTACAGTACTCACGAGACATTCGGGTGGACGACCGATTTACAATTTTTGGCCCAATTTTCCTGCAAAAAATATAATAAAAAATCATATAACGAATAAACAGTGCCTCAACAAAGTTGTTGAGGTACTTTAGCAAATTTAAGAAAATATTAATTTAGAAAAAATTTGCTAAGGTTGATGGAGGGAGAATTTGATGATTTATTAGTTATATTTTAATTTTTTGTTATTAACAGAAGTTGAAAACTAATCAGAAGTTGAAAACTATTTTCACCGAATGAATCAATTAGATTGTCTTTACACTTATTTATACAAAATGGTTATTCCTCTAACTGCTATACAGTTACATTACTATCTCTCTTATATCTATACAACTCTTTTTCTCTCTCTTATTGCTTCAGATCTCGTGGCTTCTGTTGTGGCTTAGGTAGCTTATCATTCCCCTCAAAGTAATGGGATTAGGCAAAACCATTAGTTTGTCTTTGAGATAATGAAACCTAGAAGAGGTTAAGGGTTTGGTGAATATATCAGCCAGTTGGTCTGCAGTAGGGATGTAAGATAAAGCGATTTGCTTAGAAACAACACGTTCCCGAATAAAATGTCAATCCATTTCAATATGTTTGGAGCGAGAGTGGAATACAAGATTAGAAGCTAGGGCCATTGCAGATATGTTGTCACACCAAAGGACCGGAGGAGAATAGCTTGGAACAAATAAGTCTTTGAGAAGTTGCTGCAACCAAACCAATTCAGCAGCAGTGTTGGCCATAGATCTGTACTCAGCTTCAGTAGATGATTTGGAAACTGTGGGCTGCTTCCAGGCAAACCAGGAAATTAAATTTGGACCTAAAAAGACACAGAATCCAGAAGTGGATCTTCTATCAACACAATCTCCTGCCCAATTGGAGTCAGAATAGGCATGAAGAGTAAAGGGTCCAAGACTGAAAGTGAGACCATGATGAAGGGTACCCTTGACATATCTCAAGAGCCGTTTAACCATTGCAAAATTGCCAAGTGTAGGAGCTTGCATATACTGACAAGCTTGGTTAACAACTAAGGCCAAATCAGGTCTTGTAATGCTCAGATACAGGAGAGCACCTACCAAACTCCTATAAAAAGAAGGATTAGAGTAAGGCAAGTCATCTGAAGGAAAGGAGTGGGAGGATTTAAGGGCCAATGGAGTAGAACAAGGCTTGCACTCAACCATCCAGCTCGCTGAAGTAGTTCAGTAGCATACTTTTGCTGGGAGAGAAACTATCCTTGAGAATTAGAATGAACTGATATCCCAAGAAAATAGGATATATCTCCAAGTTCTTTCATGGAGAAAGCAGTGTACACATAAAAAATGAGAGAATAAATGACCAAAGGATCACTACCAGTGAGCAAAATATTATGAACATAGATGAGTAAAATGGTAATATGAGCAGGAGTATATCTGACAAACAAAGAAGAGTCAGAGGAACTAAGCTTGAATCCTTGGCCAAGTAAAAATGAAGAAAATGTGGAATATTAAGTGTGAGGGGCCTGTTTAAGACCATACAGAGCTTTCTGAAGCCTACAAACATGATGAGGATGAACTGAGTCAATAAAGCCTTGGGACTGAACCATGTAAACCTACTCCTCAAGGTTACCATGCAAAAAAGCATTAGATATATCAAGTTGTTTAAGGGGCCATTGATGCTGAAGAACAAGATAGAGGAGAATGCGAATTGTGGGCTGTTTGGCAACTGGGCTGGAGGTATCTTGAAAATCCACACCCTCTTGTTGCAGATAGCCTTTAGCCACTAACCGAGCCTTGTATCGGGCAATAGTGCCATCAGAATTTTTCTTGATACAAAAGACCCACTTACAACTAATGGCAGTTTTATGAGAGGGAAAAGGGACCAACTTCCAAGTGTCTTGTTTGTGAAGAGCAAGAAACTCCTCAGTCTTAAGCAGCAGTCCAAAGAGAAGATTGCAAAGCTTGAGTAGCATTAGTAGGCTCAGTAAGAGAAAGATCAAAAGAAAGAACATGAGTGAGATAACAGGCTTTAGACCTTGTGATCATAGGATAAGTGTTAAGAGAAGGTAAGGCAGCAAAAGAAGAGGGAACTGCAAGGACAGTAGAAATAAGTGAATGAATTTGAATAGAAGAAATGGAAATAGGAGATGAAGTAGACAGAGGTGGATGAAATGAAGAAGAAGTAGGTGGAGAAGCATCAGGGAAAATGACAGTTGCAGGCTTAGCTACAGTAGCAGAGGTAGTAGGCTGAATAGAGGAAGCAGGCTGAACTGCAGCAGCAGGCTAAGCAGAAGCAATAGCAGGGTGAGCAGAAGCAGTAGACTAAACTGCAGGCCTAGACAGACAAGAATAAGGCAGAGGAACAGATGAGGAAGGTCTAAAAATAGGAGATAGAACAGAAATAGACCAGAAAAAGGACTGAACAACAAATAAAGAGGAACAATCAGTCAACTGAAGGGAAAAAGAGAAACAGGTCTCATTGAAAAGAACATGTCTAGAAAGATACACTTTCCCTGAAATAGGATCCAAAACATCTGTAGCCTTTGGTAGTAGGATGATAACCCAAAAACACACAAGGAGTAGACCTAGGTTCTAGTTTGTGAGACACATAAGGCCTGAGCTAAGGAAAGCATTGACATCTAAATACTTTGAGAAAATGATAATCAGGAATAGTATGAAATAAAAGTTGAAAAGGAGATTTGTGATCAAGAGAAAGACTAGGCATTCTATTTATAAGAAAGACAGCAGTAGCCATAGCCTCAAACCAATATTTAAGTAAAAGAGAGGACTGATGATGTAAGGTGATAGCAGTCTCAGTGATGTGTTGATGCTTCCTCTCAGCTATACCATTTTGTTTTGGTGTATAAGGACATGTGAGGTGATGAACAATACCATGAGTGGTCAAGTAATCATGTATTTTAGTATTAACAAATTCAGTCCCATTATCAGTCCTTAAGATTTTTAAAGAGGTAGAAAACTGATTTTTAGCATAAGCCTTAAACACCATAAAAATAGAAAACACATCACTCTTAGCATAAAAGGGATAGATCCAAGAAAATCTGGTGAAATCATCAACAAACAACAAGTAGTATTTATAACCAAAGACAAAAGCTGTAAATGGTCCCCAAACATCACTGTAAACAAGAGAAAATGGTTGTTTAGCAGTAGAGCTAGATAGTTTGAAAGGTAACCTATGAATTTTAGCAACACTACATGGTGTACAAGAAAATTCAGTACAATCTTTATTCTTAAAAGTAGGGATATATGCTGAGAAATATGATAAAATTTCAGTGATGAAGGATGGCCAAGCCTTTGATGCCAAATAGAGAATGAAGCCTGTGAGGAAGTATGAGCAATATGAGCTGGATGAGATTGTGGAGAAGAGGAGGCAAAGTGATAAAAACCATGCACATTAGGACCTTGGTGTAGAACTTATTTCGTAAGCTTGTCCTGAACAACAAAGGAATTAGTATCAAAGGTAACTGTACAATTATTATCCTTAGCTAACTGATGAACAGATAAGAGTTTGGAAGAAATGTGAAGAACATGTAGAAGATTGTTAAGCTGAAAAGAATATTGAGGAGTAGGCAATAGACCCTTACCAATGTGTTGAATAAGAACATTTTCACCATTTCCAACTGTCACTTGATCATGTCCTTGATATGGATGGTAGAGATGAAAATTGCCAAGGTCATTGGTAATATGATTTGTCGCAGCAGAATTAATATATCAAGGTGTAGCAGAGGAATCTGGAGAAAAATAAGTCTGATTCTGATTGGAAGAAGTTGGACTGGTAGTGACTAAATAACTCTTAGATGGAGGCATGGAAGGATTAGAGGATAAAGAAGAGTGAGATGACTAATAGTTGGGATCCATACGAAACCAGCAATCCAAAGCAATATGATTGAATCCTCCACAGATCTGGCAACCAGAAGTATTTGAATAACTAGGACTGGTTCCTCCAAATCTTCCTCTGTAAGATCGATTTGATCGACCTCCTCTACATCTTCCATCTCGAAAACCATGAGAAGAATTTCTGTCTTTGTAACTAGACTGTGCAGAGGAATGAGTTCTCAAATACTGAGAATAAGGTTGAGAATTCTTAAAACTTTTGGTTGTAGAATAAGCAATTGTAAACTCATTTTGCAGAACAAGTTTGGTTTTGTTCTCTATATGGATAGCTTCAGAACATAGGAGAGAGCACAGATCCTCCATTGAAATAAACTCTAGTCGAGCACGAATTGCAATCTTAAGAGCATCATACTCATCAGGTATTTCATTGAGAGTGATAAGTACAAGATCTTCATCATCAACCATTGAAGAAGCAAGTCGAAGCTGATTGGAAATTTCCTTGATCTTAGCCAAATATTCTTCCATCATAGCACCTCTTTTTGTGGTTGATTGTAACTAAATTTTCAGGTGATGAATATGAGATTGAGATAATGAAGTGTATTTCTTCTCGAGAGCACTCCAGACTTGAAAGCAGTGTTGGTGATGAAGTACTGAAGAAAATACAGAAGGTGAAAGTGTTGTAGTGATAAAACTCAAAAGATAAGCATCCATTGTCTTCCATTTTAGAAATTCAGGAATTGACACAGTTGCTCCAGAGGAATCAAGAATATCAGGTACAGGACAAGGTACCAAACCAATAACGAAATCAAGAAGATCAGTTGCTCTAAGAACATTTTGAAGCTGACTTTTCCAAATCAAAAATTTTGATGAATCAAGCTTAACAGTGACTAATGAATTGAAATTTGTGAGAAGAAAACTTAGATTTGATGGTGTAGATGAAGAAGAAGATGAAAGCACCATTGTTAGACATTGCTCATAGGAGCTTGTGTTGGCTCTGATACCATAACAGAAGTTGAAAACTAATCAGAAGTTGAAAACTATTTTCACTAAACGAATCAATTAGATTGTGTTTACACTTATTTATACAAAATGGTTAAAGTTTGTTATAGCAAACTCTAACTGCCTCTAACTACTTTACAGTTACATTACTATCTCTCTTATATCTATATAACTCTTTCTCTCTCTCTCTTGTTGCTTCAAATCTCATGGCTTCTGTTATGGCTTAGGTAGCTTATCAGTTATTTTGGTGATCCTGATGCGAATGCTCTAACTAGTCTTACAACACAAGAAATATATAAAAATTTATGAAACATGAGACACTTTTACTAAATACATTTCTTATTAAAATTAATATATATTTTTTAATTATTTTACCTACTGTTGAGCCACTTTTTAATATTTGCCTTCTATATTTTCTAGGCACACAATATAATGTTAAATTTAATTAATAAAAAAAAGGCATCCCTATTTTTACTCCATTTTGTTCCAAATACACCTATTTCTTTATTTTTATTATACATAGAAATATTTGGAGCAAAATGGAGTGAAAATAGTAACTATGTGTAATAAGCACAAAAAAAAACTATATTTAGAGTAAAGTATAATCCAAATAGCGGCTCCCTAAACAAAATCACAATGTGTGTTTAGAAAAATAGAGTTTTGGAATGGTAAATCCAATAATTTGTTCCAATTTCATAAAATATATGAATAAAAATAAATGTTGATACCGCATTTTGTTCGGCTTTTTAAGGTAATCCAACAACATGCACCTAATTTTATTAAAAATATTAAAAAATATAATTTTAAATTCACTAATATGTGTAAGATATTAAAATATATTTGTAGTATAAATTTTATTCTATTTTGACTCTATTAATAAAACAGACATATATTTCATTTAGAAACACAATATTATTATAAATAAATAAACAAATCTGAAATACTAAAGTCGTGATAGAATTCATTATATCAAAATATGTGTTGACATTTTATTTTTATCAATCTTAAAAAAAATAGTAAATAAGTAAATAATAAATAAAAAAATAAACAAATAAATAAAAATATAAAAGTAACATAAAAACAAGAAATAAATAAATTAAAAGAAACAAAAACAATAGCAATAGACAAATAATAACAAAATAAACAAAGGAAAAGAAAAAGAATAAGGGGATTTACGTGTAAATTGTAATAGTTAGATTTATTATCTAATAAGTCCTTTGATAATTAATAGTATTTTTCATCAAACATTATTTAAAAACGTCACTAATTGTTAATTTTTAGTTACAATTTGAAAATTTTGTCAAAAAAATGTCAATAATTCTAAATTTTAGCGATAGTTTAAAAAAATTGTCACAAAAAAATCATTAATTTTCAACTTTCAGCTACAATTTAAAAAATTCGTTTTAGAAAAATGTCACTAATTATAAGTTTTAGCGATAATTTATAAAAATTTTGACAAAAAAAAAGTCATTAATTGTCAATTTTTAACGACATATGTAAAAAAAAAAAATTTGTTACAAAAATTTATTTTTAGCAACGATTTTATAAGAATTGTTTTCAATAAAACTTGATGAGAAATAAATTCAGCTATTAAATCCTATTGATAGTTTACCCTAGAGATAGCCCTTAACAAGATATATATAATTTTTACACACAAATTATCTAAAATAATGTGACTAATTGTAATTTAAAAAATCAAACCGTCACATCAGTTAAGTAAAATTACTCTTTGTCCCCCTTAAAGTTATGCCACATTTTCACTTTAACCTTTAAAGCTATTTATTTATGTTCACTTTGACTCTTCTTGTTTCAATTTTTTTTTGGAAAATGTTTGGTAGCTCAAATTTTTGTGGCTCAAATGGCTCAAATCTGTCAAAACGACGTCGTTTTACACTCAAAATCTGTCAAAACGACGTCGTTTTGACAGATTTGAGCCATTTGAGCCACAAAAATTTGAGCTACCTAGCATTGTCGTTTTTTTTTTAATTTACTTCAAATATTAATTTATATTTAAAATTAAATAGAAAAATATCGTAATAATTATCACATAATATAAAAAATATATTATTATATTATAATTTAAATTTATATCAAATGTGTGAATCATACATAATAAAATATTTTTATGTCACTCAACTATTAATAAGTGCACTGAATAATAAATTTATTTTATTTTTTATACATATTTGTCCAAGAAACCATTCCACCGTTAAATCTTTGCATAACCTAACTCTCTCTTTCTCATCTTATCATTCTCAGCCCTATTTGGCATAACCTATATATAAGTACACCTATTTAGATAAGTACCTGTGAAAAAGGAGGTTTGGAAATACTCTTCGATCTAGATAGACGCTCTTAATCCTTTGGTTACTATTTGAAAAAGGAATGAACACTCCGGTCGGGGGTGCTGAAATTAGCACTCCGACGGGCAAGTCAATATTTTCTCAAATCTTACTTTTATTACAAGTTATCTCTATTTCTTTTGCATATCTTTCTTTGGCTGACATTCCTCCCTTCTTATATTACGTCTAGGCCCACTGATTGAGCCCACTCTTGACCTTGCATATAATTATCTAATCGGCCTTCTAGTTGAGTGTGTTGGCTCCCGTTTGGCTCCTTATATGGTCGATTCATATACTCGGCTTCATGGGCCTCTGGTTAGGGCCGAATTGTCTTCGGCCTGATGTCTTAATCGGACTGCTCGGCCTTTCTTCCTCATTGATTAAATTCGACCTCCACAATTGCCCACCGAACATCCGACTAATACCAGTTAGTCGGCATGTTTGGTTTTGCGTATTGAAAGTCAAAAATACGACGCTCGCACTTCTTCCAATACCCCAATACCAAAACATTAGAATGAACACGATTTAGAAATTATTATAACTTCCCGTCTCTTTCGTACGTGTTGCTCATTTAATGCGATTTGAAACCGCATTGTCCCTTCGAATATTTTAAGAATGTGTAAGGCTTTCAAGTTGTCCCACTATATTATCTCTTCTCCACGACCTCTGCGATTTTTGTCAGCTTCCCATTGTCCTTCTCTCGCTGACCTGTAAGTTCTCCTCCTCTTTATATTTCTTCCTCATTCCAGCTCTCATTTTCTTGTTTGTTTTTAGTTAGCATATTTTCTATTCCGATTTGAATGGCGAAACACTTGAAAGCTCTCCTTTCTGCGGACTGTGTTTCCACCTTCCGTCGCCATTTCTCAATTCCAGATAACGTCCATCTGTCACTCGTGGCGGACAGTGTAGTTGACATGAAGAGGATTGATGCGAGTACGATGATCTTTCCCCTCCTGTCAATCGCTTAGCGTGAAGTCCGTTTTAGGACCGTTGTTCGCTATTAGGGTTTACTCCCGAATGTAAATTTTTACCGAATTATAATGGGTGTAATAGAATTAAATCACCGACTTAGGATTAACCTAGGAATCCCTACTATTCAGCACTGTTATGCCTTAGCGAAATCTTCTGGTTGGCAGGGACGTTACTTTCTCAGGGCCAATGACACAGATCACAATTTGGTGACTATGCTTGCCAGCTCTGGTAAGCGTGTCGACGACGTCATGACCTGTAACAACCCTCATACTGTTTACCGATTAATGACTGATTATGACTGATAATTGGACTGATTAAAGTATTGAACTGACTGACTGGAATCTGGAATTAATTGACTGAGTCTATTTGTTTAATTGTGCATCTATCTGTTTGATTGATTATTTGATCTGTTCATGTTTTACGTTTAAACTGCTAATTGAAGGCCTTGTCGGCGGCCGAACCGGGATTTGATTGATGTTTTAGGATCCTCATAATTAATGTGATTTTATGGTATAATTATCTGAAAACTTATTAGGTATGATTAAATTATATTAATGGTGTTAAATTACATGAACTGGACTTATTCCCAAATTGCCACCCTTAGTGGCCCACTCAATATAACACATTAGAGCCCTTGCATGCTTGAATCATGAATCAAAACATTTCATTAGTTCCTTCTCCTTGTTCAACCGGCCTTAGAGAGAGAGGAAGGGAGAGAGTTGAATTGTTCTAGTGAATTGGCTTGAATTGCTTGGAATTGAAGTGCAAATTGTCAAATTGGACACCTAAACCTTGAACACAAGACTAAGGTAGGACATTCATCTTCTTGTTGTTGTCATAGACTTGATTCTTGCATGATTCATGCTTCATTTGTAGAGTTAAGCCATGTTTTAGTTCATACATGTAGGATTAGAACATAATTCATGTATGCATGTTTGAATTGATGAGTTTGAGTTGAATCCATGGTGAAATGGAACATGCATGTTCATAATTTTGTAATGGTCCATGTTTTCAACTTGTTTTTGGATCAATTGGCTCCTTAGAGCATCAGATTGGAACTTTCAAATGATTTGAATTCATGCATGTTTGCGTGTTCATATTGTTCATGAAATTGGTTTGAAATTGAGTTTGAATTAAACACCCTTGGGCCTTGATTTCTCAAAATTGAGCTTTGAACTAGGATATTCTATGTGTTTATAAATGTTTTCCAGAAAATGGGCCCAAGAGGATTGGTTTTGATGCATTTGAATGTGAGTTTGAGCTTGGAGGTGCAATCTGGAATTCCCAGATTCTGCACTTCCGCTCGAGCGGGGGAAGTGCCGCTCGAGCGTGGAATCCGAGCATCCAGTATCTCTGCACTGTTTTACAGTCCGCTCGAGCGGAGGATTGGGCGCTCAAGCGGAGTCATGTCTCAAGCTCAAGCAGGCGTCGAGCGGAGATTTCACCCATCCAGTACTTTTACAGTACGCTCGAGCGGGACTCTGTTTTTCTGAAAATCTTGAAACAGTCTTCTGATCACATCTTTGCATCCTCATTCCATTCTAAGCATTCTTAGGCCTAGTTTAAGACATCTTGTTGAGGATAGATGTAGAACACACCGAGGCATTAGGGGTTAAATTATGTTATCTCCCAACTGTGTAGCTTAGTGTGTGTTCAATTTGTTAACTGTCTAGGGTTGGCGACTGGGGAGGCGCGCTCTAGCATACTATAGCCCAAACTCTGTGAGTAACAACTGTGTAAAGATATGTTCAAAATGATTATCTTCTGAACAATTGAACTGTACTGCTTTCTGAACTGTTACTGTTAATTGAATGAATGTATGTCCTCTATTCTGAACTGTATTGTGGCATCCTTAGCAACTACTGTTACTGACTGTTACTGTTACAGAGATCTCTGTCGGTTTCCTCGTGGAACCACTACTGTTTACTGATTGATGGCCATCATTACTGCTCGGTCTTTAAGACCTACTGTTTACTGCTATGCTAATGGATGTACCACATATGACTGAATAACTGTTCTGACTGAAAGACTGAAGTATTGTTTAATGAACTGATTTCATTACTGTAAGGACATTTCATTCATAACCCCTTTACGCATTATGTTATTCACTGGGCTTTATCTTACTGTTTATATATATATGTAGGTGCTCAGCCGCCAGATCGGAGCTAGGAGCGTGGGTTAGACTCCAGTTTTGTCAAGCCAGCCTTTGTGCCTCACTGCGAGGTTCTGAGTTCCCATGCTATGGCTTTGGGGTGTCTTGTTTTTCCCCCGTCTGTCTCCGTACTGTTTGGTTTACTGTATAGACTGTCAGCTACTAACTGTACTGTTATCAAGGGATTTGGTCCATGTACTGTGTGACTGTAAATTTTGTATAGACTGTACTGTTTGTATATGTGAATGCTTGAAAAATCTTTTTGGCATACAGACTGTCACAGCTCAATGGACATTATTTATTTACTGTTTTGGCTTCCGCCAGGCCCTATACTCTGTTTTACTATACTACTGTTCTGCAGGCCTTCGGTAATCTCGGATTACTGGCCGGTTACGGTGCTAAACCCATAGGGCTGGGTTTGGGTCGTGACATGACCGTTGTCCAAGTCAATTGGAAATTCGACGAAGGCGAAGATCACCTAGACCTTGTGCCTAGACAAAAAAGTGAACCAAGTGGCCATACAAACCCATTTCTCTTTCATTTGCTCACTTCTATAGGTTTATTTGGCTTCTATTCCATGTACTTATCTTTTCGTTTGTACAGGTAACGATCTGAAAAAAGCACTCACTTCGGCCAACAACGTTGTGCTTGAGCAAGTCAAAACTGCACTTAAATTCTTCGGTCGTCCAAACCTTCAAAAGTAATGTGCTACTGCAATACGACCCAATATATTTGACTTTTTTTACTACTGATCATATCCCAATTCCATGGAGTGAACAGCATCTCACGACACTCATCTTCCCAAACTTCAAGAGCCTTAAAGACATCGGCCTTGAGTGTTTAGATTCAGACCCAAGCGATGAAGTCGGTGATCGGGTCGCTGAGCAGCCAAGCCAGTCTAACTCAGACGGGTCTGAAGGTCGCTTGGGGAAGGAAGTTGACAGAACTCTTAATTTGGCCTTTAAAGAAGTCAGCTTTGACCTCTCATCCACCTCAAGCCGAATTGAAACATCTTCGTTAGAAGACGACATTTTCATCAATCTAGGAGACTTACCCGGCATAGATCCTAAGAACATGGCTGGGGAATCACTCGTACAAATGGCTAGAAAGAAAAATGTCAAAAAGATGGCAGCCCGAAGGAGGGTCGAAACAACTAGATCAGTACCCCCACTGTCTGTTCCTGTTAAGGAAACAGAATGAGAAACTGTTGCGGTTGACTCGGTTGTTGAACAACAATCGGGCGATTTAGGCGCTGAACAAAGAGGGGAGAAACGCCACGCTGAGATAGAGGCCAAGTCTTCTGAAGAGTTAACTGATAAACGGCCTCGAATAGAAGAGTCTTAAGACTTGGCGACGCCGTTTATCATCCAACCTAGAATGAAGAATGCGTTGGTTTCGGCCGATGCGTCGGCAGTGGAAGATCCCGTCGTGGCCCTAAGCATGGCTTCGTCGATTTCCTTGTCGATGGACAAGGCTGCGTTCCGTGTAGAGCCAGACGTGATTTCAATAGCATTAGCTACGCAGTCGGCGATGTTAGTACGTAATTGGGAAACTCTTACTTCCAGTTTCTTTTATATGCCAACTAACTTACCCTTGTCTTGTTTGAGGCAGGGTAGAATCGCAGAAATTGGTTGTCGTCACTATGACGCTGTAGACGTTCCCGAACGTCCCACGAGGGAATCCCATTTTGTTCATTTGGGCTCACTACAGTTCAGGACTCAATGTCACGATCCTGTATCTAATCTCGCAGAGTGCAATGCAAGACCGATGAATCATCAAAGAGTCCAAATCTGACAAATCGTTTTTGAAAATTTGATTTTTAGAAAGAAGTGCCAAACATGGACTGCTTTGCCAGATACATAGTCGCTTTATTTTTTGGAGAATTTAGGAAATCCTGACTCGTTACCTAAGGCCACGTGTCCGTCATCACCAAAGTTGTCTCGGCTCGGGAACTTGGGTACGATTGGGGAAGGTCACTTCGTGAGCACCCCCGCTCGCCCGATCAAGGATCGGCCTCTACTAACCATGATATCGAGTTTTGAAAACATTATGTGCTCTTATTCCGGTTATTAGCCTAGAATTACTATGTGATGTGCACAGCATACAAGTATAGACTAGATTGCCTAAGTTGGAACAAAACATCGCATCTCCGTTTGTTTTAAAGATGGATTGAAGTTTGCTACTCACAAGTAGGTAAAACACAAGTTTCGACGAATTATTCCAACTCAAGCAACCCAACCTTCACCCGCAGGCATTCAGGCAGTTATATCACATAAGCACATAGCCTCATGGTAAGCATGCTATCATGGCAGTCACTCACACACATGCAAGGATGCTAAAACATAAACACTTACCGAGTACTCCAAGCCAAAAAAGAAGCTAATTAGAAATCATGCATGAATCCTAACTATGCTAAGAATGCCTAATCCAACACATACAAGAATGAAACTAAGATAGGCTCGGCTATTCTAAGATGGCATATGAGATGCTACAGGTAACATGTATCCAACTTGAAATTAAAATACGATGCAGTTAAATTGATACGCCAAGCCCGGTGCATGCAATACAAATGAATGAATGCAAACATGCGAACATATAGATGCTAATTGAAATATGCCCCAAAATTAACCATCATAAGTAGATAAATAAAAGGGAGAAAGACGTGTGGTTGGAAGACATACATCACACGTACGCACACTTATTACAACATTGCCCTCCTCGGAGGGTCCGAATAAATAATACAGACCGAATAAATAATTAACTACTCTAGCTAATTAAATATTACAAAACCCTAATTAATTAACAAATTAACTAAGAAACGAAATAAACTTGTATGCAGATCTATGGACCGCCTCAACTCTGTTCTGAATGATGAAAGATGCATGCATGCTCGAGTCGCCTTGTCGAGAAATTCCTCGTGATGCCCCGATTTGCCTCTGTTTGTAATTGATCCCGGAATATTGTACAAAGCTCTTAGAAGGCTGCTGGTTTCTGGTTTGCTGCAACAGAGAACAAGAAAGGGGCATGGCAAAGAATTTTCAACACATGTGCGCACGACCATTCTCCCCGTCATTGCACAAGCTCTAGGGAGCCCCAATATGCTTGCAAATATAGCTAACATATGAAGCAAAATAAAGCTAAAAAGGGGGAAAATGTGTGTTACCCTTGTAGCCAAGAACTCCAGCAACTTCTAGACCAAAACAGCAAACCTTCAACCTCTGAAAATGGCCTCCAAGATGTTTAGAGTGATGGTGGAGGGGTTAGGCTAGGCGGTGGTATGCAATAGGCCAAGAACAAACACTTTCTAGGCCTAAAGTATAGAGATATAGAGAGATATAAGCTTGGAGCCTTCAAACAAAATTTGAACCCTTGCAATGGAGAGGGAGGGCTTCCTTTATAGACCAAGGAGACCAAAGCTTCTCCAAGAAGCAAGGCCAAAGATCCTTTATACACGTGTATGGAGGATCCAGTCTGTGCCCTCCAGCTGGCACAGCTGGAACCAACTCATAGAGACAAAGCTGCAAGTGGTCGGCCATCCCCTATGATGAAGCCCCAGAAGTTAGCTTTCCAATGGCGCCACCCTTGGATTAAAATTCCAACTGTGCAAAAAGTTATGCTTGTTTTGGTGAAGCCACGCAGATTCGGTCCAACCGAATTGATGCCCTACTTCAACTAACTATATCTCCCCCATCTGGACTTGGCTTTAGGAGATTCTTGAGCGTAAAATGAAGCCTCGTAAGTCTTCTTTCTAACGATGGTGGCCTTATAGCTTAAATCCAAATGTATAGATAGATAAGCCTGATTTAGCGAGGACCGCTCGACTTTCTCTCTTAACGGTTCATACCATTTTCTTCCCCAACTGGGTTTCTTCCCTCTTTTCTTCTTTTCCTCAACTCCAAACCCCTAAACAAGGTGTTTTGAAAGATTTTTCAAAGATTTCAACTCTCTTTCATTTATTTCCACTTCGTCCTTGCTTGGTTTACCGAAAAGTGCAACATTTAACGAAATGCGAGCGTCGGAACATCGTAGGAACTTTATTTTCAAAACATTTTGAAAGAGAGGATTTCAAGGTCTAAAATTTTTCGATCAAGATAGTTTTGGTCCAAAAGGAGTATGAAGTTGAGATTTGACTCTCTCCTTGCCAAAGAAACTGAACCTTTACCCTGCACACCTTCATCACCAAGTAAACCATCAGTAGCGCCCACGTCTTAAGGGCGGTCAAAAATGGGGTGTCTACAGACGCCGTTGAGCAAATTGACGTACTTAAAGCTGAGATTAAAATCAAAAAGGGAAAAGCTAAAGAAGCACTAGCCGAGTTGACAATGACGTCTCTTAGAGCCGAGTCTGAGGCCAAAAAGGCAGAAGAGGAGTGAGCGAGGGCCAACACTAAAGAAAAAAAGGCCAGACACGCCGATTTACTCCGGGTGGCCGCCGAGGAAAAGGCAAATATGAGTGACGATGCGCTGAAGTTGGCCAAAGAGGCAATCACGAAACTAGAGGCCAATTTGGAAGAATCAAAGAAGGTGAAAAAACTCGCCAAGTCAAAGATTTCCAAGGTGTTCGATGCCGGAGAGAACGTGGCCATGGAGAAGTACCTGGAGAAGGTATTGAAGTTTGAGAATTGAGGCTTCAAACGTGGCTGGCTTAAAGCCCTGGCGGCCGCCAGTGAGACATTGGAGCAGCCGATTCCATATGAGCAGCTGGAGGTTAAGCCGTTGGAGTTTGACCTTGAAGAATAAATATTGTGTTAGTGTAATTTTGCTTCATGTTAGGTATCCTGTGTATGTAGTTTTTATAGGTTTTGCTCATTTTGTTTAGAGGTCATTTGTAGGGCAGTTTTCATGTATAAAGTGATAGTTGTTTGTACTCAGTTTATTAATGAAAATCGCTTTTTTATCTCTGTTCTATATTTACTAATGCAAATTAGTGGCTAAGTAGGACAATGTAGCGTAATCCAACACTAAATCAACCCTTGCTCTATTTGGACATGTCGTTCCAGAGCCGACTAAAACAAATGGCCCAATGCTAAGCTTGTCTAGCCAAGTGGGGCAGTGTATCATGATTCGGCTATAACATGAGTTGCCGAATAGTTTCATATATCTGCCCTTATCCCATTTGGACATGTTGTTCCAAAGTCGACTAACACATATGGCCCAATGCTAAGCTCGTCTGGCCAAGCGGGGCAGTGTATCATGATTCAGCTATAACATAAGTTGCCAAATAGATTCATATATCTGCCATTGCCCCATTTGGACATGTCGTTCCAGAGCCGACTAAACCATATGGCCCAATGCTAAGCTCATCTGGCCAAGTGGTGCAGTGTATCGTGATTCGCCTCTAACATAAATTGCCGAATAGATTCATATATCTGTCTTTGCCTCATTTGGACATGTCGTTCCAGAGCCGACTAAAACAAATGGCCCAATGCTAAGCTCGTCTGGCCAAGTGGGGCAGTGTATCGTGATTCGGCTATAACATAAGTTGTCGAATAGATTCATATATCTGTCCTTGCCCCATTTGGACATGTCGTTCCAGAGCCGACTAAAACATATGGCCCAATGCAAAGATCGTCTGGCCAAATGGGGCGAACGTCGTACCAACGTGAGGTTAGCTGTGGGGCACATCGGAAATGGTGCATCCGTAATTAATGAACGAGGTACCTAGTACTTAAGAGGTCTCAGGCATCGTGGAACAGATCTGGCACAAACGACGAAAGGGGTAGTCGATAATTTGAAAACGAGCAGAAACTTGAGTGTGGACAGTGGTCGTGAGTGGGGCCATAGATGTCTCAAAGATTATTTTTCAATAGTAAAGGAGAAAGACGGAGCTTAGCGAAGATGGACACTAAAATGCATCACCCTACTGGAGGCGAAGCTTAAAGAACAAGAAACATGACAGTGGAGAGAAGAGAGAGACATTGGTCACCCAGACATTAAAGTAGGTCTCCCAAAAGAGATGAAGTAGTGAAGTCCCCCAGAAATGGAGCGCAACAACGAGGGGGTTCAAAGACTGCGAGTGGGCATACCGCTGCACAAAGTGAGCCAAGTAGACCGCCACGCCCGCTGAGCTTTTCGGTCTTTATTAGGAACAAATCGATGATCGAAACGGACTTAATAGTCTGTGATCCTAACATGGCGGTGGAATTCACGCGGAAAATATTTCCACCAGAAATGCAGTAATCGCTTGTTAGCTAGGGCGATTACGAGGTTTTTCGGGAAGGTATACATGGGGAGATCCGAGGACTTTATAGCGCATATGAAGTCGACATGTGCCTACGCGGGGCAAAAAAGGAGATCGAGTAGAAGAATGGGTGCATTCGAGATTTAGAGCACCGCGCAGAAAGGGCAAAGACTAAGCTAAAAAAGGCCAAAGCGGCTGAGACGCAGTCAGCATGTGCCACAAACCCAGTTGTTACAAACAGAGTTAACCAGCTCCTGTTGGATCATGCTATGGCTGATAGGGAAACGACAAACATGTTCGCCAAAGAGGCGATAAGAACAAGGGCTATGAATAAGGTTTTTTTGACGACCAAAACATCAGCATTGAAAAGACTAAGGAAAAGTTGGCAGAAAACGTTTGTCAATGTGAGAACCGTGGCTTTAAGCACCGATGGGTTAGGGCTTTACGACCCGTGGGCGTCGACTCGGCGTCTCCGTTATACAAAGATTACAAGTTTTCCTTCGAGGTTTTTGATGTTGAAAAGACGGACGACAAGGAGGAAGGTGTCGAACCGGAGAAAGCCAAAATAACGAGAAACCATGTATTGTACTTTATAATCTAGTGGGACTCATGTATTAGCAAGGGGAAGTCATATTGGTTGAAATAAATATTCATTGTTCTTGCGTCTTATCAATCATTGCATTTTTGTGTTCCAATGCTATTCTATTGTCCTTAGGTTATATCTTTTGAACCGTGTGTTCATTAGCTCTCGTAAACTGACTGCTCTGTTTAGGCAATGCACCTATTTGAAAACGCTTCAAGCTGGTGCTTCGAATCCAGCATCTTAGTTATGGCCAATCGTGATATCCACGAAGGGCGCTCCGAATCTGGAGGCTTATTCGGCCCAAACGTGAACATGCACGAAGGCCGTTCTAAGTTCAGAGTCTTAGTTATGGCCAATCGTGATATCTACGAAGGGCGCTCCAAATTCGGAGGCTTATTTGGCCCAAACATGAACATGCACAAAAGGCGCTCCGAATCTAGAGTCTTAATTATGGCCAGTCGTGATATCGACGAAGGGCACTCCAAATTCGGAGGCTTATTCTTTCCAAACGTGAACATGCACGAAGGGCGCTCCGAATCTAGAGTCTTAATTATAACCAATCGTGATATCCACGAAAGGCGCTCCGAATTCGGAGGCTTATTTGGTCCAAACGCAAATATGCACGAAGGGCGCTCCGAATCTAGAGTCTTAATTATGACCAATCGTGATATCCACGAAGGGCGTTCCAATTCGGATGCTTATTCGGCCCAAACGTGAACATGCATGAAGGGCGCTCCGAATCCAAAGTCTTAATTATGGCCAATTGTGATATCCATGAAGGATGCTCCGAATTCAGAGGCTTATTCGGCCCAAGCATGAACATGTATGAAGGGCGTTCCAAATCCGGAGTCTTAATTATGGCCAATCGTGATATCCACGGAAAGCGCTCCGAATTCAGAGGCTTATTCAACCCAAGCATGAACATGCACGAAGGGCGCTCCGAATCCAGAGTCTTAATTATGGCCAATCATAATATCCACGAAGGGCGCTTTGAATTCGGAGGCTTATTCAGCCTAAACGTGAACATGCACAAAGGGCGCTCCTGATTCAGAAGCTTTTTCATCATTTAACCAGTTTTAACGAGACAACGATAAAAAATGCATACTACATTGCGAAATATGTAGATGCGTACATGTTAATATAGCAGCAAAAATAAAAAACAAATTGGCATGTCGTACAAGTTTAGCTTAATGATAAAATTTACGCAAATGTGTTGAATTCCAGGGGTGTGGTAAACTTCTGCCAGCCATGTCTGAAAGCTGATACGTCCTTGTTCCAGCAATCGAATAAATCTGGTAAGGACCGTCCATGTTGGGGCCTAATTTACCATCTTCCGGATTCCTATTAGCAGGAAACACTTTTTTGAGGACCAGTTCTCCAAGTGTATAACAATGCACTTGTACACGTTGGTTATACAACTTGGTGAGCTACTGTTGATATCTGCCATGAACGCAAGAGCGCGATCTCGGCGTTCTTCAATCAAAGTCAGATATAAGGCCAACATCATGTCATTACGCCACATGTTGAAAACCTTGGGTTTCAAAGTGGGCAGGCTAATTTCAAGAGGGATAATAGCCTGTGTCCCAAAGCACAAAGCAAACGGCGTTTCTCTAGTAGACCACCTCGAAGTGGTGCGATGAGCCCACAGCACGCTAAGCAACTCCTCAACCCACTTGCCATTAGCCTTCTCTAATCGTTTCCTGATGCCATCCAGGATCACTTTATTGGAGGCCTCAGCCTGACCGTTGCTTTGCGGGTACACTGGTGAAGAAAAGTAGGGCTGAATACCTTATGTATGGCATAACTCCCGATAAACGCCACAATCGAATTGAGTGTCGTTGTCGGATACAAGGGCTCTCAGTATGTCGAATCGAGTTATAATGTTTTTCCATACAAAGCATTTAACATCGACATCTCGAATATGTGTTAATGCCTCTGCTTCGACCCACTTTGTAAAATAATCTGTTGCGATGATCAGGAATCGTTTGTTTCTCGGAGCCCACGGTAATGGTCCGACGATATCAAGTCCCCATTGGGTGAACGGCCGAGGACTAGTAATGGAATTTAATTCTTCAACAGGTAGATGAGTTAATAGGGAAAACTTTTGGCATTGTTCACATTTCTTCAGTAGTTCTCGGCATCAGTATGCATAGTCATCCAATAATACCCTTGCGTTACGGCTCGATGGACCAATGAGCGTCCTCCAAAATGGGCACCACAACTACCTTCATGTATTTCAGCCAAGAATTCCTCAACTTGGTCTGGATGAACACATTCCAGATACAGCCTAGAGAGAGATTTTTTATAAAGCTTTCCCTTCGGATACAGAAAAAATCGCAAGGCTTTATTCCGTAATTTGTAGGATTCTTTCTTATCTATTGGGAGTTGTTCTGACCAAATCGGTCGTGGCTCAATGATGTTAATCCAAACTGGTTCAAAAGAGGCGATGCTCAGCTCTGGGATGAACCCTACTTCGATTGTTCGTTTGATTTCTAAGTTAATAGCAGAAGCTAGGTAAGCAAGGGCATCTACATGCGTGTTCTGATCTCGGGTTATCTGATTCAATTCGTGATGGTTGAATTTTGTGAGCAAGGAATTTATCATTTTCATGTAGGCTGCCATGCGGCCATTTTTAGCTGCATATTCCATTTTCAACTGGTTGATGACTAACTTCGAGTCACAGAAAACATGTAACTGTCGTGCACTAAGTTGAAGTGCGTTACGAAGGTCGGTTAGCAATGCTTCATATTCAGCCTCGTTATTTGATGTATCGAAGCCCAGTTTGACTATCTGCTCGATTATTGCCCTTTAGGGGTCATGATTACTACATCTGCCCCGCTACCACGTTAGTTGGATGATTCGTCACAATACATTTATCAAATGTCTCCAACATATATTCGCCAGTCGGGTTTAGGTTGAAGGTGGGCTTGATCGGACTTCAAGTCGGCATGGCATACCGTGAACTCGGCTACAAAGTCAGCGAGCACCTGTCCCTTAATGGCCGTTCTGGGCAAAAATTGGATATCATTGTAACAACGCGAAAATTTAAGTTGTCCCTTAAATTTTATATTAGTATTATTTAATTATAAATGAGAATAATAACAATAATAATAATAATGATAGTAATAGTAAAATAAAATAATTAATTTCATGATGGTATGCAATAAAGTATAATTTAACTTACTTTAAGAGTTATTGTACAATTATTCTATTAACTAGGGTCAATGTAGAATTAAGCTAATACTTGTTGTAGATAAAGCTCAGATAAGCTCAAAAGAAAAGAAAAATAAAAAAAAAGAGATCAATGGATAAGGGAGCCGTGGATAAGCATGCAATTAAGTGAATTAAATGGAGGGCCATGTGGTTACGAGGGCAACAAGTGCATTGAATCAAAAGGGGTGGGAAGCACCTATAAAAAGGTGCCACAAATAAGAAATGAGAAGGGAAGGAAAAGGGAAGAAATACTAGAAGTAAAGAAGAAAGAGTGAGGTATTAATTTTAAGGTGAGTTATATTATAACTTGAGTCACCATAATATATTTTACGTATATTTTGAGTTACTATAATTTGTTTTACGCAATTTATGTTTCATAAATTATATTAATATTTCAATTACGTGGATTGTTTTTTGACCCATATTTACTTAAATGGAAATCCATGGATATGTTTGTTTAAATTTTAGAAAGTATTTGACAATGACCTTGTAAACAATTTTTTTCTATAAGTACCACCGCGAGAGTCCCACGCCTTGGGAAACTTAAATAAACCATTGGCTTCTAATTGGTCACCTTGTGACCCTTTGTCTGTCATGGATCTACTGACACTTTGATTTCTAGTGTGGAGCAAAGTGCTGTACGGAGTTAAGTGCTACACTATTGTGGGAGCCACCTCTAGAGTTCGTATGAGCCACCTCTTGAGTCCATACATCTGTTATGTTCTGTACTGTAGTTATAATCATTTTGTTTATATGATTTCTATATTATACGTATCAAGCTCTGTTTAGCCCAATAATTATCCATGGTGATTTTTATGTCATTATGCTCTTAGTATAATATTTCTCACTCTGTCATATGCTTATAGTTGTTTACCAATTTTCAGGAAACAATGCAATTCAGAAATAGCTTTTGGAGAGTCTTAGACGCGGGGCTGCGAAATAGACACACATAGCACTTTTATAGTATTTTTATATGTAAATATCGACCTTTTTGGTCAATAAATTTTGTTATAAAAGTAGAAGCTCCAATAATTATTTTGGTACCCTCACTTAAATATTATTTTTGCTCTGGTTTATTTATTTGTTCAAGAATTGGCCGGGGGTAACTTCAGTTGCTGGCCATCACGATACTTAACCCTTGGGTACGGGGAGCCGGTCATGACAATCATATTGGCCGAGTTCCAAAGCCTATTTAGAGACTCGCCCCGATGCTTCCGCGCTACGAAGGGCTGATCGGAGAGGATAGTTCGTTAATACCCCTATGGTATGAGCCTGAAAATAATGTATCAACTTTCTTGCAACCACTACGAGAGCAAGGATGAACTTTTCCAGTGGTAGGTATCGTATTTCGGCGTCGACCATTGCCTTGCTTACATAGTAAATTGGTCGTTGCTTCCCTAATTCTTCCTTTAGTAACACGGCGCTGACTGTCCGGTCAAATATCGCCAGATACATGATGAGCTGATCGCCTGGCGATGGGGTTGCCAAGAGTGGTGCTGAACGGAGATAAGTTTTCAAGCTGTCCAGCGCGGCCTCGCACTCAGGGTTCCATTCGAATGCTTTGCCACGTGTGTGAAAAAATGGTTGGTAGCGATCTAAGGAACGGCTGATAAACCTATTCAGGGCGGCGGCCATTCCCATTAACTTCTGAACTTCTTTGATCGACTGAAGGGAGCCGAGTTCTAGAATTGCTGTGATTTGCCTCGAGTTGGCCTCTATTCTACGATGGTTGACAATATAGCCAAGAAATTTTCCAAATTCGATGTCGAGTACACATTTCGAGGCGTTCAGTTTCATTTTATACTTTCAGAGAATATCGAAGGTGTCATGACCCAAACTTGCCCCTATGGATTAAGGTCATAACTGGCTAGTAATCAAGAGATTACCTACGGCCTCAAACCAGATTGGATATATTTTAACTGAGTTAAGGGGCTAAAACGGAAGCAAACTTGAAACTTTTGTCCATAGGGCTGTGCTTACATGGCACATCATAACATTTCGCATATATTCATTAATAACTCACATCAAAGGAAGTCAACACATGAGCTTTACACAACAGGATCATTCAAGTCATAGTCAGCCAAACCAAAAGCTTATGTACAAAGGTGGTCCAAAGTTTTCGCTAACATAGCAAAAATATAACAAAAGAACAAAAGGGCAAAACAAGTCTCGTGCATGAGACGTATGGGCTGACTCCTCAAAACTTTGACTGTTTCTCACATACTTCACTAGGGCTGAGTTTGGACATCTCTTGGCTCACCTACAGACACATGAATGAGAGTGAGCGAAAGCCCAGTGAATAATATCAAATAAAGAAGATACATGAATGAAATTTGAAGTAGATGCATCGGACGGCCTTAGGCCCAGTTCATGTTTTTATCTAACGTATCAACGACTACAAATCCAGACGTATCAAATGGCTTCAGGCCCAATTCATTCGTATGAAATGGCCTTTGGCCCATTCATTCATATCAAACGGCCTTCGGCCCAATCATTCATGTCCGACGGCCTTTGGCCCAATTATTCATGTCCGATGGCCTTTGGCCCAATCATTCATATCCAACGGCCTTTGGCCCAATCATATGGCATAGCAAATATTGTCCACCTTTCAGATTAACAAGCTTACGAAACTCAAATAGGAGTAAATAATTGGACAAATAGCATACTTCAAGATATCTTTATTAAGATATACTCACAGTGTTTTGCCAGTGGATTCGTCCTTATGCTCGACCCTACATAATACATAACACATATCGGGTCACAAATGATTTAATCCATTCTTAACTCATACATTCCTCTTAGGCCTCTTTCTTATCTTCTTAGTCCATTCACAATGCTTAATGCATGCCTAAGAGTGCTTAGAAGTGGAAGAGAATGGAAACAAAACATAAAATCATCTTTACAAAATTTCTGAAACAGGGCTCCCCGCTCGAGCACAGTTTCTGCCGCTCGAGTGGACCCCTTTTGTCTGCCAAAGTGCTGGTTGCCTTATTTTTACTCTCGAGCGTGCCTTCAGACGCTCGAGCTGAGAGTCGAAACATGTCACTGACGCTCGAGCGTAACTCTCCCCGCTCGAGCGGACATCAATGTCTGCAAAAGTTCTGGGAACTAACATTTCACGCTCGAGAGGCAACGCTCCCGTTCGAGCGGACATGCCAAATTCTGAAATTTCTAGAACTGTTCTTGAAGCTCAAACTTGGTGTTCAAAGCCCTTAACTCATGATTTTGGTTCAAAAACATAGAAACACATTATATAATATGAGAATATAAGAACATGAGACCAATTTGTTCAAAATCATGGTCCTTTTCCCAAAATCATTTTGAGTTCTCTTCATGGCTCCAAAACATGTGCATTCAACTTCATACAAGCTTCATATCTCCATGGATCATCCATGCATGTCAATTATTGACTCCAATTCCACTTTAAATGGCACAAATGATGTTCAAAAACATGGAATCCATTAGGAATATGCATACATGTATGATTTGATGCTCAGTTCATCATATTCAACATGTTTCATGCTTGATTATGCAAATTCATGGCAATCCATGGCAATTCTATGTATGCATGTGCGTATAGACTTCAATCTCATCATGATCAATCCATTTTATGTTCTTGATTACCATTTAATCTTGAATTCACAAAAATCACAACTCAAACTCATGAATTTACTCACCTAGGAGCTCCAATCACCCAAATTATGGTTAATTCTTGAGTTGATCTTCAAGATCTTTAAGCTTCTTGTTCAATCCTTAACTTGAGCTCCCTCTCTCTCTCTATAATCGGCACAGACTCTCTCTCTAGAGGGAAATCTTAGCAAAAATGAGCTCAAAACCATAATATGAGACTATATAGGCCTTTATATAGGATAGCCTAATCAAATTTGATTTAGGCTAAGTAATAGAGCTTAATTTAATCGTTCTGAATCTAATTATTTCGTTTCGAATCAGTTTCCAATTAAATTTTACCATAGGCTCTAAAAATTATGCCAATCACAATAGCGTAGTCAATTTCAGTTCTTGTGACCGATAAGGCCTTCAATTTTCAGTTTATGACAGTAAGTTGAACAGATTTTTCCTACGATGAACAGATATGAAGCCAAAACCGCATATAATCATATAAATGGCACCTAAAATCATATTAAACACATAATCACAATCATAATTAAGATTAATTAGCATAATACGGAACAGGGTTATCACAGAAGGTCTCTGCTAAATCAGCTAGATGGGCGTGCTTTCCCTTGGATTTCACCACCATGTCATCGATGTATACTTACATGGTGCGGCCCGAGTTATTCCTTAAACATAGTGGTAACTAGCCTCTGGTAAGTTGCCCCTGCATTCTTCAGCCCGAAGGACATGACCTTGTAGCAATAGGTTCTCCTTGGGGTGAGGAATACGGTCTTTTCCTGATCCTCCGGATGCATAGCAATTTGGTGATAACTCCTGTACACATCCAAGAAGCTCATGCGCTGATGATGTGCCGTTGCGTCCACAAGTTGGTCAATTCTGGGAAGAGGAAAACAATCTTTAGGACAAGCCCTGTTCAAATCCGTGAAATCCACACAGACGTGCCAAGATCCATTCTTCTTCTTTACAACCACGGTATTGGACAACCACGTGGGCTAAGTTACTTCACGAATTACCCCAGCATCAAGCAACCTCTTAACTTCATCAACAACGGCCGATGCATGCTCCGCGGCTAACCGCCGACTTTTCTGAATGATTGGTTTGAATTTTGGATCGATGTTTAAACGATGCTGGGCCACGGCTGGATCCACTCCAGGCATTTCGTATAGTGTCCATGCAAACACGTCGAGGTTGCCGAGTAAGAAAGAAACCAACTCACGTCTGTCAACTTCATTCAGGGACGTGCCGATCATGAAGAATTTGTCAGGGTTCCCATTGATTTCGATCCGATCAAGATCTTTAGTTGCCTTCTTACTGGGGATTTTCCCAATGTCCTTGAGACTCTCTCGATCCAGTACTTCAATCGAGTTCACTTCCAGTTCTTTTGGCCTTTTTACAGCAGCAATAAGATAGCATGCCTGTACTGATTTCTAAGAGCCCCGAATCTACTCAATGCCATATTTAGTTGGAAAACAGAGTAGTTGATGGTAGGTGCTTGGCATAACTTGCATAATGTGCAACCAGGTCCTTCCCATGATAAGATTGCATAGTGACGGGAGTTTGACGACCAGAAATTCCACGTCGACTAATTTGGTACCCGCCCGTACTAGTAGTGTGATCCTGCCTAAGAGATGCTCGGGGTTGTTTGTCGTTGAAACTGAATAGTGGGTAATCGGCCGGTAATAAATCTGAATCAGTGAAGCCAAGTTTAATGAACGTCTTATAATACGTTATTTCTAAGGTGCTCTCCTAATCGATGAGAACACGCTCGATTGTGAATCTGTTCACGCATAGATCGACGACGAAAGAATCAGCGTGGGGGAGAGTTACTCCATCTAGGTCGGTGTTGTCGAAGTTGATCTTGCCAGTTTCATGGGGTTGTTTAGCTGGTGTGATTGGCTTGGACAGACTAGGTTGTAACTGAATTGTATGTACTTAGGCTGGCGACGGTAGACTATATGAATTCGGCCATAAAGCTATTGTGTTTGGTAGATTGTTCTTTCGAATATGTTGCGCCAGCCAGTCGTCTTGCACTAATTCCTTCAGGTGGTCCTTCAGTGCATAACAGCTGTTAGTGTCGTGGCCATGGTCCTTGTGATATTCGCACCACCTATCCCTTCTCCTAGTATTAGGGGGCCCCATCATCTTGGGTGGCTACTTACAAAACGAAAGATGCTAGTCTTTGGATAGGATCTTATTGATCGGCTCTGCCAATTCCGTATACTTCTTGTCCAAACATCTGGTGTGCCTGCTATCCACTTGATACTGTTCGTTCGAACGATGTGAACACTGCCCGTTTGATTGGCGAGAGTCACGCCGATTGTCTAAATTAGCCCAAGTCCGAGGTTCAGGGCTCCTTAGTGGCATGACGCTTATTGGTTGAACCAGACTAGATGAAGCCGATTTAGGGACCTTCTGTCTGGCCTTGACCCATAGGGAATTGTCTTCCACCTTACAGTACTCCTCAAACTTTTTCAGTAGTGCCTAGACTATTTTGGGACGTCGTCTGGTTAACGAACTGCAAAGAGGACTATCGGAGTGTAACCCCATCTTAAAGGTAGTAATGGCCATAGAATCATTGCAGGCATCATCCATCAAGTTGAAACACTCCTAATAACGCGCCAAATACTCACAGAGGGTCTCTTCTAGTTTAATTTACATCACCCAAAGAGAGTCGGCTTGCTTTGGCTGAACCTCGTTGGTGATGAATTTTGTCCTGAAGGATTTTTGGAGTTGATGAAAACTTTTTATTGACGCCGGCTCCAGTTTATAGTACAATCTGACTGCCAATGGTACCAGGTTACTTGGAAACATTCGACACATGAGGGCTTCATCATCAACATGCAACGTCATCGCTTGTTTGTAATGAAGAATGTGATTTGTGGGGTCTGATTTTTCGTCGTACAGGGTAAATGTCGGTGCGTTGAACTTTTTAAGCAATACAGCTCTTGCAATGCGTCGTACGAAAGGGTCGTGCCTGTCTTCTTCATTAGAACTATCACTTCATTTCCCTCGCCTGTGTCATACATATAGATTACCCTCGGATGAGCTAGATACATCAACTCGCCCCTACTTTTTGGATTCCTGAGATGGTGAATCGGAATCACTGTCACTATCATGTTTCCGATGTCGACGCCGTTGATCATCATTCTTCTTCTCTAGCTATCAATCCCGGACATGACACGTGGCCTGTTGGGATTTGGCTACCTCCAAGGCCAATTCCTTACATAAACGCTCGTTATCGACTGACATATCTTCTAGGCATTGTTCATTTTATTTTGTTTGATCCAGGATCATCTGTATAGTCTCCTGCATAGAGGTTGAGGGTGAGGTTTGAGCTACTGAGTTGAAGTTCAGGGCCCTTCACGCGGTAATATTCTCCAGTCCAAGCATGTTTCTTGGAGTAACATCATCTCTTGGTGTAACATCATTAGCAACGAGCGAAGGATCATTTGTTACACTTGCCATGAATGTACTTGAGTATTTCCACAGACAGCGCCAATTGTGGAAAAGGAGGTTTGGAAATACTTTTCGATCCAGGTAGACGCTCTTGATTCTTTGGTTACTATCTGAAAAAGGAATGAACACTCCGGTCGAAGCTGCCAGAATTAGTACTCCGATGGGCAAGTTAGTATTCTCTCAAATCTTACTTTTATTACAAACTATCTCTTTTTCTTTTTCATACCTCTCTTTGGCTGACGTTCCTCCCTTTTCATATTACGTCTAGGCCCAAGGATCGAGCCCACTCTTGACCTTGCATATAATTATCTACTCGGCCTACCAGTTGAGTGTGTTAGCTTCCGTTTAGCTCCTTATATGGCCGATTCATATACTCGGCTTCATGGGCCTCTGGTTAGGGCTGAATTGTCTTTGGCTTAATGTCTCAACTGGACTGCTCGGCCTTTCTTCCTTATTGATTAAATCCGACTTCCACAGTATCCTTATTTGAATCATATCACCACTCTACTTTTTATCATCCCAAATATCGCTCAAGCGGCTTTCTCTCTTTCTCTCTTTCTCTCTTTCTCTCTCTCTTCAACTTTCGTCTTGATGGTATAAAAGTTTTAATTGAAACATTTTTATGAATAAAATATTAAATTAATTATTTAGTTCATTTTTATATGAGATAAAATAAAAAATTAACATAATAAATGAAGATGAAATCTTACTATATTAATTTGAGACATCTCACATAAACACCTACAAAATTTGTTGCAATATTTCATGATTATACCCCATTGAGATTAGATAGACACTTGTGTTACTAACTGATCATTCTGAAGTGAGTAATAATTTATAAAAATTCTTTCAAAAAATGAGCATGCGATTGCCAATTGTCAACAATTGGATCTTCAGTAATGTGCCTTACAAATTGCCACATCTTCACCAATGATTAATGATTTTCCTCTCTTTGTTTTTAATAAACCTCCCATAAAGATTGTGTAAAAAAACAAAAAAACAAAAATATAATTTGAAATGTTTTGCTGTGGTGTTTGTATTTGTATTTACTACAAAAAGATGACTACTTTTTTTTTATCGTCTCATTTATAGTTAGGACTGCAAACAAATTGAGCCGAGTCGAACTTTAGTATGTTTAGACTTGTTTATTAAAATTTTAACGAGCTTGAGTTCGAATCCGTACTCAATAAAAAATTAACGAACTGAGTTCGAATTGAGTTGACTTAGACTTAACTGGAGTTCGAACTTGTTCACGAGCCTCAAAGAAATTATAAATTCATTTTTATGTATGAAACTAAAGTTAAAATTGAAACTTTCATTATATAATTATAATATATATATATATATATATATATAACCATACTAAAAAAAGTAGGGGTTGTTTGGGATGTTCTAAATTAATGCACTTTTTGACTTTTTAAATTAAACAGTTGAGAAAAAAAATATGGTTGTTTGGGTTAATTTTTTGACTTTTTATGAAAAAATGTGTATTAAAAAATTATATAAATTAATGTATGGAGGAAAATTAAGATTGGGAGTTGTGCAGTCGTACTGTTTGACTTTTGGTAAATAATGATAACTTTTTAACTTTTTGAGTTACTTTTTGACTTTTTAGGCACATGTCAAACTTGACTTTAATATCTTATCAAAATAATAATCTCTACCACTGCTATTATATAAATATATTATCTATAATTAGCATATTATAGATATATAAATAAATTTAACTATTATTTATATTTATATTATTTAAATATATAAATAATGCATAATCCAACGACTGAGATGAAGACTGAAATTAGCTGTTATGATCCCAACTCTCTCTCATCCTATCACTCTCAAGCCGTAGCTTATATGGCTTCGTTTGAGAAGTCATGGTTTGGGCTTTTTTGGCTATTTTAGTCACAAAAAATAAAATAGGCTATTTTAACCATAACAAACAAAACATCACATCCAACCCATAATCATTACATTATTCTCTCACAAAAAAACTCAAAAAAGTCAAAAAGCCCTTCCCAAACCAAGCTTTTAAGCCCAGGCTAAAATAGCCAAAAAAGCCAAAAAGCCAAAAAGCCAACCCACTTCCCAAACGGAGGGACCTCTCCACTTTCATCATCCCAAATACCTCTCTCTCTCTCTCTCTCTCTCTCCCTCCCTCTCCCTCCCTCCCTCTCTCATCACCGATCAATCTCCTACCTTAAACACCTCTCTCTCTCTCTCTCTCTCTCTCTCTCTCTCTCTCCCTCTCTCTGGAATATCTCTCTCTCTCTCCCTCTCTCTGGAATATTGGGATCACTCACAAATCAGTTGTCTCTCTCTCTATCACTCTCTCGATCTTCATCGCTCATCACGGACCCCCTGTACGATCCCTCGTCTGAAATTGAAACTAGGTCGAAATCCAGGTATTTCTTTTGGGGTTCAAAATTCGTTTTAAATTGCTTGGTTGCTCTTAAAATTTGTTGGAAATTGCTTGATTGCGTTGAAATTGATTTGATTGTTGTTGTTGTCTGAAATTGCTTGTGATTTTTTTTTAAGGGTTTGATTCTGAAATTGCTTGTTGTTGTTTCTCTATGAAGAATGCTATTTATTTATTTATAAGGAGGGAATCATAGGTCGGTCGACTTATTAGCTATGCAAACAAAATATTATTAGTAGGATAAAAAAAAAAGGGGAAAGGGAAGGAGTAAAAAGAAGGTAACTGGTGACGCTAAGCTTCATATCTGTGATGGCCTTTTATGCATGTTTTGTTTGAAGTAATAGTTAGTAATTATTTTCTAGTGAGGGATTCTTGTATGACAATTCATTGCTATGCCCCTATAAAACATGGTACTTCAAAAAAGCATGCCGTACTATCTCTTATGTACTTCTGCATATGTACCGGTACACAAAACATGCACTTAAATTTTTTCTTAATTTTTGACATACCATGACATATTTAGTATATAACCGTAACGTACCTCAATTAAAACAATATTTTCTTCTTACTAAACTTCTATGATTTTAAAATTAGACTATGGTTTGTAAGTTATTTAATATATTGACATTTAATTTTGCTTTATACCTTTACTTTTGACATTAAACCTTAACACATTGAACCATTTAATTAATTTTTGCATTACTCTAAATTAAAAATAAATATATTTTTTTTATAAGTGTACCAAGCCGTACCCGTTCTCTATTTTTTAAAAATTTTACTGTATCGACATACCAGTACTAGTACTCATACCCGTACCCGTGCTTCATAGCTACGCCCTCATAATCTTAGTTTGATATATGTAATATGACTTCTCCGATGATGTAAAGCACTTGGTACACATATCATCCGATCTTTTTTGGTTTTGATGTCATTTGTTGACTATGGAGCATCTAATGTAAAGTTGTTTGATCTGATCTGATGCATTATTTTATTATATCTTCTGTCTGTCTGTCTGTCTGTCAAATCACTAGAAAATGATGGTTTCTTTTCAATTACCTAACTTATTATGTGTACACATCCTTTGTATTGCAGAGATGATCCAGAACTTGACAGAATGTGTAAGGAGAGAGTTAGATGGGGTGATCCTATGGCACATTTGGTCAAGGTAACTAGTAGTGACTTGCATGCGTGTAGACTCTAGTTTGCTGAAATGCCAAAATTTGTACTGATTTTTGAATTGTTCCTCAATGTTTCAGAAAAAGTATCCTGAGCTTGTTCTATCAGACCTAGGAGATGATGATAAGATGAAAGAATCAGGGTTTATAGTCCCTCAAGGCATTCCTAGTCACAGCTGGTTAAAAAGAGGATTAGATGCTCCTCCAAACCGGTATGCCATCAGACCAGGGAGACACTGGGATGGGGTCGATCGTAGTAATGGTTTTTTTACTTGCACCTCTTTTCTTCAGTTAGATGTATTTTTTGCCCCCAAAATGCCTTCAGCTTATATTTTACTCTCCATTTGTTTTGTAGGGTTTGAAAAGGAAATCTTTAAAAGAACGAATGAGAAACAGGCCACGGAAAGAGAAGCATATCTTTGGTCTGTATCAGATATGTGAAGTGCAAGGACTGTATTCTTCATGTTGTTGCTACAGGGGTAATACTCAGTTTAGTGTTTGTGTTAAGTGGTAGTGTTAAAATTCACCTACTACACACCTACCACTACCACCTACTACACACTCACCTACTTCACCTACTCCCCACCTACTCCCCACCTACTCCTCACCTACTACACACTCACCCTCTTCTATATATAGGAATCATGAATCATTGTAATAAATATCAACATATCAATCAATAATACAATTCTCTATTTCTCTTTATACATTAAATTTTCTACATGGTATCAGAGCAAGGTTAAGCACTTAGTATTTTTCGCTTCACCGGCGGGCGGCAACCTCGCCTTGGCCGCCCGCCGGACCTCAACCTATTCTGCTTGTTTTTCTACACATACCTTCTTCCATAATTAAGCTCTTCTCTGCCTTTACAATGGCTGCCAACGAAGACCAAGCTTTTCCAGACCCATCCTCCACACAGACCACAGACCAGCTCATATACACAAGAGATGCTTGATATCTCTCTCTCTCTCTCTCTCTCTGGAAGCTTCGTTCTTCTGATTCGCTCGGCTCCATCTTCGGTTTCTTCCTCAACCTGTTCGAAACCATAACTTTCAGATCAGTGCTCGGCGTTTGGTCCGTTCAATTCTAGCAGCCAAGGTTCATGTCTGAACTCGACATCCAGGTCCCAACAACCTTCGATCCATTCGCTGAGGCAAATGCTGAGGACTCAGGTGCTGGGTCAAAGGAATATGTGCATATCCATATATAGCAGCGTGATGGTAGGAAAAGCCTGACCACTGTCCAGGGGTTAAAGAAGGAATTCAGCTATAACAAGATACTCAAGGACCTTAAGAAGGAGTTTTGCTGCAATGGGAGCAGATTGTTCCTGAGGTACCACTCATGGCTGTTTCTCTGTCAAGCAGCTTTTGGGATAGCCTCCCGAAAGCTTGGTTCATATATTTATGTATCGGTGTTGGCTCCAAATATTCCAGCAATGTATGAGATGCATTTTGCAGTGCCCATGGCTGGGGCAATATTTGTTTTAGAGTGCCTGAGAACAGTGGCTATGGTCTTTGGGTCTAGCCTGGTGTTGATGCCATTGGCACGCGAGGCCCTCCGGCTTTTGATGGACGATTTGAAAGGTTCCATGGCAGCCATATCATCCATCACCTTTTGCACACACGCCCATACTTTTTTTTATTTTTTTAAACCAATCTACACCTTTATTTTCATTATTATAAAGCTTAGTTGGTCTAAACTTCTCATTTCTTTTTTTTTATTTATTTACTCACACCCATCTACCGCCCAAACTTTATCCCTGTTCCCCACTCCCTCCTTTATTATTTTTTTATTCATCATTCTATATTCATTATCACCATGCTTATCATTTCATCACCATCCCCATATTTTTTTGTTATTCGATTCCCTTACTTTTCACAAAAAAAAAAAAAAAAAAAACAACAGATTCATCCACATCCACACAAATCAAGGGCTTTAAGATCGGGACATCCATATGCTCAACTCATTACCCCCACATCACTCAACTTTCTTTTCTTTTAATATATATATATATGTTTCTTATTATTATTATTTTTTCATTATACACAACAAAAAAAAAAAAAAAACAAAGCAGAAGAAGAACTGCACACCAAACTCCTTTTATTCATGTCGGGGCTCACCCCGATCACAATTTTTCACCACAAAAAAAAAAAAAAAAAAAAAAAAAAAAACACACACACACACAACAACAAAAACAAAACTACCACACCCACAGTGGGATTTTTCTTCTCTACTCTGCCGTCGGTCTCTTCTTCTTGCCTCCATCCTGAGCGGCCCTTGACAGTGTTGCCTCCGTGTTTCCCACTCCACTGGGCACGATCACTCCTCCCTGCTCCTCCACTACAGTATATGGCGGACCTCCAAATCGGAACATAACGGTGGCCTTCCGCGTCAGCTCCTTATTTTCCGCCTTTAGCCCACTTATCTCTGCTCGCGCATCCTTATACATGCATTGGAGCAGAGCCAGCTGGGCGTTTAACTGCTGCACCTCATTTGTCCTACTCTGCAGCCGGTGCGACAGGTTTGTGACCGCCGTCATGGTCTCCACACATGACTTCAAAGTATACTGATTGGCCTCAATATCAGTTTGCACCGCCATTTTTTGCTCCACCAACCGCATCGGAAAGTTCAACGGAGCAAAACCAGAGGCGCTTGGTTGAGGTTCACTGGCCACCGCACCAGTTATCTCTCTTGTTGACTCGTTGAGGTCAGGAAAGAGAGTGAGCAGACCACGAGACGAAGAGGCCATATTCTGGGTAGCTGAACGGGAAGACGAGGCCATGTTATGGGTTGCTGAGTGTTTCAGAGAAGGGTTGGTTACAGAGTGTTACAGAGTATCTCTCTCAAGACAACGAAGAGTTTCTCAGAGGTTTTTAGCCAGTTTTTTGTCTTAGCCTCTGCCTCAGCCTCAGCATCCATCTTGGTTAAATAGCCAAGGCAGACACGCGCATCGCGCGCCACTTGACGCCAGACGACAAAACAGGTGCGCAAGCCAATGTGGTGACGCACCTCGCCATCATGTCCGGCACATCTTTTTATGACTTGGGCTCGCCTTTTGATGGCACGCCTTTTTATGGATTGGGCACGCCTTTTGATGGCACGCCTTTTGAGAGATTGGGCACACCTTTTGAGGGTGCGACTTTTTAAGGGTCCGACAAGATTCTGTAAACTGTCCCGACATTGATTCCGGTTAGCTCCTTCATGGGTCCGACAAGACTCTGTAAACTGTCCCGACATTGATTCCGGTTAGCTCCTTCATGGGTCCGACAAGACTCTGTAAACTATCCCGACATTGATTTCGGTTAGCTCCTTCATGGGTCCGACAAGACTCTGTAAACTGTCCCGACATTGATTCCGGTTAGTTTCTACAAGGGTCCAGCAAGACTCTGTAAACTGTCACAACAACTGTCACAACATTGTCTGCTACAACGGTCCGACATGACCCCATAAACTGTCTTTTACATCGGTCTGACACCGCCATCCAGTGTCCTCTACACCGTTATGACACCGCCATACAGTGTCCTCTACAACGTTATGACACCCCCATACAGTGTCCTCTTCAACGTTATGACACCACCATCCAGTGTCTTCACCAATGGTCTGACACGACCATACAGTGTCACCTATCCTCTTTTATTTTTATGTATTTTCTTGTTTTGTAACTCTCTCCAAACTCAAGTTGGTTAGTTCCTATCCCCCTTGAGTTTGCGGGGGGCTGTTAAAATTCACCTACTACACACCTACCACTACCACCTACTACACACTCACCTACTTCACCTACTCTCCACCTACTCCTCACCTACTCCTCACCTACTATACACTCACCCTCTTCTATATATAGGAATCATGAATCATTGTAATAAATATCAACATATCAATCAATAATACAATTCTCTATTTCTCTTTATACATTAAATTTTCTACAGGTAGTTAGAGATGAGTACAAGAAAAATAGCTTGGAAAAGAAGTTCTGATGTGCTGTAAAAAATAAGGATAGACAATGAAAGATGGTTATATACATTGCCTGTAGTGCATGCAGCCCTGTTCTTGCTTCTATAATATTTTTGGGACAAGTTTTTTTACTAATATAAATTGTTCTTTAGAATACTCATGCTTGACTGATTTACATCACAAGATTGAGTGCTCAATTGGTCACATGGTTTGTTTTTGATATTGTATACCACCTCATTATTTATCCCAGTTTAATGATTTTATAAGATGAGTTGCAATTGAATGTATTTAGATTAGATTATAAAAGAGAGGAATATGTGTATGCTCCATTAATGTTGAGAAGTTGTGATGCTGTGCATTTATTCCTTCCATCTATATGCTAGCAGCTACATTGTATTTGATTATGCTTCTACAGCTGTTGTTGTGAAGGGTCTCTTACAGAAGACAACTGAGGAAGATTTATCCCAGATCCTTGTACTTTTCTACTCAATATTTTTAATTACTTCATTTGTTACTTCATCTGGACATATGTGCATAATTATATGAGAGTAGCATTTTCAGTTAATACAAAAACTATTATTTTTTGAATTATGTATTGTCCAACTAAGTGTTTTTGCATTGCGTGATAGTAATGTTTTGGTTACGGCAGAGGCTCTTGTAATATGTATATCTGATTTTTTACATTAAGCTGGTCGATTTTCTTCCCCTCTTTGGCTGTCTATTTTTCATGTTCTATTTAACAATTAACCATGAATTATACCAAATTGGTGGATTTTCTTTCCCTCTTTGGAAGCAGTGTAATGAGCCACGAACAGCTGATGCCCTACCAGCAGATGTGGCATCGTCAAATCCCACAACAGTGGGGAAGAAAGGGGAGGCAGGTTAATTTTTCTGATGCTTTCACTTGGCGTGCATTAGGATCATGTGTAGGAGATTTGCTGAGTTGACATTTCATCAGGTCCTACCCATGTCTTCGTTGTCCGTGGGTTGGATGAAAATGCTAATGAAGAAATGCTTTGTTATGAGTGTTCCAAACATGCTCCAATTAAGGTAAAACATGCTGGATTTGTTATATAGGTTGCTGTAATGTAAACAAAAACGGAAAGTCCGTAATGGCTAAGGGGCGATAGATATATAAATATGTATTGTTTACTTATATATAAGGTACTGAAATGTCTATGCTGTGTTTCATTCAAATCTGCTGAAGTTGTACATATTTTAAAACTGTAAGATCTTCGTCTGGTTAGAGACAAATTTACTCATGTTTCAAGGGGATTTGCTTTTTTACATTTTCATACGGTATGTGTATTTTTTGTTGTTGATTCAGCTGAATGCTGACCTGAGTAAATGTATTTGTACACATTAGTTTATGGGTGATGTATAAATAAGTGGCACGATGGCAACCAGAGATTGGGATGGAATTCTACCAATTTTTGGATTAACGTCAATCAGTGCATGCTTCAAACTTATTAGATAACTAAATTTATCCACAGTAGACTTGTCTCAGCACCCTTCAAATGGTTTTGCGTTCCTTTCTCCTCAACTACTTGACGTTAAGCAAAGGAGCTGTGTCTCTCTCTGTCTTCATCCTCCTATATTCTACTCCACGCCTCCAACTATCTAGGTTGGATGCTAATTGTGGGAACACCCAAGTAACTCCAAACATGGAACAAATACCTAAATCTCCTTAACAACACTATAATGAATAATTGGTGCATTGTCTCCCTCGTGCTTTGTACATAAAACATCAATTTGGAGTGTTGTGCTTTTGTAAATCCAAATTGGTGAGAATCTTCTTATGTGCAATAGTTCACCCGAAAAAATGGCCACCTTTGACCAAATTCCCTTCTTTTAAGAGAATAGTTGTAAGTGCTCATCAACAGTTTTATAACAATTTTACAAGAGTGATCCCACACAGCTCCGACAGATTCAAGTAAAGTCCAACTGAGTTTTTTTGTCCATTGTAATCCCATCTAGAGCTGGAACTAGCAACTTGAAGTCCCAGAGCAAGTATCATGCTGAAAGCTCACCTTGACACTCTTCTACAACAAACTAATGAGTTTTTATGCTTGTATTATCGTATGCCATGAAGATTTCGCCTCTGAACTGCTATTGATGAATGCACATTAGTGTTTAATGTAGAATTGTGGCAAAGAATGAGGACTGTTGAGGAGCACAATTTATGTGTATTTTTCTCGATTACCATGTAATGGGCTTGTGGTAAATTAAGAAATTCCCATTTCTAGAGTTTCAACATTTATTTACCAAGTCTAGCACAATGGCCCGGCATAAAGACTATATGATCTTTCATTTTTGCTCTCAAAATGTCACTTGATTTTGTCACACTGATATAATTTTGATTAGACAAATGGGACTGCTTAGCTGATTTATGAGTTGCAACGGGGCTTCACTTTAAAAACTACGTAAGATGCAAACTGCAATTCTAAGGGCATTGTGGTCATCTCAGTCTTTATGCTTCTTTATTTTTGATGTATTTTTTTTCCACTCTTAAGTTGAAAGAGATAAAGCTTGCTTCAAGGAGCAGTATTCTGGCCAACAAGAAGAAAATGAGTAATGTGAATGTGGAAGCAGAGGAGTCATGAAGGACAAGCACCCCGTGTAGCTCTTGATTACAATCAGCCATCTGCTTCAGCTGAAGATAAATCCAATTCTGTTGGAGCGTCCACAAGGAGCAGGTACAAAATGGAAGCAGTGATCACGAAGGAGAATATAACTACCAGTTCTGGATTTACCACAGCCAGATCTACAACTGCTGCCCAGTCAGGATAAGCCAAGGTCGGTGAGTAACAGCTCAGGGGGTACTGTAAAGGGGGTAATTAGAGGAAGGGTTGTGGTGAAATCAGATATCCTGGAACTTTAGTGGGAGCTTCATCCTCTTCATCTGCTGCTCCTGCTGCTGCATACCCAGCTGGTTCTTCATCAATGAATGCAGATGCACCCAAAACTGTGACACCTTTTAGAATAGATGCATCTGCTTTGGGTTCTTACACACCACCAGTGACTTCTGGAAGCGGCAAGGGGAGGTTTTCTGAGATGCCAGTGCAGTCAGCTTCTACTCACAAGGAACAATCTCAAACTACCTATCAGGATTGGGCAGCTGAGAGGAGGAGCTTGTATGGTTCAACATCTTCTATTGGAGACGATGTATCTGACCTTGGGATTGGGGATTCAAGTAACCTCACTTGACAATTTGCTATATAGTGGCTTAGCCCTTGACTCCATGTCATGAAGCCATTCTTGAATGCACCTTTTAGATCGATAGAAATACCTGAAAAGAGTAGAATCATTGCACTTGGTAATTTAAGTAGTTTTATACATATAGCCGTGGGACATTTGATTTGACAAAATTTAGTTGAGTTGTGATTTGTAAGTGTAGTTATATATGAGGTCAGTGGTCGATTGTTTGCTTTATGTTTCTCAGTATTTGTATTAACTTGTTAGAAAATCCCTTGTTTTTAGGTAATCTTGAACTTTCAAGTTCGAGATTCATCATCCAAAAGGGTTTAATCGATTCGGTGCCTTTTCCCCCCTGGTGTTGGGGGAGGACACGGTTTTGGAGATAGAGTCATGAGGTGATTACAGCAGACAAAGCCATTGATGAGAGTAATGTGGGAAACCGGATGCTTCGCAACATGGGCTGGTAGGAAGGCTTGGTAACTGTAGACACCTCATTTTTGACCGACCTTAAGAATCAGACGTCACCAGTTGAGCGCTCGGTGATACTACATATCGTGCTCGTTTAGAAGTCTCAGAGTCGCGGCCGTGAGCCCTGCCTCCAAATTTCCGAACCCTCTTCTGTGCCTTGTCTCGGTTTGCGAACCAGACTTGGTTTTCTCTGTTTCTTTTCCTGAAGGGAGGGAGAGGTCCTGTAGACCATCTCTCAGTGGCCATGGGCTACATTTTGTGGCTGTAGGCCATTTTGCCCATTTCGGAGCCCGATTCCCGGTTTTCGGAGCTGTCAGGCCGTGTGCCTCGGTTCGGGACCGCTTAACCATCTCCTATTGCTCCGGTTTTTGGCGTGCATCTTATTTACTCCCTTTTGAGGGACACTGAGGTCTAGGAGACCCACTCCGTGGTCGAATGCCACTTTCGGTGCTCAACAGGCAGTTTTCGGAACCCCGAACTGCGCGTTTTGGCCCCCGAACATTCGTTTTGCATCGGTTTTCGTTCATTTTTGGCAGGTACCTCTGTTTCATCACTGGAAAGGCCGTAGAAGGGTGGGAGGCCAGCAATTGTTTCAGCAACCAGTTATATATCCTCCAACGCCCTCCGACGCCCGTTTTTCTTACTTCCAAGCCAATGTTGAACACCCTTGGGCCATTTTCTTGAACTTTTAACCACATATTTGTGATGTACACACATGGGAGGACCCTAAAAGTTGGTGGCCGGCCACTAATGTTGTTTGACCCTTTTGAACCCCTCCTAAAAATGGCCTATTCTCTCTCCTGTTTTACAGTTTGCAATTTTGAACCATAGGGTTGTGTTAAGGGCACCTGGGAGGACACCAATGTGAAGTGGCCGGCCACTAATTCAACTTGGCCCTTTTGACCCTTGGTCGGCCGGCCATGGGGGGTGGCCGGCCGGCCACCTGAAACTGAGATAACTGGCCGGCCTTGATCCTTGCCCCCTGCTTAGTTCAAAACTGACCTCTTTGACCCCCCAGATTCTGTATTCGGAGGGCTAAATTTTTGGGGTGAAACTTGATCCATTTTCCCCCCCCCCAATTTTCCCCCTCTTTTTCCCCTCCTTTTGCCTATATAACAGAGCCTCCAGCTTTGGTTTTGAGGTTGGAAAAAATTGCCTTAGGCTCTTGCATGCATATCTCCCTCCATCTCATCCATTTCCTTCAAAAAACACCCAAACCCTACCCCATTTTCACACCACTATCTAGCATCACCACCACTACTCCATTTCCAGCAACTTGGGGAGCTTTCCAGCAGCTAGGAAGCATCATTTCTCAAGCCAAGAAGCAATCAAGGGTTGGTCTTCAAGGGTAAACATCAATTCCCTCTTTTTGAGCTTAATTTTGCAACATTTTTCTAGCTAGTTTGCTTGTTGTTTTGAGCTCCGGCCAAAACTGAAAGTACCCTTTATTTGAGCTATATTTCATGTTTCATTAAGGGACTTTTGTCATTTGAGGTCCCCATCTTGCACTTGCTTCATTATCCCTCTTATATACCGTAATCTTGCAATGTATTTTTGGCCTATGTGTGATCTGTTTTGGAGCATGATGTAAACTGTAAGTGAGCTTATTTTGAGCCCCTCTTCAACATTGAAGAAGGGCTCATCACTGTTTGGGACCTCCATGTGCCACTTGTCATTATATCCCTCTTTGGTCCCCTTTTTTTGCATGATTTATTAGCCCATTATGCTTCTGTTTTTGGTCTTTTTACAGAACTGAAAACAGTCTTATTTTGACCCATTCTTCATGTTTCATTAAGGGTCTTTGGCTGTTTGATGAATGTTTTGTACACTTTGTGTTTTGACCTCTTTTGGGCCCTACCTTGCATAGCATGTTGAGCATACCTGTGCTGGTTTTTGTGGTTTTCCATAAACTGTAAAAGATCATATTTTGGGCCCCTCTTTAACTTTGTAGAAGGCCCCTAATCTGTTTGAGGTCAGCAGCTGTGAGTTGTTTCATTATCTCACATTTAGGGCCATTTTTGCATGCTATTTTTGCCCTATTTGTGTTTGCTGTTTGGCCATGCTTTGAACTGTAAAAATGCTTATCTAGGGGCTGCCTTGATTCTGTATTTTCATCTCATGTTCAAATTGTGCATGCATTGCATAGCTATAGGCCATTTCATGCGCCAAAATTCATGTTTCGGGACTTGTTCCATACATCGGGTATCATTTCGCTTTGTTTCGAGGCTGTTTTCCCCCTCGTTTTGCTACTGATTTTTGCATGTTTGCATATCATATTCCATGTCTTTTCCATGTCTCATAAGAGTGGCATTTCGGTGCCTGAGGGTCGGTCCTCGATTTGCGTGCACGCGTGCACGCATTTCGAGTTGTCTTGTTTTCATCTGATGGCCTCCTATGTGAGTGTGGCTGAGGCTCTCTCATGTTGGTGTAAGCCCATTATTGCATTGCGTATGCCATTTCATCCATAGCATTGTGTATGCTCGGTTGTGTATTACCTCGTGCAGCGTGCATGCCATTCCATAACATTGTGTATGTTAGGATTGTATCTTAGTTGCGTTTCATACATGTCATGCATATTGCATCGTGTTCGGGATAGGGGTTAGCCTGGGCACGGGAAACGAGGTGTATTTCGTACTCCAAGTGACGGAACGCGTCTCCATTCCCCAGTCACCAACACTCCGAATTTTCCATGATGGAGTTAGGTTTTAGTTGAGTTTTCATATGCATTCATTCTATATTGAGTTGCATAAGTCGACTCCTCGACCATCATGCATCGATATGCGTGATTGGTGGCACGAGGATCGAGGCATGCATACATCTGTGAAAATACATTGCTATGCCCCTCTCTTGTTCTCTGTTGCAGCAAATCAAGAATTAGCAGTCTTTCGGAGCTTGGCGCGCTTCCCAAGAACAATTGCAAAACAGAGGCTAATTGGGGCATCCCAGTGAATTTCCGCGCAAGGCAGCCCAAACATACATCATTCATCAGAGTCGAGGTAGTCCCTGGCTTGCATGCCGGTTTATAGCTTTCTTAGGTTAATTTGTAAATTAATTAGGATTTCTGTATTATTTGGACTGTAATATTCTTTTATTCGGGACTGTATTATTCGGACCCTCTGTGCGAGGGCATAATTGTAATAAGTGTGCGTGAGTGTGATGTATGTCTTCCAACCCCGCATCTTTCTTCCCTTTTATTTACCTGCTTATGATGGTTAGATTAGGGCATATTTCAATTAGCATACAGTATGACAGCATGTTTGCATCATCCATCTGTTTTGCATGCACCGGGCTCGGCACATCATACTAACTGCATTTGTATTTCAATTCCAAGTTGAATACATGTTAGCTGTAGCATTCCATATGCCATGTTTAGAATAGCCGAGCCTACTATAGTTTGCATTCTTGCATGTGTTGCATTAGGCATTTCTGTATACTTAGGATTCACGCATGATTTCTAATGAGTTTTTTTTTTGGCTTGGAGTACTCGGTGAGTTTTATGCTTTAGCATCCTTGCATGCGTGTGAGTGACTGTCATAAATAGCATGCTTACCATGAGGCTAAATGCTTATTTGATATAACTGCCTGAATGCCTGTTGGTGAAGGTTGGGTTACTTGGATTGGAATAAATCATCAACTGTTTGTTTTAAGCCCACTAGATAGTGGCAAAACCATCTTTTCTAAGCCCCCTTGCGGGTGGCAAAATCTGCATTTTAAGCCTACTTGCGAGTAGCAAACCATCTTTCAAATAAATAAGCATGAAATGTTTTGTTCCAATTCGGGCGACCCAGTCTATACTTATATGTTGTGTGCATCACATAGTAACCTAGGCTAATAACCGGAATAAGGACACACAAAGTTTTCAAAAATAGATATCATGGTTAGTAGAGGCCGATCTTTGATCGGGCGAGCGGGGGTGCTCACGAAGTGACCTTCCCCAATCGTACCCAAGTTCCCGAGCCGAGGCAACTTTGGTGATGACGGACACGTGGCCTTTGGCACCGAGTCAGGGTTTCCTAAATTTCCCATTAAAAAAAAACATTTAGGTGGCGACTCTGTATCTGGCAAAGCAGTCCATGTTTGGCACTTCTTTTCTAAAAAATCTGTTTTCTCAAAACGATTTGCCGGATTTAGACTCTTTGGTTCAGACTTAGAACCGTGACAAATTTGAGAGTCCTGAACTGTAGTGACCCCAAATGAACAGAACGGGAGCTCACCCTCCCAGGGCGTTCGGGGACGTCTACAGTAACATTTTCCACTCTTGCACCCCGTTTACATTTTGTGTGTTGAGTATTTGCTCTAAGCTAGTGAAATATGCCTCTTACAAATCTGATGGTGAGACACTCCTTTGCCAAGTGAGTCTTATGGACATTGTCTGGTTGTTTCCAACCTTTTATTTAGATTTGTTATACAAGTAGCCCTTGCGCGAACAGGCTTCTAGCCCAGAGGCAAGAGTGGTTGGTAGCTCTCCTTTAGCTTATATCTGTACAACTGGTCACCCTTTGTTTAGAGGCTCCCCTTTCCATACCCTTAGGTAGTGTTTGGTTTATTGGAATGAAGATGGATTTTTACAGAAGCTAAGGAATGAGCATTTCATTTCATTTCATTCCATTCCATTTTCATTCCAGTGAACCAAACATAGCATTAAGAGTAGGCTGAATATATAAACTATATTTTGAATCCTCAAAATGTAGCACTTGCATATTGTCTTTCATCTCTCTGGTTTTGCCTGTCACCAGTTACTTTCTGTTTAATGATCTTAGGAGTTCCGTAGTTTGAAAGGTATAGTAGTAGCTGGTAGTTGTTTCTTCAACATTTAGCAGGATTCTGACATTGCTTTGGGGTGTTGTTTTTTTGTTGTTTCCTCTGTGATTTGATGTGCAGGGACTTGGGAAGGATGAGAGTGGCATGGTAGAGCCTGTGCAAGCACAAGCAATGGAAAAAAGAGCAGGACTGGGGAGTCAGCAAAAGAAGTTGGATCCAAACTTGGAGGTGCAAGCTGGAGACAGTTATTGAACTCTCATTCAGAAGAAGACCATTGCCAGGTTCAGAGAGATGTCAGAGGATTAAGGAGATGATATTCAAAACAGTAAATGGATGGTTGTGCCAGAGATTCAGAGTTGGATGAATAAGTAGAGTCGTGGAAAATGCTTCTAGGTTATGAAGCTCCCATTACGGGGTTCTTTTTGTAAGAATGATGTTAAGGTTTCTTGCTCTTGTAAATGGTCAAAATTATAGTTAGAATATAAACTTCTGTTTAAGGATCTTATATTACAAGTGGTTTTCCTATTGCTCATGAGGAGGTTGTGAGTACTTTCTGATTCAGTTATGAAATCTCTGGCCCTATTTGGCTTCCTTATTTTGGAAAGCTTTTCGGCCTATTTTTTGGATATCTTTGGTGAATTATTTTTTTTAAAGAGTTTCTTGACTAGAAAATTGTTAAAATTTAAAATAAAGTAATACTTTTTAATAATTTAAAAAATTTATTTGTACACTTTTATAATTTTAATATCAAAATGATGTTTCTTAATAATTTAAGAAGTTTCTTTTGACCTATAAATTTTACACATTACAATATATTTTTTGCACTTTCAATACTACTTTCTCCCATTTACCACTACAGTTTTGATTATAATTTTTCTTGTTGGGTCTATAAAAAGTGGCCAATTCCGGTTTGGATTCTCTCTTCACACAAGGGGCAATTTTGCAATATAAGAAAATACAAGGTCCTTTATTGTAACATGAACAAAACGTGTAAGAAAATGTCATAAAAAAAAAAAGTGTGGTCGTGGGGAGTGTATCTAGACAGTGTGGTGGGCAGGTTGGCCACTGGTTAGCTTGGCTTTTCAAATTTGGAAAATTGGGCTAGGATGAAAAAGGTTTCCATAAATCTTTTCCAACCACTCATGATTATTATTTAAACATATAATAAAAATTAATTTAATAAAATAAATAAAAAAATAAATATGTAAAAGATTTATTAATTTTATATAATTTTATCTTTGGTGAATATAAATAATTTTTAAAAATTCAAAAATATTTTTTTGATATTTATTTTTTTCAAATTAATTTATATTTTTATTAAATTGATGACTTTACACTTGAAATTGAGCAATGGTATCTTCAATTGTCCTTATTTAGAGTAAAATTTAAAATTCAAAGTCAAATATGTCATAATTAAAAAGTCAGAGACTAAAATGACACAAACCTCAAACTATAGAAACTCTTACTGTAATTTGTCATTTTTTTAATATATATATTTCCACTATACTATAATTTCTCCTATTAGAAACACTAAAAAGAATTATAAAAAATTCTACACATTAATCCCATGGTGTGAGTTCCCTGTATAAATATGGGGTTTTTTTTTAAAGGTCCCTCGTATTAAGATTTTATAGCATAAAGGACATCTAATATTTTCATAATCTCTAAAGTCCCTCAAGTTGATCCAGAGAAAATTGGTCCAGAGAAAATTCACGTCACAGAAAAAATTGGTCCAAAGAAATTTTGAAAATTTCTCTGACCTTCCCTAAACTTCCCATTGTAAATTTCTCTACCCTCCCCTTCTCCAAATTTCTCTACCTTCTATATATTTCCCACTCTCTTAGAGAAATTTCTCTGTCTTTTCACAAAATTACATCTTCAAAGAAATTTGTAATTAATTCTCTGATTTATATATGTAGCGTTGTTGTTGGTTCTGGTTCTGTGAAAAAAGCTTTGAGAGCATCTCTCACAATTGTTTGAAATTTCACTGAGAAACTTGTAGCTAGGGAAATTCTCACAGCTACTTTTAAATTTCTCTAATTTGAGAAAGGAAGGGAAAATAAACAATCATAAGTAAACTCACATCCAATGTAAGGGTGTTTATGGATGCAATTGAGATTTGGTGAATGAATAAAAAAAACAAAAAAAAAAAAAAGAAGCTTTTGATAGATAATTTTCTCTGCCCTCTCTGCTTCTCATGGACTTAACACTCCAGAGAAATTTGAAAATTTTTCTAACTTCACCGGCCTTCTCACAAAATTACCCCTCCAGAGAAATTTTAAATTTCTCTGGCCTTCTTAGCCTTTCATGGACTCTCCAGAAATTTCTCTGCCTTCCATATACTTCCCACCCTCCAAAGAAATTTCTCTGCATTTCCACAACATTACCTCTCCAGAGAAATTTCAAAATCAACCCAGAGAAATTTTAGTTCAAACCTAAAGAATTTCTGTAATATAGCTCAAGAGTATCTATTTCAAATGTTTTAAGGCATTGTAATGCCAAAAGTAAGCTACATTCAGAACCAGAAAACTATTACATCCAAAGTCAGAATAGTCATAAAATACATTGAATCGCCACTATTGAATTTCAGCCACCGCGAGCTTCTCTTCTTGCAACAATAGCAACTTATATATATATATATATATTAAAATGTTTTTTTGCTGATGTGCTTCTCTGTTTTTTCCTTTACAATATATAATTTCAGACTATGGCAGAAAGGAGTTTGGAGAGAGAGCACGAATCGGACCTTTGTGAGGAGAACTTCCTCAGTCCAATCTGTCAACTATTGGAGGGAGTTGAATGATCTCGATAGTGAAATTGGCGATAGTGAATACATGGACTACACGATGCACATTCCACCAACACTTGACCATCAACCCATGGATCCATCAATCTCTCAGAGGAGAAAGACATTTAGTGGCTAGAGATTCAACCAAGGCTTGATGGTTGAAGTAAATGGAGGTTTCGGGATGTGAGAGGAGAAACAGGCGGTGGCGGTGGCGGTGGCGGTGGCGGTGACGGTGACAGTAACGCAGGCGGAGCAGACGGTAGAGTCGGGTCACGGACGTAACAGACTATGGCAGAAAGGAGTTTGGAGAGAGAGCACGAATCAGAGCTTCAAAACAAAGACAAGAACCACCGTGCCAACGGCAGCGACACGGCGGACTTCCTTTCTCTTGCGGCGACGAAGACGAAGAAGAAGAAGCCCTAAATCTCAACCTCTGTGTACTTCAACCACAAAGTGTTCAATTAGATAATCGACCTCTAGGGCTCGTTCCCAAATTAATCAAGCTCCCTTAAAGTCCTTTTGGGACTCTTCCCATTGAGCATACTTGATCCAAACACTGGTGATCCATCGAACTCAACGATCTACTTTTGTTCTTTACTTTGCTATTACGAAAGAGAAATAAGATAGAGGCTTTGTGATCAGCGATTTGCGATAGTTGAAAAAAGAAAGACGTCTAGTGGTGGTGATCAAAATGAGGTAGATAGAGAGAGACAAAGAGAGAGAGAGAGAGATAGTCAAATTTCTCTAATATATGTTTAGGGATCTTATATATCAAAAAATAATTTTGTGGATCTCTTTTATTATGAAAAGTGGGAGATGGACCCTAGACTAATTTTTCCTATAAATATTAGGTGGAATTTTTTTTAATTTCTAACATTGTTTATTATATAACTAGCCTTACAGTACAAGAAATACATAAAAATTTTGAAAAATACGAGACATTTTCACTTAATTCAATGTATTTCTTTTTAAGATTAATTTATTTTTAGTTATTTTACTTATTTTTAAGACACCTTTTATTTCAATCTCAATATTAAACATTGTCTCAGAGCCATCATTTAACATTTGCCTGGGCATGATATAATGTTAAATTTAAATAATAAAAAAAGAGAGTTGTCATTTCTATTTCACTTTACTTCAAATACACTCTTTTGTTGGTCCTTATTATATATATGAAGAAAGTATTTGAAGTAAAGTGGAATATGAATAGTAACCGTATATAATAAGGATAAAGAAAGAAATATATTTAAAATAAAATGGAATGAAAAAAGTTCCTCCTTAAAAAAAAAAAAAATCACAATGTATGTTTAGAGGAATAGAATTTTGGAATGGTAAATCCTATAATTTTAATTTCATAAAATATATATGTATAAAAATAAATAATAATTTAAAAAATATATATTATCATGTAGGGTTTAGTGTACATGTTAAAAATGCCTTTTTTAAAATTTTCAAAAGACGGTGAAAAGTTTAAAAAAGTGACACCATTGGATGTTCTAAAAAGACCTTTTTCTAAAATTTTCAAGAGGGAGGAGGTGGTGGGAACTTTAAAACATATATATATATATATATATATATATATATATATATATATATGATACCTTTCGAATGTGCTAAAAATACATTTTTTTTTTTTTTTTTAAGTGAGATGCTTCTCTCTAATTTACTCTGTGAATTGAAATGTATTGTTGGGTTCATGAGATTTATCATGGGTTCCTTTTTAATGATCCAAATAATTTAATATATACAATTCATCGATTATTTTATACTTGTAAAAAATTACAGTAATTGGATATCATTAACTCCGTAATCGGAATACATTTTTATTAATAATTTATTTTTAAAATTATATTTACAATTGATAAAAATATATTCCAATTAAGAGACTATAAATATCTAATCAACATAATTTTTTATAAACATAAACATATTAAAATTTTAAATTGTTAAAACAAAACTCATAATAAATTTTACAAACCCAGCAATATACTTTTATCCACCCAATAAATTGGGAGATGCCTCTCCTTTCTAAAATTTCCAAGAGAGACGCCGGTGGACATTGGAAAAAATTGCGTCATTGGGATGGGCTGAATTTGAGTTTGGTGTGTGGCGGCTTTGTGCTATATCAAACAAAATGGGGACTTGCTTTGGTCAAGAGATTTTATTTTAGAATTGATTAGGTGTGTTCGTTATATAATCTTTTGAACCGCGTACAAATTGACTTGTCTTAAAGAGGGTTTTAACTTACCTAACTTACATGTAAACTCAACCAATTAGGCCTAGCCTAGTTGGCTACTATGCTTTCTTTAAGATTTATTAAAAGAGTTAAATTAAGGAAGTGCTTAAATATTTTGTCAAGTGTTGAAAGATTTTTTTTCATTCGTACTAATCTAACAACTTATAGTTAACATTTACCGATAAAAAAAAAAAATACTTACACATAAACTCGCACAAATCGTACTCAAATTGCATATGAATTGATTAGGCATTATTTTACACAATTCTATTTATTAAAAGTCTTTTAATATTATGCTTAGAATTTTAAAGACCACAGCTTATGATTATGATTAGGTGTGTTCGGATACACGTGGGCTATATAATTTTTTGGACCGCATTCAAATTGACTTGTCTGAAAAGTAACATTTATTTGAGGATTAGGTTAGATAAAATTGTTAATGAGAGAATAGTTAGTGAAAAAATTATTAATATAGGAATTATTAGAGCATCTCTAATGGTTGAACAAATTTTTTACTAAATTTGAGTAAAAAAAAGTCAATTTTCTCATTCTGATATCAACAGCTCCAACCATTCACTGTAGCGTGCATCAAACAGAGAGGGTCGTCCGGGGGGTCGACTAGCCGGTCGATTGGTAAGAGCAAATTTCTAGTTTTTGCCTTCATTTCTGTTGGTTGAAAAAATACTAAAATGGTCGACCGGGGGGTCGATCGGGTGGTCGACCTCGTAGTGTAAAATTTTTACAAATTTCTGCTTCAACGGCTATGCACAGTGAATTGGTGAAAGGAGCAAGCCGTCCTCAGTTTGGTGAAATGTTTGATGTTTTCTCAATTTAATACTGTTTTGGTACAACCGTTGGAGTACAAAAAGTAACTTTTTTTCATCAAATTTGAATTTGATGTTGAATTTGGTGAACGGTTGGAGATGGCCTTAGAGCATCTCCAACCGTTAATTTCTTTTTTCACCAAATCTGAGTAAAAAATAGGTTGTTTTCTCAATTTGATACGGTTTCCTCCAACGGTGAGTATCAAACCTGTCGAACAAAATATATGTAGAATTGAGGGAAGGGTTGACCGGTAAGACTAATTTTTTTTTTTTTAACCTATTTGAACCTACCTATTTGAAAGGGAACCGGTCAACCGGTTGGTCAACCGGCCGGACATCCGACTGGTTGACCGGTTGGTCTCCCCCAACGATAAAGCACAGTAAAATAGTGAAATTTGGAACCTGTTCTCACTTTAATGAATTTTTTGTTTCATTCTCATTTTGATAACAATTTGCTGAAACCATTGGAGTTCCAAAAAGTAACTTTTTCACTAAATTTCAAATCTGATGCAATGTTTGGTGAACCGTTAGAGATGGCCTTAGTGAAGAAATTAAGTAAAAATACGTTTGCTTTGATGATAGTATCATAGATGATTAGTAATGAGATTGTTAAATTATTTTTACATTAAAAAAAACTAAAACAAACATGTGCATTTGGTAAAAAAAATTAATTTAAATTTAAAAAAATATTTATATAAAATAGATTCAATCCCCTCACTATTTTTTTCCCCCCACTATTTTTCTAATTACGTCTAAAACTCAGCCAAACTACTCCCCCTACTAAGAGAGATTACTAAATCTCTTGGACTATCAATCCAACCTCTCATTTCACTACCAAAAATGCTGTGGTTAAAACCCACAACCATGATAGTCTAATCCAACCACTCAAATCGCACATGGATTGATTGGTCAGTATTTTATACAATTCTATTTGTTAAAAGTCTTTTAATATTATGTCTAGAATTTTAAAAAAAATTGAATTTCTTTTTCTTTTTCTTCACAAATTCAAGACCACAACTTAAAATTGTGTACTTGTGCATTCTCATCATCTATGCCACTTAACTAAATTTTTTAACTAATGTGACCTGAGATCAAACACAACTTAAAATTGTATACTCGTGCTTTCGCATCATCTGTGCTATTTAATTAAGATTTTCAATTAATGGGGCTGTACATTCTTTTTCTATGACATAAAATTTTAATTGGTTCATTCCACCATTTAATATAAGATTTTATAAATAAATCCAAGATACGTGTAATTACTTGTAAATTATATATATCGGTTAAACACAAATATTTTTACGTTATTCCCCAAAAATTATATTAAAATAAAGATTCATTCTTATGTACAACTCGTTAAATACTAACAACTTATGTGAATTAATATAACTTTATATGGTAGTCGATAATATTTATAATTTGATCAACGTGTTAACAAACATTAGGGTAGCATTGAAATAAAAGTGAAATAGAATAATTATTTTATTATAATATTTATTTTTATATTTTATTTACTAAAAATAATAATAAGTAAATAAATTTGAGGGAAAAAAAAATCCAACTTTTAACCATTGTAACAAAATAAACTTGAATTTTTTATTTTATCAATTTAAATCTTAAATTTTTGATTTGATTTTAATCTATAAATCATTTGTTATTTTCATTAAGCAAAATCGATGGAAAAATAATATTTTATTCGATAAATTTAATGAAAATGTATTTTAGATATTTTATGTATATTTTGTTTAATAACTAAATATTTTTTTTCTATCAATTTTACGTAACAAAAATAAATAAATAATTTAGATTAAAAATAAATTCAAATTTATAAAATTCAAATTTTATATTATTAAAATGGTCCTTTTTTTTCTTCGTTCCTTTTTTTTTTTGTAATTGTTGCTAAATTTATGAATGATAGACACTTCTTCTTGATTGATTCCATGTAATATTCCCTTCGATCAGCTATCAAATACCCATTTCGCAGACAACAAACAAACTTGCGTTGAGAACCCGCTTTGAAAATCCTTCACGAATCACAACCATCGTATCATGACATCTTCTTCAATTGAAAACTCAGTGGACAGGTGATTATACATACACATTTGAATCTCAATTTTCATGTTTCTTCAAGATCGATACAATATTTCATCTGGGTTGTGTTTGTTTCTTTCGTTTATTTTATCTACACACCACAACTGCTTCAAATTTTTTGAGTTTGTTTTGTTCCACTGCAACCCAATTCATACCCATTAGAATCCCCATTTCGTATGGATCATATGGTTTTTTTTTTCTTTTTATTTTGTATGATTGTGCTCGTAAACATTACAAGAATCTCCTATATTTTTGTACTACTTTAATGTTTCTTGAATGATTGAGCTCGTACTTTGTGTTTGTGAATTCGCATTTGCAGAAATACACATTTCTGATTGAGTTCGTACTTTGTTGTGTTCCTTCTTCAATCGCATAGTATTTCTAGACATCTTTCATTCACTTTCGATGCATTTGGATTGAGGGATTTATTGAGAAAAGAAAAGAAAAAAATTGAGAAAAAGAGATATCTCATCACTTGTTTGGATGATTAAATTGATGAGGGAAAAAAAAAAAGAAAAAATAAATCGTAAGAAAAAATAAATCTCTTGGAACTCATGTTTTGATTCAACTAAAATTGTTCTTTAGCAAAAAAAAAAAATTTAATTATAATACTTCAATTACCCATCTAAATACAAAGCAAATAAAATAGTGAGGAACTACAATCATTTCCACACCCCCCCCCCCCCCCCCCCCCCCCCCCCCTCTCAACTAGATGTGAAATCATATCCTTACCATACCAAGTGGACTGTTTGTGATTAAAAATAACTAGATTTCGAACTGGTGTCTTGGCCTAGTGGTAATAAAACAGTGTATTAGCAGTGACAAATGCATATACTATTAAAAATAAAATAGAAAACTAGGTTTGAAGGCAAAGGGGACTCTGCGAAGCTTGTTATTTTATACTGCCTTAGATGTATAGATATTGACATATGTATGTATGCAGAGAATGCTTTTTGATTTCTTTTGGTGAGGAAACTTTTGTCTAAAGAAAAAAGTGTGCATTAGCCTTTTATGTGGTATATGTCCCAATAATGCCAATGGGAGGTTGCGATTTCAGGATTATATATTCAACATGTGTGGTGGGATATTAAGTCATGATAATATCATCCAGCTAGGTCAAATTTTGATCTATGAAATATTGAAATGTTCACTCTATTTTGGCTTCCCTTTAAACAGGGTATAATAGTAGTGACAAATGCATGATTCCAACTTTCGGGGAGGTGAATATTAAATAAGGAGACGCGTATTAAATTTCTAAAAAATCTTAGGGGGCCAAACCTATACAGTTTGATAATATTCATAATGGGTTTTCCTAGAAATTTTTTGACGCGGTTGGAAGAGCGTCTCGTCGTAGGAATAATTGCTACCTCTAGTTTGCACTCTCTTTTGAATTACTAATTCCCTTGTGTTAGTTCATTCACGGCTGGTTTGAGTACTAACCACCAACTGATCTGGTAAATGAAAGCACATCAATCAGTGCCATCGCAATCTTAATATTGATCTCATGGTATGGGGGTAGAGCAGCTGACATGAGTTGGCTACACAGAGCAGAAGAAAATTTCAGATTCATTGACATTTTTGAGTGTTTTTTAACTTATTATTGCATTCGTTTTGTGCAGCAGCTCTTGTTCTCTCTCTAGACTTGCTCCTCTCGAAGCAGTACTCTTCGATGTTGATGGAACTCTGTGTGATACAGATCCCATCCACCACCAGGCTTTCAGTGTAATGCTTCAAGAGGTAAATCTATTTTTCTTCCATTTTAATGGTTTATTGGCATGGTCTTTCCATCGACAAATCAAATATATCCAAAAATATTTTTTTAAAAAAAATTATATGTTTTATGTGAATGACAAGTGAACCCTCTTTATAATTTCATGACTATTCTTTGTTTTATGTTCTTTTTCAACGAACTGTTTGGTCGTTTAACAGATAGGTTTCAATGGTGGGGTTCCAATTACTGAGGAATTCTTTATTGAGAACATTGCTGGGAGGCATAACAGCGACATTTCTACACGTCTCTTCCCTGATGATTACGAACAGAGCATAAAATTCTTGGAAGATAAGGAAACTATGTTTCGAAGGTAAATTCCACTCTCCTTCTCTAACTTAATTTTTTTTCTAAATATCCAAACTTATAATTTATCTCGTGGAGAAAACAGACTTGCAAAGGATAAATTGAAGCCGATAGATGGCCTTTACAAACTGACAAAATGGGTTGAAGATCATGGTTTGAAACGGGCTGCTGTGACTAATGCTCCTAAACCAAATGCTGAACTAATGATCTCAGCTCTCGGACTTTCTGATTTCTTCGATACTGTTGTTCTTGGGAGCGATTGTGAACGTGCGAAACCATTCCCAGATCCCTACTTGAAGGCTCTTGAAATACTCAAGGTGTCAAAGGATCACACTTTTGTCTGTGAGGTTCGACTTCTATCATACCCTTCTATTTTCTACTGTTAATCTGCTAATCTTCCTACTAGGGCTGCAAACAAACAAAGTTATTCATGAATAGCTCGAACTCAGCTAAACTAAAGCTCATTTGTGCTCAGTTCGTTTACTCAATGAACGAGCTTGAACTTTTAGGCTCGTTTAGTAATCAAGCCAAGCTCCAGTAGCCCAAGCTTCGCTTGATAAGGCTCGTGAACATAAGCAATATGAATTGATATTTATTTTTATTTTTTAATATATCAAATATAATTTTATTAATTTATTTTATTTCTCCATTTATGTTTTGTAGATTTATTATCAATATGAGCATTCTTTTATTTTGCTCATAGTTTGTGATTAATTTAAGTTTAATTTTTCCTTCCAAGCTTGGTTTGTTTATGTAATCAAATTGACTCAAGCAAAGCTCAAATTTCTCAAATACTTGACAAACCGAGATCAATCTTGATTTTTTAGGCTCAACTTGAGCTTGACTTAGCTGAAGCTAAACTAATTTTTTTAGCAGACTAAGCTCAAACACCCCAAAGCTCTGCTCAGCTCAACTCATTTGCAGTTTTTCTATAACTATGGTATATTTGTTTTGTTTTTTTTCAGGATTCTGTTTCTGGAATTAAAGCTGGGGTGGCAGCTGGGATGCCGGTTGTTGGTTTAAAGACCAGGAATCCAGAACATTTGCTGATGGAAGCGAAGCCTGCGCTTCTAATAAAGGATTATGAGGACCCAAAATTGTGGGCAGCATTGGAAGAGCTTGATAGGAAGGCAGGTGCGGCTTGAGATGATTGTATATCATCATAGCAACTAGCGGAGTAGAAAATACTGCAGAAAAAATCAGAGGGCCACTCTGAATAATTATATATGCTGGAGAGGAGCTGTTGCATCCTTTTAAATAATTCGTAGACACAATTTATGAACTTATTATACCATTCATATTGTTTAGTGAATGATGGTGGCATGAAGATGAGTTTTGGAATCATTACTAATGGAAACACATTCAGATGAGTTTTGGAATCATTATTTCTTCTGTATTCCCTTGGACCCAAAGAAATGGAAGTTGAATAATTTATAATAATCAATATGTATAATGTTCTTAGATTATTCTTTAGATATGGGTCCCTATTACGCCTACCTTTTGGTGGATCCACTTTAAACTTCACCTTCATGATTTGAGCCATTCATTCTGTAAAACTTAACAAAAATATTATATATGCTAAAAAGAAGTGAAATCAATTTGTTTTGAAAAAGGATAATTTAGTCTCACAATCATATTTGATGTCAATTCTTTTTAAAACATATGTAATCTTATTATATAATTATTGATATCCAAATAATTTATTTGATCTACTCTACGAGTCCTAAGAGCAATTTAAATCATGAATATAGGCCCAGAGTGAGCCCAATCTCCATTTATAATGTTCTAAAATGCACAAGATGTTATTATATTATTCTAGTGAATCCTGTTTCATATATCAAAGTTTCTGCATGTCAAAAAAATGAAAAACTGCTAATCCAACGAAGTATAGCACAAAATCCAAATGAAGGAGAGAAACAAGTTATATGTCACAATGTTTCAGCATCCAAACTCAAGAAAACTATTATAAGCTTGCAAAGCTAAAAGAGGGACCATAAACTGAACAAAATCAAAACAATCATAAATCTTCATTGCCATATTATGAAGGAATCGCTCTATACATGCATGAATGATGCATATCCATCTTGCTCATCTTCATCTAGTCCATAACACAGAATCAATTTCATCCCTGGCAGACTTGTATAATTCAAGCCTCCTTCCACATTGCTGCCTCCTCTCCATTAACACCGGATCTTCATCAAGCAATTCTGCAAGCTGCCGGCCCTATACAGTAACAAAACCATTCAATCAACAAATGATTGTCACCAGTAAAAAATATTATCACCTGAAATTAGCAGTTGAACACTCCATGAATTCTGAGAGGAGTCAATGAAAATATATGTTATGCTGGTATGATTGGAAATATTTTTGTTTTCTTTGTTTTCAGAAACAAAAATAAATAAATAATAAAAATCAAAATCAAGAAGAGTTATGCAAAGCAAGCCTCCTTCTCTGGAAACTTCGGATTTGTTTAGTTGTGTTTATGTTTTTGTTTAGAAACAAAACAATGAAAACTTCTAAAACACCTATCATTTTCATATTGTTTTCATTTTTGTGAGAAAACAGATTTCAAAGTTCAAGGATAACTTTTTATTGTTTCTTAAAAAGTGGGTTGTTTTCAAAAATTATTTCCCAAAAACAGTTTTTGAAAACAGTTTGCCAAACAAATTTAACGTTTTCACGTTGAACCTGATCATTATCCTACCTATTGTGCATTAAAGAGGGTGAAGGAGAGAGGGAGGGACTGTCACGTGTGTGCTTGGAAAGGTGGGGGTTGCATTGGTCGAAAGTGCAGATAATTGTTGTATACCTCCTTTTTCCCAATTTGTGTATAGAAGTGGTCGAGTAAAGACTGCTTTGCCTCCCGAATTTGACAATACACCACAGCTTTCGGAATGGTATTCCTGAGAGTCTCCAACACCATCACAACATAAGACGAAACATTTGATCCTATCCTCCGGAAATGACCCTCTGTGTAGCGGTCCACAGAAGAGGCAGCTGGAATCCCTCCCTTATCCACTTCCTGAGGGAGTCTGCGGAAAAAATCCACAGTCAGGTATGAGGACTCCATGTCCACCATTCGCAACACTGTCTTTTTACTGTCATCACGGAACCTCTCCAATGCTTCATTGGCAGCTGCTGCTATGTCCGCTTGGAGAGTTGGAAAACGTTTCAACTCCTGCGTGACAAAAAATATAAACTTACATCACATATTATTAGGTCCTTGCATTAAAGGAAACCAGTATCATTCCCATATATCAAACCTGAGTTTCTCCGATTGACTTTCTCACAAGCTCCTTCAAAATGAAGTGTACCTACAACAATGCCAATTAATGGTTTTCAATACATCTTATCAACTCAACAACAGAGACCGGGAAAGCATCATATGAAAATTATGTTATTTCATAGCAATGGAAAAGTATTGATGTCTGCAGAAGCTTTTTCAGCTATATTACATGTTAAAATGCTCATGTAAATAACAATCAGTACGTAGATTTTGATTACTTTGTTCAAATTTCGAATGACTCCAATAATTTTGGCAACAACTCCATTCTTATTCTAAAAAATGAATATATGCTTCAATCAGTGAAGAAATGGAATGATTTCATTTCCAACTGTTTGCAAAGCACCCCATAATAACATCCGACAAAGCTTCCTTTCTCATAATAAATAATTACAATGAAATCAATACCCCCCCCCCCCCCCCCCCTCAAAAAAAAAAAAAAAAAGGAGCACATAACGAGCACATTTTCCATCTACAAAGGAAATCATACTAGCAATAAAGAGAGAAAACAAGATAACAAGCTCTTACAGCATCCACTGAAGCTTCTGCTGGGCCTTTAAAATAATTAAGGGCCCCTTCAATAAGGCGTCGGTAACCTTGCTCCGGTGCAATCAGATGAGGTTGGTATCCATCTGCCTCTGAAACCACTTTCCTTACATTCTGCAGTGAAAGGTGACGATCAAATGGAAGCTTCCTTAAAGCAGCAGGCAACTGATAGTCAAAAACTCCGTAAATCCGATCTCCGCCGGGTCGCCTGAGAATAAAATGAGGATTATTATCAGGTTTAAAGGTTCCTCAAACTTCTTTCACCAAGCAGATGGAGACAAAGGATTATGATCTAAAGAAAATGTGACTGGTTCTTTTTCTGAGGTGGTGGTGGTATTTTGTTTGGGGTGGGAGAGTTGGGGAAACAGGGGGGCGGGGGGAAGAAAAAGTACCTTGTTTGGTTTAGTTTTTGAAAACTGTTTTTGATTTTTTGATTTTTCATGTTTTTATGTCTTTAGATACCCCTAAAAAATAAAATATTTGTGAAGAAATCTGAAAATTGTTCACTAAAAACAAAAAAAACCCACGGAAAAAAACCACAGAGACGTGCTGGGTTCTTTTTTTTCCACATTTTTCACAGATATTACATCTTACCCTCCATCAAGGTGCTCCTTAAATATCCGATCAAATGCACGGCAAAGCTCTAAGATGGTGTATAACTGGGCCTGCCAAAATAGAAAACAAAACCCATCCAGTAAAACAAATTTGAGTATGAACCAAAATATATCATTGCATAAATAAACGAGGCAAATATAAGCTCCCTACCCCTGCATCAACAGCAACTGTTCTACCAAGGTGGTTCAACTCTGCTTCAAGTTCGTTAATGCTTTGGTTAATCAATGACATAATACCTGGTATGCGAGCCTTGATGACAGACTCTAGTTGCTGAAACAAAATACACTCTAGGTGATAACAAGCCCTTCTATATATACTATCTCAAAAAATAAATGAAACATTCAAGATATTTATTTAAATGCAATTAAGACCAACTATACCTTAGAGAGAAGTTTTGCAAGATATTCCGAACCCATTCTGCTGGCTAAGTGTCCATAGTCAGGATTGGTGGCAAAGAATTCACGCTCCCTACGCCTAGAATCAAGCATGTCAACATTTCTATTTATATCAGCCTGTGAACGGTTTACAATTCCAACCCAAGGATGCTGCAGTCGGTAAGATCTTCCTTCAAGAACCTGCAACATAATACAAACCAATATTGAGAAAATGAGAGACCCAGTATTCTGCATCCATGCATTTTTTATGGTATAAGTTTATAGATCTTGCTCCACAAAATTTACAAATGCATGAGATGAAAGGATACAAAAAATTGCAAAGTAGAAGTGATTTTTGGAATGATAATTAGACGGTTACTCATAACACTTGTATTGACAATGGCCAAGTAAATGATCTCCCCTGCAATGGATTCTAAGAAAACAGTCGAATAAGAGTTCTTAACTCTCCACCAAGAACAAGTCCAGTTTTCTGCATTTCTAAACAATACTTGTTACAAGGTAAGAGAACTTACATCTAATGCATTTGTTCCCCTGTCCATCAAATCAAGCTTTGTCAGCACACCAAATGTCCTTTCACCTATGCATTAACCATGCAATCATACAATAAGAAAAACAAAAACAAAAAATATAGTGGCAACAATACAACCCAACCAAGAGTAATGCATTAGGTAAAAAATATGAACAATATGCAGAAGTACCATTAGGATCAACTTCTCGAGCAAGCTTGATAGCATCAGATGTTGCGACATCTTGATTGGCTGGAGTTATGGCTAGGATAATGCAATTTGGCTGCAACCCAAGAACCACATATTCATAAATTAACAAAGTTCAGCATCCCATCTAAACTACAAGAAATTGTAGAAAAAAATGATCTTATGCCTGCTTGATGAAGAATCACAACAGGAATTTCAAACAGGGAGGTGTATGAAAGAAAAAAATTAGCTATTGCCATTTCAACACCTGTATGCTGCGTAGAATCTGACAAACTACACCTATAAAGCATTTATTTTGAGCAAAGAGATTACAAAATTGTTTCTCTCGGAAATAATTAACACTCTGTATGAGATTCCAAATTATGGGATTCATGAAGTATCATTATGCATTGCTTACAAAAGAAACCTTTTATTATTAACTTGCAAAAAGAAACCGTAGGGCAGGAATACTACAAAAATAAATCAGCCGCTTCAATTTTATTCTTCATTACCTTCTCCCCTTTTATGAGGTCTCCCTCAATTGTATTACAACCGAGAAAAACAAAGAAGATATGCATACACTACTGATTTGTTTTTGGATTTACCTAAATTTGATGCACATTGTTTAGCATTATTAAATGTACATATGCATGTATGTACATATTTAGATGTATATATAACTATACAGTTATATATGTTCCCATTACCTTCTCTACATAAGAGTGAACCATGTTTTCAATGTCTTGAACAATACTCTCTGGCTGTCCCTCTGTCAATAACCAACAACTTGTAGTTCACATTAGAATTTAGAGGGATAAAATACTTGTGAATAATGAAGTTTTTAACACTTCATTATGGGCAGGCCGAAAATAATAAGGAATGGGAGAAAATCATACCTACGGCAACTTTAGTTAGACCAGGTAAATCTATCAATGTTAAGTTAACAACTGCCAAGCAAAATGGTCCATGAATATCCATCAGATAAAAATGAAGTGTTAAAAACAAAGAGATAAACATGTCATAAATTCTTAACAGCGGATCATGAAGAATTAGACAATAACATAAAAACAGCAGCAATCCCCTAAAAATTCCATGTATGGTTCATTGGACAATATTGGTATCTAGGTATATTGATAAGAAATCAATGCATAAATAGATTTTTTTTCCCCCAAACATATAGTATAATTCAAATTGCAAGTGATACATGCAACATCAACATATTGAGTACATGACCTAGATCATTACACTCTGAACTATTTATTGACGCATTATTTTCAAACAAACAAAAATGTAATTCAATGCGTCAAACATAAATGTAGATGGGAAAATAAAATCGCCAAGCAAAAAAATGTACGAAACAAGTACATTAGAAAACGATGGAGGGCCATGTGGTAAAGATGATAATGTTACTTATCACCTAACTTATTGCTTAAAAATCTATTGCCATGTAAATTTTATTGCAAACCCGCTACATAGACTAACAAAGTTGGCTAGATGGGACAATAGCACACCACCTGTTTAATAATTTGAATCATAAAAAAGGGGGAAATAAAAAATTCATGAATCACCATTGGGCGAGTAGATGCTGAGATTAATAGGAAGTGGAGAAATATGTTTTGTCTTGCCAGTCACTCTGTCTGTTTCATCTTGAATTTCTTTCTGTACTAAAGCTGCATAAAAAAATTCAGAGATAACTTTAGTTAAAAAGTAAAAAGAATTTCTATTTCATGAGAAACCAAGCAAGCAATCAACCACATATGAGAAATATTATCTTTGTTAATATACATAAACATGCACAATGATATTGCCAGTCAACAAACAAATGCACAAGTAATATTACTAGAAATGACATAGCAAAATTGTACCATCAATCTGGTCTCTCAATCATAGAACTTAAATAACAAGTAACGATGTAAAACAGATAAAATAAAATAAAAAGGTGGAAAATACAGAAGATTGTTTAAAGTTGCCTATAAAGACATGGATATATGGAGGCATATTTATCTTTGTGTGTGCTTTCATACTTTCGTGCAGTGACAGTGAGAAGGAAAAAAGGTTCAGAAGTAATTGCCTAAAGTAATTTCCAATATTTGGCATCGACATATGAGTTAGTGCATTCCAATAAGGGTTTACAGATGTATAAAGACTTACCTTCCAACTCCTTTACAAAAGAGGTCCATAATTCGTATTCCTAAATAACTAAGAACATAATATTGTTGACAAAACAGGTAAATTAAAAGCTTGACAACATAAAGCATCTTTTTTTTTGGGGATACTTTCATTGGAACTGATCCAACTGGAATAACAAAAACATGAAACAGTGAAACCAAATCACGACATATGCATAAGATATGACATACAAAAGTCTGTGAATTTTTTGTTCGCCTGGTGAAGAAACTGGGCATACTCCTCTTGTCCTTGCTCTGTCTTGTGTAATTGCAACACCAAAGGCCTCCTAGTCACAATCCCTGAAATTATTACATAACTAGTGAGGTAATCCAAGCTAATCAATTACTACAAAACTTTCTGTCATATTGATCGCTGAGAAACTGAAAATAAAAAATTTATTGAGAAAAATGCAACCACTTGAATCATTTCTCCAGTTAAAAAAAGGTGTCAACTCAAACTACAACTTGTAGCCACATCTTTTTAGGCTTTTAGGTCCTAAATTATGATCAAATTCAATTTTAACCAAAAAAAACAAATCGACTTCAATTACACAAAGGAAAATGCGTGGTAGCTCGAGAGTGGGTTGGCTCGAACGGCTCGACAGCCCAAAACGACATCGTTTTGAGCTGTTTTTTTTTTTTTTTCCTTCTTCTTCTTCGTCGTGCTGGTCTGAAACCAGAGGGAGAGGAGAGGGAGAGGGAGAGAGAGAGAGAGAGAGAGGAGGCAGGTCGTCCGTCGCAGCCTTCCGCCGTCGCCTCTGCCCGATCGTCGCAGCCCCGCATCAGCCGATCGTTGTCGCAGCCTCCGCGCCTCCGCCCCTCCTCCGCCTTCGCCCCGCCTCCGCCTCCACCCCGATATGTTGGCCCCCTCCTGTCCCTCCTCCTCCTCCTCCTCCGCTCTCCTCCAGCCTCTCTCTCTCCCTCCTCCTCCTTCTCTCTCACTTTTCGAGCCAATTTCGAGCCGAAGCTCTCGAGCTACCAATCGCTACCGTTACACAAATGTCCACAACCGGAAGACATAAAATTTGGCTTAAATTTCATTTTTTATCTTCTCTCAACAACCAAACATGCCATTAATCAAAATCAAAACCTCAAAAAATAATTTTTTTTTAAAAAAAATTATAGGAATTGGTTACCTGATCCCCTTGGGAGAAAATCCCTACCAACAATGCTCTCCAACACTGAAGATTTCCCAGAACTCTACAAAACCACATAATAAAAAAAACACGCACACAATTCACAAATCAAACCTGACAAAAATATACAAATACAAGATCAACAATAAATATATATATACACACACAAACACACATAGAGTGAATGCGTGTGCGTGATTCACATACATGCATATATATACCTTTACAAAACACATCATGAACAACAGCACAAATCAAAGGTAACTAAGGATAACAAGAAGAAACACAAACTCTGATATATACACATACAGAGAGAGACTGCGTGATGAACAGAACGAATAACATCCATAAAAAGCGATCTTAGAGAGAGAGAGAGAGAGAGAGAACCTGACCGCCGACGACGACGATGGTAGGAAGAGAGTCCCAGAGAGTAGGCAAGGCATTGTCGGCGCCATAGTCGCCGAGGACCGTACATGCCTTCTGGATGCGATTGACGAGTCCGATAACACTCTCCATCGCCGGAAAATCGAGGACTCCGTCGTCCGATACAGAAACCCTACGGCGGCGATGGCTGGAGCGAACAATTATGGAAGAGACGATATAGACGGAGATATACGCAGAAGCACAGAGGAAGAAGAAGAGAGTGAAGAAAGCTATTTTTCTTTTTTTGTAATTAATAATTAATTAATTAATAGTATTTTTTGACTTGGGAGAGACGGTTATGTTGTGCGTGGTGCGTGTTGGCTGGTTGGTTATGAGTTGGTCTAAAGGCATATTGCGCCACGTTAGCAGTTTTTATAGTGGGGCTTGTGACTTTAGGGGGACTTTCAAATGTTTTGAAAATAGGGTCTTTGGCGGGCTGCTTTTAAGTAATTTGGTTTCATTATGGGTATCATTGTCTGCGAGGTACATTCTGCACTTTTTAAAAGTGTGTGATGTAGAAATTATTATTAATAATTGGGGGAATTATATTTGAGTGGAACAGAAAAAAAAAAATATATATATATATATAAATATGAAGGAATGTAAATTACTCTGTTTATTTGTAATTTTTTAAATTTATTTTTTAGAAAATTTATTTTTTTATTTTTTATATTTTTTATTTTTACTGAATTTTTTTAATATTTTAAGTAATTTTTAAAATTTTTAAACACTCTTAACATAAATACACTTAGAAAATATATTATTTGTAACCAAAAAATATTAAAAAATTCACTAAATATCAAAAATACAAAAAAAAAATTAATATATTTTTCGTATTTTGTGTATTTATTAATTTTTAAAAATATTTTTTTATAAATAATTTACTATTTAGATACATCTAAGTAAGGTATATCTAAAAAAGCAAAAAAAATTGTTTAAAATTTAAAAATTATTTCACTAAAAACAAAAAAATTCAATTTGCAAAAAACTAAAACCAAAGACATTAAATGATATGTATACGCTACAACTCTTCACTTGCACTTTATAATACAATAATTTGTACCAATATATTGTTATAATTTTTTTTTTCTTTCTGTTTCACTGCTCTATAATTTCTCCCTTAATAAATTAAGGCCTCATGTTCCCTGAGTTGGCGCGCATTTGTTTCGTTGAGTAACTCCCCCTTGATTGATGTAGTAGTCTAACCTTTGAGGACAATTGTTCCTAAAGTGCCATTCTTGGCCACATTCGTAGCCCCTTCTAGCCCCTTCCCTACCACGTTGTTCAGGATTGTATCCTTGCTGTTGTTGTGGCCCCTTAGCATAGGGTACCGAAGTAGCAGGGATCTTATTGTTCCTTGAGAGTCCTCTGCTTCTTTGCTGGTTGGCTCTGGACTGTTGACCGTGAGTCTTTGCAGTGTCCATCTTCTCTCTTTATAAAGTCAGAGCCCTATCTACTACCTGTGCATAAGTAGGTAGCTGTACTGCAACCAACTTGTCTCGGGTTCCCGAGTCAAGTCTGCACTCAAAGCGCCTTACCTTGTCTGTTTCATTTGCCACTATAGTTGTGGCATGGCAAGAAAAGGCCTCAAATCGATTGGAATATTCTGTCGCAGTCATGCCCCTTTGTTTTAGTTGGAGAAATTCTTGGATCACCTCCTGCCTTATCGAGTTTGGAAAGTACTTTTCCATAAAAAAATTCCTCGAACTGTCTCCAAGATAGCTCTGCCACTTGACGGCTTTCCTTAATCATTGTCCACCAGAAATCGGCCTCCCCGTCGAAGAGAAATGAGGCGAGGGACACTTAGTCCTACTCGTTCTGAATTTCTAGCGACTCTAATATTTTCTTCACTTGCCTTATCCAAGCCACAGCTGTGAAGGGATTGGGTTCTTCAAAAAAAATTTGGGGCCTGAGTTTTTGAAATTTCGCTATTAATTATGCCTTGTTGTTTTCACGTCTGGGTTGGTTTCTTAGTTCATTAGTAATTGCCCGAACAAAGTTCATGACATCACTATTGTTGTTGTTGTTGTTGTTGTCATTGTTGTTGTCATTGGATCCATTAGCCCCAGTTCTTTATGCCATTTTCTGTATGAAGGATATTGTCGTTACACCCTTTATTTATTTATTTATTATTTATTATTTATTTTATTTTTTTGTTGATAAAATGCAAGTAAAACAATCCAAGTTGAACACACAAACCTTTAAATACTAAGATTTCATGAATAATAATAAAAGATTAGTATATTCATAAATAAAAAAAAGAAAAAAAAATCATTCTACCCCTTCCCATCTCATTGCGGTATTTTTGCCAAAATTCCTAAGTTAGAAACTAGGACTATTACAATTAAGCCCTACAAAATTTGGTGTTGTCCTAACTTCTACACTTGCCATCTCCAAACCAAGCAAGTGGGCACAACGTTGACGCACTGTCTTCTCCAACTCTCATGCCTCATCGAGTAGCCCATAACACTCCTAGCGGACAATGACCATCCGCACCCCATTCTGACACACCATTCGCCTAATTAAGCAGGTGGGGATCTCATGATATGTGGTATCTCTATAAAAATTCACCAATGGGTCTATCTTGGAGCAAAAATGCATCACCCTTGTTTGCGACATACTGTGGTGGTAGGTTTCATACTCGATAGAAATTATTGTCCAGATATTCTCTTATCTAGACTGGCCCGATAAACATGTCCATTCTAACAGGCGTAACCCTTACAAATACTGCTTTCTCGTACGGCAGGGCGGGCACCTTCATGTGTCTCAAGGCCGCCTTAGGGCCGTCTTCTGTCAAGGATTCAAGATCAAACTCCTCCAATTCCTAATCAGAGTCAGACTCAGAATCGGAATTACCCTCAGCTCCTACTCCGAATTCTTCTTCCAAGTTCTCTTCTGGCTTTTCTTCTGGACCCTCCTTTGGATCCTCCTCCCAATCAAAAGGTTCTTAGGTTCCTCCTCAGACCATCCATTCTGATTTTCATTTGCCATCTACAAGATCAAAATTTTACTTAGTAACTAAAAATGCTCACTATGACCACTGTTACCCAAAAGACAACTTAAGAGGGGGTGAATTAGGTTTTTATAATTAAAATTAATAATACCCTAATAAAAATTATGACTAGCATAATAGATAAATATAATTAATGAAATAAAAATAATTAAAACAAGTGTCTTAACAACTATGTTAGTTAATGATTTTAGCACAGTAAAAATGTGAAATATAGCTATGGCAATTTAAAATAAAATAAAGAGATAAGGAAAAGAGAGGCAAGCAAATTTATAGTGGTTCGGCTTCAACTCGGCCTACGTCCACTCATTATACTTCACTTGAGATTTTCCACTATACTCTAGTTTCACAGAGTGCTAGCAACCTTTTCACAGATGGAGCAATCCTCTACAGATTTTACACTGACTTTCTAAGTCAAGAACATTGAGTGTACTACACTCTTATAAGGTTGAAAAGAAGCTGTTTTTGCTTTCACATAAAGTTACAAGAATTATCTCTCAAAGATAGATATAAAAATGAAGCTCCGATTTTTCTGTAAACCTCACACATGAAAGATGGGCTTAAACCTATAAGGCTCAGTGTATAATTTTTGAAAATAGATGTGAGTGATTATAGATCAAAGAATATTTTCAAGTTTTTGTAACTTGTTTACACTAGAGGCTTTGGTATATATAATGAAAATTATAGTCGTTTATAGCCGTTGTAGTCATTTAAATTTATAGTCATTTATAGCCGTTGTACTCCATATTACTAATTTGAATTTCTTCCTCTCTATCATGACAAATTTGAATATCTTCCACTTAAACCTTTTGAACCTTTTGGCCTACTGCTGTGTTGGGCTGTTTGAACCTTTATTTTTGACTGTTTGAACTCCTGATTTAATCAAATATTAAATACATTCTAACAACATTTAGGATAAAGGTTTAGGTAAAAAATAATGGGACAAAAATAAATTTTGATTCTATTTTTCTCTTTCAAAATAAATTTTGATTCTATTTTTCTCTTTCAAATAAATCATCAAAATAAATTTTGATTCTATTTTTTTCTTCCAAATAAATTAAAAACATAATTAAACAAATCATCAAAATAAATAAGTCTAACAACCACTACTAAGTTATTTAACAAGCAGGCTTACGGTTCTTCAAGGTCCCAAGGGTTTCTCAACCTATACTCTGATACCAAGTTATGACGCCCAAAAATTTGAGGACATTATAATAAGGTTTAAAACTTAAAATCAATTTTCTTAATTAAGAACTTCTAATCATTGTTACTACCAAGTTTGCCATCATCCATTAATTAACAAAACATAAATTAAAAGTTTTTAAATTACGACTCCAATCAAACTTAAAGCTTAGTCTTAGTACATTCATGAAAGAAAAACGCAAATATAAAAAGAAAACTAGATAAAAATTAAAAAACTCAAAAAAATGGTTCATGGGACATGGGCACACTTCAAGCTAACCAAGGTTGAATGTCACCATCCAAGACCTTGCGGTGTTTCCTTCAGTTTCTTCGGTACCTGGCATAAAACACAAGGGCAACAGGAATGCCAATGATCGACGAGCTCAATAAGATACTACAACTCAAAAATACCCACCCTGATAACAATACTCACAATTAATGAATAATGTGTAGTAACAGAGTAACAAACAGCGCTTAATAAGCATATCAAGAATGCTATCAGTTGAAACAATAACAATAGATAATAAGAACAATGGCAAGCGGAAGCAATATCTCATCATAAGGAAAATGCCAACTTTTCTTTTAAATTCACATAGATTTAGTTTATCAAGTAAGTCTAAGTAACTCCCCACGGAGCACTATTTCCACTCAACCGCTAAGCAATGGCCACGGGCAATTCTGACTCCCCCTTGGTCAAATATTCAAATATTAATTGCTATAACTACCAATAATGCCCATGTACTAGGGTTACGTACCCAAGTCGTGACATCAGGGTCTGCCCCAAGGGAAACAGTTTATGTTGTGACACTCGCACCACCAACCTTATATCGCTTATATCGATAAGAGCTGAAATACTTTCCCATGCCATGTTAGGGTTCGCAACTCACTTGTGCAAGACTCTAAACCGGGCTCACCCCATCACTTTTAAACTTTAATGCATCGGTTCAATTTCGTGTTTCTTTACTTTGTCGAATTCAAATTTTGATGCATGTTCTAGTTTTAGTTTGAAAACCACAGTGACATAAGGTTTATGTAGCACAACACAACCATGTATGGCAACCAAAATAAGTATTACAGAATGTCTTAGGACTCATCACAAAATTTTTTAGAATTTCCCACAAATCTTATTTTCAGCACTGAATAATTGGACTAAAAATAATGAAACCCATACCAAACAAAATTCAATTATTATGATATTTTAACTGGTACTATTTCATTGAGTTAGGAAAATATTTCGAGAAGAATACCAGGGCTAAAAATGATTTTAAAATGAAGAAATAAAATTTGGAAGAAAACTGGTTTCTGGAACAGTGAGTGTAACCAGCCCGCGGGGGACCTCGCTACAGCTCGGACTCGACTTTGTAGTCACGGTTCTTAATCCGAACCAAAGAGTCCAAATCCGGCAAATCGTTTTGAGAAAAACAGATTTTTGAAAGAAGTGCCAAACATGGACTGCTTTGCCAGATACAGAGTCGCCACCTAAATATTTTATTTTGGGAAATTTAGGAAACCCTGACTCGGTGCCAAAAGGCCACGTGTCCGTCATCACCAAAGTTGCCTCGGCTCGGGAACTTGGGTACGATTGGGGAAGGTCACTTCGTGAGCACCCCCGCTCGCCCGGTCATAGACCGGCCTGTACTAACCATGATATCTATTTTTGAAAACATTGTGTGTTCTTATTCCGGTTATTAGCCTAGGTTACTATGTGATGCGCACAGCATACAAGTATAGACTGGATCGCCTGAATTGGAACAAAACATTTCATGTTCGTTTTTGAAAATGGTTTGCTACCCGCAGGTAGGCTTGAAACATTTGATGATTTACTCCAATTCAGATAACCCAGCCTCCACCCACAGGCATTCAGGCAGTTATATCATATAAGCACATATCCTCATGGTAAGCATGCTATTCATGGCAGTCACTCACACGCATGCAAGGATGCTAAAGCATAAAACTTACCGAGTACTCCAAGCCAAAATAGAAACTTCATTAGAAATCATGCATGATCCTAATTATACAGAAATGCCTAATGCAACACATGCAAAGATGCAACTATAACAAGCTCGGCTATTCTAAACATGGCATATGGAATGCTACAACTATCATGTATTCAACTTTGAAATTGAAAGTACAATGCAGTTAGTATGATGCGCTGAGCCCGGTGCATGCAATACAGATGAATGAATGCAAACATGCCGTCATATTGTATGATAATTGAAATATGCCCTAATCTAACCATCATAAGCAGATAAATAAAAGGGAGAAAGACGTGGGGTTGGAAGACATACAACACACGCACGCACACTTATTACAGTTGTGCCCTCACGCAGAGGGTCCGAATAAATAATACAGTCCCGAATAAAAGAATATTACAGTCCGAATAATACAGTCCAAATAATATACAAATTTCTAATTAATTAATGAATTAACTAAGAAAGCGGTAAAACTGGCATGCAAGCCAGGGACTGCCTTGCTTCTGATGGATGATGCATGTTAGGCTGCTTTGCGCGGAAATCCACCGGGATGCCCCAATTAGCCTCTGTTTACACCTTTTCTTGAAATGCGCGCCAAACTCCAAAAAGTTGCTGATCCTTCATTTGCTGCAACAGAGAGCAGGAAAGGGGCATAGCAATGTATTTTCACAGATATATGCATGCCTCGATCCTCGTGCCACTAATCACGCATATCGATGCATGATGGCCGAGGAGTCGAAATGCACAATTCAATATAGAATGAATGCACATGAAAACACAGCTAAAACCTAACTCCATCATGGATAATCCGGAGTGTCGGTGACTGGGGAATTAAGACGCGTTCCATCACTCGGAGTACGAAACGCACCTCGTTTCCCGTGCCCGGGCTAACTCCTATTCCGAACATGATGCAACATGCATGACATGCATGAAATGCAACTAAGATACAATTCTAACATACACAATGCTATGAAAGTGAGATGCCTCGAAATGCGTGCACACGGGCACGCAAACTGAAAAAATGACAGAATGCAATCTAAGATACAACCTAGTATGCACTATGCTATGAAAATGAGATGCCTCGAAATGCGTGCACACGGGCACGCAAACCGAGAAAATAACAGAATGCAATCTAAGATACAACCTAGTATGCGCTATGCTGTGAAAATGAGATGCCTCGAAATGCGTGCACACGGGCACGCAAACCGAGAAAATGACATACGTAATGCAAGTGACTAAAATGGCATGGAAAATGTAACATGGACTTATACTAACATGAGAGAGCCTCAGCCACACTCACATAAGAAGCCGGTAGGTGAAAATGAAGTGTCTCGAAGTGCGTGCACACGGGCACGCAAACCGAGGCAATGGCATATGCAATGCAATATGGCAAAAATGGCATATAGAATGCAACATGGACTTATACTAACATGAGATAGCCTCAGCCACACTCACATAAGAGGCCAGTGGATGAAAATGAGGTGCCTCGAAATGCGTGCACACGGGCACGCAAACCGAGAAAATGACAGAATGCAATCTAAGATACAACCCAGTATGCACTATGCGCAAACCGAGAAAATGATAGAATGCGATGCAATGACATGGAAACATGATATGGGCTTATACCAACATGAGTGAGCCTCAGCCACACTCATATAGGATGCCGATGGATGAAAATGAGGTGCCTCGAAATGCGTGCACACGGGCACGCAAACCGAGACAATGGTAGAATGCAATGCAATGACATAGAAATGGAAAGCAATCATTCTAATAGAATTTCAGCAATGAAATATGGGGTAAAACAGTCCCGAAATGAGGCGAAATGACACTAAATGCATGGAATAGTCCCGAAATGCGAATTTAGGCACCCGAAATGGCCTATAGCTATGCCAAACATGCACGATATGGACATGTAATGCAAAGAGAGAAGCTAGGAAGTCCCAAAAAAGGCACTTTCACAGTTATAAACATGGCCAAACAGCAAGCATAGGTAGGGCAAAAATGGCATGCAAGAATAGGGGCCAAGAGAGGGGTAATGAAGCAAGTGATATAAGGAAAATCCAAACTGAAAAATTTCCTTCTACAACATTGAAGAGGGACCAAAAATATGAATGTTTACAGTATATGGAAAACCTCAAATCAATATACAAACATGCTAAAAAAAGGGCATAAGATTGAGGCTCAAAAGGTGCTATAACATGAAGTATACAAAATAATCACCAAACAGAAAAAAAATGTTAATGAAACATGAAGTATAGGCCAAAATAAGGCCATCTCTAGGCCTGTAAAATGGCCAAGAACAAAAGCATGATAGGCTAACAAAACATGCAAGAATGGGGAATAAAAGAGAGATATAACATGAAGTGGCATATGGAGGTCCCAAACCATGAAAGGACCTAAATGAAACATGAAGAATGGACCAAAATAAGACTATTTCCAGAACTATAAAATGGCCAAAAACAAAAGCATGGTAGGCTGCCATAGCATGCAAAAATGGGGGCCAAGTAAGGGATATAACTACAAGTGGCACATGGAGGCATCAAATAGTGAGGGGCCCTTCAACAATGTTGAAAAAGAGCCCAAAATAAGCACATTCACAGATTACATCATGCTCAAAAACAGATTACTCATGGGCCAAAAATAGCATGCAAGATTATGACATATAAGAGGATCAATGAAGCAAGTGCATCATGGAGGGCTCAAACAGGGTTGAGCCCTTAATGAAAAGTGAAAATGAGCTCAAAAGAGGGCCACTTTCAGTTAGGGCCGGAGCTTGAAACAAAAAGCATATAGGGCTTACAAATGGATCAAGAAAAAGGGTCAAAAGAGGAGAAATGTCACTCACCCTTGAAGACTAAAGCTTTTGTTGCTTCTTGGACCAATTTGCAGCTCCTTTAGCCTTTGAGAAGTTCTCCTTGTTGCTGGAAATGAAGTGGTGATGGTAGAGCTTGGTGGTGATGAAGAACACAAGGTGTAGGACTTAAGGATTTTTAGGAAAATGAGAAGGATGGAGGGAGATATGGATCTTGAGGCTTGAAGAACAATTTTTCCAACCCCTATATGTGATGCCACCAGCTGGTTATAAGGGCCAAAAAGGGGGTGTAAAGGTGGGGGAAAAGGAGACAAGCTTTCCCCCACAAAATATCCCCCGGATATTGATATTTTCTGGGGGATAAAGCTATACAGCTGTAAAGTGAACAGTGCAAGGATCTCGGCCGGCCAGTTATTTTTGCTGCAGGTGGCCGGCCGGCCACACCCCCTAGCCGGCCGGCTAGGGGTCAAAAGGGTCAAGCTGATTTAGTGGCCGGCCACCACATGATGGTGTCCTCCCAAGTGTGTACATCACAAATATGTGGTTTGGAGTTCAAGAAAGTGGGTCCAAGGTGTTCAACATTAGCCCGGAAGGAGGGGTTCAAAAGGGTCAAATGGAATTACTGGCCGGCCACCAACTTTTAGGGTCCTCCCAAGTGTGTACATCACAAATATGTGGTTTGGAGTTCAAGAAAGTGGGTCCAAGGTGTTCAACATTAGCCCGGAAGGAGGGGTTCAAAAGGGTCAAATGGAATTACTGGCCGGCCACCAACTTTTAGGGTCCTCCCAAGTGTGTACATCACAAATATGTGGTTGAAAGTTCAAGAATGTGGCCCCAAGGTGTTCAACATTAGTCCGGAAGTGTGAAAAACGGGCGCCGGAGGGCGTCAGAGGATGTATAACTGGTTGCTGCAACAATTACTGGCCTCCCACCCTTCAGTGACCTTCCTAGTGATGAAACAGAGGTACCTGCCAAAAATGAACGAAAATCATTGCAAAACGAATGCTCGGGGGCCAAAACGCGCAGTTCGGGGCCTCGGAAATGGGCTGTTGAGCACCAAAAGAGGCATTCGGCCACGAAGTGGGTTTCTCAGACCCCCAGTGTCCCTCAAAAGGGAGAAAATAGGAAGTATGCCAAAAATCGGAGCAAATGGAGATGGTTAAGCGGTCCCGAACTGAGGCACACGGCCAACGATCCCGAAAACCGGGAACCGGACTCCAAAATGGGCAAAATGGCCTACGACCACGAAATGTAGCTTACGGTCATTGAGAGATGATCTACGGGACCTCTCCCTTCCCTCAGGAAAAGAAACCGAGAAAACCGAGCCTGGTTCGCAAACCAAGGCAAAGCACAAAAGAGGGTTCGGAAGTTCGAAGGCAGGGCTCACAGCCGCGACTCTGAAACTTCTGAACGAGCACAATATACAACATCACTAAGCGCTCAATCAGTGACGTCTGAGTCTTAAGGTCGGTCAAAAATGGGGTGTCTACAATGAGTTACAGTAACTTCCAGCACAAGTGATCTGTGTTTGAAATTAAAAAGGGCCATCAAATAGTGTCAAAAAGAGGCATGGTTAGAACAGCTTGCTAGATATTTGAGTTTGGAACATATTTCTAGATGAGTTTGAAGACTGAAAACCAATGGAAGATGGTCGAATAATTTTTCTAAGAAAATAGGATAAATTTTGTCTCATTTTAGTAAAACTACAATTTCTCCTTTTAGACTTATCCATTTTTTGTGAAATCGGCGTAAAATGAAAGATAACTCTTATATCTAACTATCCCAAGTGGTCGTATAGAAAAATACCTTTCGCGGAGAAAATGAAACCTGTTTGAAGTCATTGTTTTTGCTGTGTTGTGAACAACATTTGGGACAAATATTTACTTCGGTAAGAAAATGGTGTCCAATGATTTTATAAAAATTTACACGTGTATAGAACACCTATATATACTCCTAGTACAAACATATTTTTGATACAAGTTATTTTCAATTTATTAGAGCATTTTACATTGGATAAAATCTAGAATAGTGAGGAAAAATGCAAGTTTTAAGTAAAAGTGAACCAACCTTATCTCATTTTACTCCCATGCATGATTATTTCAAACAATGGAGAATATTTGAACACATAAGAAAATAAAATCAGTAGCTAAACCATCTAATCTATGCTTGCAATAAGGAATAGAAATCATATAATCATGAAATTATTATTCTATAAAAATGTAAACATGCATTGAGTTGTTCTTACTATGTGTGTATTAACAATACATACTCTTGCATATTTTTAATATATAGATTCAGTAAAAAAAATATCTAAGGGAGAATAGAGATTGAGTATTTCTACCTCAAGAACTTTTACAAACTATTCTCAAGATTAGTTTTGAAATGGTGACCACCAAGCACCCTCTCATCTTCCTCTCTTTTTCTTTTCTTTTCTCCTCTATTTTTCTTTTTCCTCAGTCGTGTGTATAGAAATGAAAGGGCTGAGATAGTATTCCATTTGTAGGAGTTTGGAGGCCTATTTTTATTTTAATTTTTTTTCCCCCGCTTGGCTTAGAAAATATTACCTACATGTATAGGCTTAGAGTATGTTTCTATGTATGCCTTGGCATGCCTTGACAGCAGCCTCCTTGGGAAGAAAAGGCAGATGAAATGGTCTACCCAAAAATCTAAATTTTGATTTTCTTTTTTTTTTGAGTGTGTACAAAAAATAAAAATATATATATATATATATATAACTCAGTCACTAGATATTTTACTCCCTACTATCCTCTAACTAACTTAGTTATTATTTGTATAAATCATTTAGTTTCCACAACTATATTTAGACAAAGAAATTTAATCACATAAAGATAAATAAATTTATTTAAAGGAGTTTAATATTAGTATTAATCATGATGCTATTAACATTATAATTTAATGATCACTATTAATTGACTAATATTGTTATTAACAAACTAATTAGTTGTCTAAAAATTCAAGTTCTTACAACCTATCCCGCTTAAATAATTTCGTCCTCGAAATTTTGACACGTACCTTTATCTCCAAACAACTGAGAGTAGTTGGCTCATATTACATCCTCTCTTTCCCAAGTAGACCTCCCCACTCCTCGATGCTGCCACAACACTCGCACCAAGTGGATGACTTTGCCTCTCAAGTTCTTTTCTCGTCAATCCATAATCTTTATAGGCCTTTCCTCAAAGCTTGCATCTTCATTGAGATCAATATTTCCCCAGTTGATACCATGGGAAGAGTGTGGCTCATATTTCCATAACATTGAGATGTGAAAAACATTGTGCACCGCTGCGAGCGGTGGTGGAAGTGCTAAATGGTATGCCACTTTTCCTACCTTGCTCAGAATTTTGAAGGGTCCCACATAATGAGGTGCAAGTTTTTCTTTCTTCACAAATCGTGTAGTACCTCGACGAGGTTAAACTTTGAGAAAAACATGATCCCCTACCTCAAACATTAAGCGTCGTCTTATTTGCTCCTCATAACTCTTTTGTCGGCTTTGGGCTGTGATTAGTCGTTATCTGATCAGTTTTATCTTCTCAGTGGTCTCTTGAACCAAGTCTGGTCCTAACAAGGTTACTTCCCCTACTTCAGTCCAACAGATTGGTGATCAACAAGGTCGCCCATAAAGTGTTTCATACGGTGCCATTCCAATACTGGCCTGGAAACTATTGTTGTAAGTGAACTCAACGAGAGGTAGATGTTTCTCCCAACTTCCTTTAAAATCCATAACGCAAGCTCAAAGCATATCCTCTAAGGTTTGTATTGTCCTTTCAGATTGCCCATCTGTTTGTGGGTGAAATGTTGTGCTAAAGCATAGGTTTGTTCCCACTACCTTATGCAAGCTTTGCCAAAATTGAGAAGTGAATCGAAGATCACGATCAGACACAATGCTAACTGGTATTTCGTGTAATCTGATCACTTCTATGATGAACAATCTACTGAGTGAATCTAATGCATCTGATGACTCGAAAGGTCAGAATCGGGCTGTCTTAGTTAGTCGATCTACCACTACTCACACGTCGTCACGTCCCTGTGGTAATCGAGGCAAACTCGTCACGAAATCCATGGTTATGTGTTCCCATTTCCACTCCAAGATTGGTAAGGGTTGAAGTGTTCCTATCGGTCTTTGGTGTTCAGCCTTTACTTGTTGACATGTCAGGCACTGAGACATAAACTTTGCTACATCCCTTTTCATTCTGCCCCACTAATATTAGCGTTTTAAGTCTTGGTACATCTTAGTTCCTCCTGGATGTACTGCGAATACTGAATGGTGGAATTTCTTAAGTACCTTTTCCCTTAGTGAGTCATCACTTGGCACGAACATTTGACCTTGATATTTCAAACTCTCATCTATGTGAATTTCTCAACCATGCATGGTTTCACTAGATTCCATTCGTGCCTTGATGAATGCTACCTCCTGATCGTACTTTTGTGATTCTAATATCTCGCTCAAAATTTAGGCGTAGCAATCTGTGCACCAAGGTAAGCCTTTTCATCTTGAACCTCTATTTGTACCCCAAATTCATTGAGCGTTCCAACCATATTCCTGTAACACCCCGTATTTTATTACTCGGATAACCTTACCAATATTCATTAATTAAGTCCATTTACAAATAACATTTCATCCTTGGATGAAATGATGGATAATTAAATATACATATTTCCTCTTGTTATACAACAATGACAGGTACACACAAATAAAAAAAATACCCTGAGGCTTACAATAAAAGAGAGGACACTACTCTTTACAAAAAAAAAAAAAAAATAGCACTCAACCAAGCAACAAATGGAGTAGTACAATCCATCACTACATTACATTTATGAAATGGTAAAACCTTTGTTTGATCTTCAAATCCGAAAAGCATTCCGTATACACATGTACAGGCAAGGGGTGAGCAACCACTAGCTCACCAAACAATCTCATATTAAAACATTAAAAGATATGCGAGTACCAAAATACTCGTACATATATGTGAAATCACATCATGTCAAAATCATATGATTTTATTACATAATCTCTTAAATTCAATTTATTTAATTAAGCACGACAAGTTAACTTAAATAAATAAACATGTTTCAATAATAACAGGACATCATTTTCAATTCATTCAATTATCTCATTATCAATTGAATCAAATAATTAAATAATTCATCAAATCCATTTTATACAGTCTTATGAGATGAATGCATATGCCATGTCATGCTCAAAGTATTTTTCTCATTTTTTGAAAATCTTACGCACAATGCCATTTTGAAAACACATTAATCCAACAATTTTAATAAAATTTCAAGATGGTAAATACGACTCAGGTAATCCCTAGGCTGGTGTCTGCAAGTAGACTATATAAGTACTACCAATTTGTCATTTTTACTAGTATTAACTGAAAGGCTCGACACTTATCATCTACACCACCTTTCAATCCCTAGGTTGGTGTCTGCAAGTAGACTATACGAGTACTACCAATTTGTCAATTTTACCAACATTAACTAGAAGGTTCGACACGTATCATCTACACCACCTTTTAAGAATTACCACCGTATTTACCCCAAAATCATTTCATGAAAACTTGTTTCCCAGCATTCCTTTCTCAATGCAAAGTTTTCAAATCATATTTCAAAACTCATCATTATTGTTAGACTTATTTATTTTGATGATTTATTTAATTATGTTTTAATTTATTTGAAAGAGAAAAATAGAATCCAAAATTTATTTTGATGATTTATTTAATTATATTTTAATTTATTTGAAAGAGAAAAATAGAATTAAAATTTATTTTGTCCCATTATTTCTCACCTAAACCTTTATCCTAAATGTTATTAGAATGTATTTAATATTTGATTAAATCAGAAGTTCAAATAGCCCAAAACAGAGGTTCAAATAGCCCAGCACAGCAGTAGTTCAAAAGGTTCAAGTGGAAGATATTCAAATTAGTAATGATGGAGTGGAAGATATTCAAATTAGTAATGATGGAGTACAATGGCTATAAACGGCTATAAATTCAAATGAATACAACGGCTATAAATTTAAATGAATGCAGCGGCTATAAACGGCTATAAGTTTCATTATATATACCAAAGCCTCTAATGTAAACAAGTTACAAAAAAAATCAGAAAATATTCTTTGATCTATAATCACTCGCATCTATTCTCTGAAAAATTCTCTGAGAAGTGTTCTTTAATTTTTGTTTACATCATCTCTCAGAAATTATACACTGAGCCTTATAGCATTAAGCTCATCTTTCTTGTGTGAGGTTTACAAAAAAATCAGAGCTTCATTTTTATATCTATCATTAAGAGATAATTATTATAGCTTTCTGTGAAAGCGAAAACCCCTTATTTTCAACCTTGTAAGAGTGTAATACACTTACTGTTTTTGACTTAGAAAGTATGTGTAAAATCTGTGGAGGATTGCTCCATCTGTGAAAAGGTTGCTAGCACCCTATGAAGCTAGAAGATAGTGGAAAATCTCAAGTGAAGCTTAAGGAGTGGATGTAGGCTTGGTTGAAGCCGAATCACTATAAATCTGTTTGTCTCCTCTTCCCTAATCTCTTTACTTTCCTACTACTGCTATATCTATTTAATATTCATGTACTAATCATTTGATTTACCTTGTATGTTAGTTATACTTCATTGTTATTTTGCTTGATCATTTATTGCTAAGTTCATCATTGTGCTTGTTAATAATTTGTTGTACTAGTAGTTAATTTTATTGGGGTATTATTAATTTTAATTTGTAGAAACCTAATTCACCCCCCTCTTAGGTTGCTTTTTGGGTAGCAATTATCAAATAAATTGACATGCCAATGCAATATTAATAATACAATGCAATATTTCTTCCAATTTCAATACTTCCACACAATATTCCCATTGTGATCAAAATTCTCATTTCTCATTTCAATATAATTTCTCAAGATGAATATATATACTTTTATTCCAATTCATCCACAGGACAACAAAATTTCCACGCTTAAAGTAATCCCAACCATTTAGTCACTTAAAGACTATCAACAATTTGAACAACAATTTCCAAAACTTCAACGATTCTCATATTCCATGAAAACCATCATTTATATGTAAACAAATAAACAATTTTTCAAACGTCATTTATTTTGGCACACAAAATAAATATAACAACATCTTCAAAGATTGTCAATATCTTTCTTAAAAATCCCTAATTTTTAGGTTTTCTCACCAAAACCACTCATCTTCATTTATTGAAAGAAAATCACCAAAAACATCTCTCTTTAATCCTCATAGTTCAAAATCTTCAATTTTTATTTTAAAAAGAACAAGAAAGTAAACCCACTTTCAAAAAAAATTCTCATCTTCTTGCACCAATAATCAATTTTCAAAACAAATCAAAAAATGATTTCGAAAATCATCTAGATCTTGCAAAAAAACATATATATAAATTTGATGTTCAAAAGCAACATATTAGCATACTCCAACTATTAAAATAAAAAATCCGTTTCTCAATTTTCTTGACTCACACAAAACTTTCAATAAATTTTGTTCCACTTCAACCAAGATAACTGTGGGGATATATTTTCTGAATGCCAACACGTGGCAAGGTGACGCTAACGTGTCAGCCGAGGTGCCACGTGTCCTGGTCGTGACGCCGAGGTGATCTCGGCAAGGTCGAGGTTATCTCCGAAGATATCGGAATCCGAGATAAGTGGATAAGGGACAAAAGTCCTAGAATGAAAAGGAAACTCAACTTGGATGAGGGACAAGAGTCCTAGAATGGGAGAAGACTTTAGTTTGGGTAAAGATGAGACTCTTAGAGAGTTTATCCTAATCCCACTGAGAGTCCCAGATTAGCAGTAATCCTAAGTCCATTAGGGCCAGGCTCCTATTGGGACTAGGATTGTATTGGTTATAAAAGAGAGGCACCCCCATGGGTCTAAGGTATGCTTTTGATACTCAAGCTTGTGAGTTTAGTATTTGATTTATCTTTGAGAGATATACTGACTTGATCGTTGGAGTGCCCCCGGGTGGTCGAAACCACTGCGGGATTCTTATATTTCTGTTACAGGTCAGTCAGGTGCCATCTATTCTGCCAGTGCTCTCCAGCTGGTTACTAAGCGGGCAGTGTGGTCGGAAAATCACTCACACAATTTGGCGCCGTCTGTGGGAAAGAAAGAAGAATAGATGGCCAGTGACGGACAGAAAGATCAGACTGGAGACAACGCTCTTGCTAGGAATAAGAGATCTATCAACCTCGGCGTTGAAGGGGACAATAGCAACACAGAAACTCGTAACCAGAGTCACGGAGTAAAAGAAGCCAGCCAGGAAGGTGACGCACCAAAGACAACAGATTGAAGCAACGAAGACGACCTCCAGGTATGGAATGATAGATACCTGCGGAGGAACGAAGACCCTTCCAGAAGGGATGCAAAGACAAGGGGCATGAGCGCTCCCAAGAAGATAACATTCAAGTACAGAAGAACTCATAATCCCGGATTCCAGATCCTGGATCCCGGATCCGAGAAGACATGATCTCAGCCTAGACAAGTAGGCCCGAGAAGACGAGAGCTCAACCTAAGTGAGCAGATCCCGAATTCCAGATCCCGGATCCTAGAAGACATGATCTCGGCCTAGATGAGTAGGTCCGAAAAGGGAAGAGCTCAACCTAAGTGAACAAATCCAAGATTCCAGAAGATAAGATCTCGGCACCTGAGTCCGAGAAGAGAATAGCACAATGAGCAAATCTCAGATCCCAAAAGATAAAAAGGAAACACACACGATCAAACTAAAGTTGGCCAGAAGTATGCTAAGGCTAAGGAAGACATGCCGGGAACAAAGGCGTCGGAACAGGAAAAGAGAAACGGCTCGCCGATGCGAGGCCAAGAATCAAACTCAGGTTGGAGCCAAGTAAGATCAATAGAGAAACCAAGGCCGACAACCTCGGCTTGAATTCAACCTCGGCGACAAGGTCGAAGTTACATGTATGATGAGAACCCAAGTGGATTTTAAGTTCACACTGGGGGCGCAGAGAAGAAGAATGCGTTTACCACTTGTTGAAATTTGTAGCAATTTACAAGTTGGTTAAACCAATATGATGCTTAACCGAAGTTAAGCCAAAACGATGCTTAGCCGAAGTTAAGCCCAGATGATGTTTAACCAAGACGATGCTTAACCGAAGTTAAGCCGAGATGATGCTTAACCAAAGTTAAGCCAAGATGATGCTTAACTGAAATTAAGCCGAGATGGTTCATTATCTTCACTTGTTGAAATTTGTAGCAATTTACAAGTTGAAGCTAAGCTGAGATGATTCCTTATCTTCACTTGTTGAAATTTGTAGAAATTTACAAGTTGGAGTTAAGCTGATTCCTTATCTTCACTTGTTGAAATTTGTAGCAATTTACAAGTTGGAGTTAAGCTGATTCCTTATCTTCACTTGTTGAAATTTGTAGCAATTTACAAGTTGAAGTTAAGCTGAGATGGTTCCTTATCTTCACTTGTTGAAATTTGTAGCAATTTACAAGTTGAAGTTAAGCTGAGATGGTTCCTTATCTTCACTTGTTGAAATTTGTAGCAATTTACAAGTTGAAGTTAAGCTGAGATGGCTCCTTACCTTCACTCGTTGAAATTTGTAGCAATTTACAAGTTGAAATTAAGCTGAGATGGTTCCTTACCTTCACTTGTTAAAATTTGTAGCAATTTACAAGTTGAAGTTAAGCTGAGATGGTTCCTTATCTTCACTTGTTGAAGTTAAGCCGAGTTGAAGCAAAGCCGAGGTTATTGCTAAACACTTGTAGCAATCTACAGGTTGGTTAAACCAAAGAAGATGCTTAACACTTGTTGAAATTTGTAGCAATTTACAAGATAACGTTAAGCCGACATATGATCATCTGTTGAAATTTGCAGCAATTTACAGGTTGAGGAAAAAGCTAAGTATGTTGTTTAAACACTTGTTGAAATCCGTAGAAATTTACAAATAGATTATTGTTTAACACTTGCAATGCTAATCCTTGTTGATCCCTGTTGCAGTATATGTTAATCCTTGTTAAAACACTTGTTGAAACTTGAGAAAAAGTTTGCAAAGTTAACATTGAGTAGTATATGTTTCACACTTGTTAGAATTTATGAAAAGTTTGTAGGTCAGTATCTTGCCGAAGTAAAAGTTTTGTAGCTATTATACCCAAGGTATGTAACCCCGAGAAGATTGCACAAATGAGGCAAAGTATGAAAGGCATGCAAAATATTCTAAGTATAGAATCATGCAAGAGCAGTTAGAAGAAGATCAAGACAGAATTCATGGTGATTGACACGCCCTCACCATACAATATCATCTTAGGAAGGCCATGGCTGCATACAATGGGGGCAGTTCCCTCAACGTTGCATCAACTACTGCGGTTCCCAACAGAGCATGGGATTGAAGAAGTCAGAGGGAATCGACTGCAGGCGGAGAATTGCTCCATGGCAGCAATGAAATCTACCTGCAGCATTCAAGAACTAGAGAAGGCAGAGATTGAAAACGAGGACATGGAGGTACTAGATGATGTCGGTAAGGAGCCAGTCGAGAGATGTGAAGAGGCACTGAAAATCCTCGTCCAGGAGGGGGATAAAGAACGCTTCTTTCTTCTCGACTTAGGCTTAGTCGAAGAAGAAGAAAGGGAATTGGAAGCTTTTTTGAGAGCAAACATTGAGGTCGGCCAAACCTGTAAATCCAACGAGCAAAATGACCGACGTTGATGCACGTCGAAGCAATAGAAATAGACAGACTTCTGGAGCTCAGGGCCATCCAAGAAGTCAATTACCTGACATGGCTATCAAATACAGTGGAATAAGGAATGATAATCAAGGAGCAAAGAATGTTAACATCGGCCAACAACAGACATTTTTCAGAAGCAAAAAATGTGACATATGCGAAGAAAACAAAAATACAAAGATGAAGACCCTAAGAACTAGGGACTAAGGCAAGAACGTCGGACTAATCTACTTCAACGGTTGACGATGGTTCAGCATTAGCAGTGAGCTGGAAGAGCTTCTCTACCATGATCTCGGCAACAATTTCAAGAAGGGACGTAAGACTATGCAGAAAATAGAAACGAAGGCAAGAATATGGAAATACATCAAGAAAAACAAGGAGAGAAAAATCAGAGTCAAGAAGATGACAAAGTTCAAGAATAAAGCCAAGTGTACAGGCACTAAGTAAGTATGTGAAGAAACAAGAAAAGACACGATGCTAGCAACAGAAAATGGATATGACAAGAACAGGTGCCAGGCATTCAAAACAATTCAAGACTTGAAAACAGACAAAAATAGAAGGCAACAGAAGGCAAGTAAACAGAATCAGAAGAGTTATGAAAGATTGAGCTTAATAGCAAGTAAAGAGTTTATGAACCTACAAAGTGAAATGAACGCCGATATGAAAATCGCCAGAGTCAAATAGATGACTGGAAATCGGGAACTCACCAGAGAGTGTGAGTGGAACAATTGCAAAAGCTCTTGAAGTTTACGAATTAATGGAACCAGAACCTCGGCTAGGAGGTGCGATCTCGAGCAGCTTGGAAAGCATGAAGCTTGATACTTGACAAAAGTGGACAGTAAAGTCTAGGGAACTTTGAGGTCGACGAGTTTGATCTCGGACAGAGGGGCACAGATGAGCGAACAGTGTAGGTTCCATCACCTCAGAATGCCGAGGTAATAGAACCTAGGGGGCAGTTGTGGGAATATATTTTCTGAGTACCAACACGTGGCAAGGTGACGTTGACATGTCAGCCGAGGTGCCACGTGTCCTGGTCGTGACGCCGAGGTGATCTCGGCAAGGCCGAGGTTATCTCCGAAGATATCGGAATCCGAGATAAATGGATAAGGGACAAGAGTCCTAGAATGAAAAGGCAACTCAACTTGGATGAGGGACAAGAGTCCTAGAATGGGAGAAGACTTTAGTTTGGGTAAAGATGAGACTCTTAGAGAGTTTATCCTAATCCCACTGAGAGTCCCAGATTAGCAATAATCCTAAGTCCATTAGGGCCAGGCTCCTATTGGGACTAGGATTGTATTGGCTATAAAAGAGAGGCACCCCCATGGGTCTAAGGTATGCTTTTGATACTCAAGCTTGTGAGTTTAGTATTTGATTTATCTTTGAGAGATATACTGACTTGATCGTTGGAGTGCCCCCGGGTGGTCGAAACCACCGCGGGATTCTTATATTTCTGTTGCAGGTCAGTCAGGTGCCATCTATTCTGCCAGTGCTCTCCAGCTGGTTACTAAGCGGGCAGTGTGGTCGGAAAATCACTCACACAATAACCAAAATAAATTTCACCAATATCTTATATTTATGAAATATTAACATTTTCATCCCACTATATTAAAAGTTATGATATAATCTCAATAACACACTTTTAACCATAAAGGATATAAACTTTTAACCAAACTAATTTAATCCACTAAATTAGTAATTTTTTTATGTTCACATTTTTCCAAAAGAAATAATACCAAACATAACTTAACCCAACTCATCTTTCACGCATAATCATATTTCATGAATATAACACTTTTGGAGTTTTTAATCCCAAAGCAACTCTATAATATCAACTTAACAATTTACACCATATTCATCAACATCAATTTATTTTTCTTCTCAAAAATAAATTCCAAAACTCAAAGATAAAAAAAAAATTCAACTTTATATTTCTCAAAATAAATCATCTAATCATAATATGATGTAGAGACAATCTATACAACTATTAAATTTTATTTTCGGATTTCTTTGTAAAGTTATCAACACAAAATGATTTATCAAATCAATCTCAAAATGCCAACATTCTTAACATTTCAACATAATTTTTCTTCCAAAAATTATCAAACAAAAATCTGAATAAATATATATATATATATGCAATACCTCTTATAATGATATATTTTCTCAAAATAACCCTAACATAACTTTAATGTAAAAATATGAAGAAAGTCTCTACCTTAATTCATGAAGAAGAGCAGATCTAGAAGGCAAATCTTGCCCGATCATGAATCCGAGACTACCATCGCGAAGAGTATGACGAGCTCTCCAACTTTCATTTATAACACTTTTGCAAAATTTCACTCTAAAGACTCTCACTCTAAGCTCAAAAGATTGAGCATTCATGGGGGAAATACACGAAGCAGTGAGGCAGGGAAGGGAAGATCCTCTGTTCAACAAATGAAAGAGAAAAAAATCCAAAAGGCAAAATGAAGGAGAGAGGAAGAAGTCTGATTGGAATAAGGAAAAGGGAAGGGGAGTGAGGGACAACCCCACATGGGTTTGCTTCCTCATGGGTGTAACATCACAAAACTTAATATAAAATATATTGTAAAATATTTTAAACTGTGATAACATAAATTATAAAATGATATAATCTTTCTCATCACAAAAATATAACATTTTTGTACATCACAAAATATTATATTTTGTTCACTACCAAAATATACCCAATTTCATTCTTTATAAAATATATAATTTTTCACCATATGGTACACACTATAAAACCAACTATCAAATATTTATTATAATCCTATATAATAAATAATAACAACTTCTAAGGTGGTTACTACCAATCACCTAATTAAAAAGGACCAAACAGTTAAACATGAGTTATTAACCAAACTCAAATTAAATTAAATCTAAATCAAGGGTCTCACCCATAAGTCAAACATGATTCAATTATATACCAAAATAGTCCCAACAAATTTATCTCAAATCTTGGCCCGAACACCCAAAACTCAATTTCAAATTCTGCTATAAATTAAACTGAACACCAATTAGTCCGTGAATTTTCAAAAAATAAATACTCATCATTTAATTCTGAAATTTTTATCCAACATGCTAGACTCATATAGGAACAACATATAAAAATTTCATAATTTCTTGAGATCGGAAACTATTTTAAAAAAATATAAAACCAAACTATTTTCGTATAGAATTTACACAGTAATCAAATTCGAAAATTTGCTCAATTAAATTATCCACTAGCTATTTAAAAATAAATAAATCTCGGTCATTCCCTCTATTATTGCGATTTGGCGCATCTGTCATCACGTTAGCCTTGCCGGGATGATAAGAAAGGGTAAATTGGTAATCCTCAAGATACTTCATCTAACGTCTCTGACGCATGTTCAGGTCCTTTTGGGTGAACAGATATTTCAAGCTTTTGTGATCGGTGAGTATCTCAAACTTTTCACCATACAGGTAGTGTCTCTAAATTTTGAGTGTGTGAACTATAGCTGCTAACTCTAAGTCACGAGTGAGATAATTCTTCTCATGGTTCTTTAATTGTCTTGATCCACATGCCACCACTTTGCCATTTTGCATTAATATGCACCCCAGACCTTCTTTGGAAGCATCACAATACATATGGTACCTGAGAGGGAGATTTATAGTCTGGCTTTGGGTCGTGGAAGAAGCCGAATAGGATGGGGCCGAGCAAGTTTGGGCCTAGCTAACTTGGGCCTACCTGGGGCTGATCTTGCTCGGTTGTGGCCAGGGCCTGAGGACGGTCTCATGTTTTGGACCGAGCTTCCCCAAATTGGAACTTGCTCGATCGAGGCCCATCCCAGAGATCCACCTTTGCCGAGACAAGCTTCTGCTACCCAGGTTTTGTGGGAGCACGATTAGCTCGATTATGCCGGAATGCTACCGAGCTCGGCTGTATGGAGTTCGGCAAATGAAGCACTTGGGTACGCTGCGCAGCGAGGTCGTGAAAGGCCGAGGTTGTTCTGCCGGTCTGCCAGGCTCCGCTAACATAGCCTGACAGTTTGGTTAGGTGGTGATTGCAGGACTTGTGCTGACAGATGGGAGAGCAGCACCACGTGTCAAGAGACTAATGGGAGCAGATCTGGGCGCAGAAAGTATATAAGCGAGTCTGCGCCCCCCATGTTGGGAGAAAAACATAATTTGGTGAGAACAACCTAAACACTCAACTCTCTCCTCTCTCTCTAGATTCCTGAGTGTGTGTTAACTTGACCGTCGGAGGGGTTTTCCGGCCACACACCGCCGGGTAGCTCACCGTCATTGTCTTCGCAGATCGATCGGACAGACAAGGAGCTTGGTGGAAAGGAGTATGGGCTCTGCGGAATATTTGCTCCCCACACAACTGGCGCCGTCTGTGGGAACTTGACATACAAAACCTTGTCTTCCAAGCTCATCTGATCGCCTTCCATGGCGAACAACGACGAGATACCGTTGTTCGCCATCGATGGAGTTAACCCGGAGTCAGCCAGACGGAGAGACGGACTCCCCACCATTCCACCCATGGCAGACCTGGAGACTTCCCCAAGAAGACATTCAAGAGACGCGCGAGATAAGCGCGGAAGGAGTTTTGGTCACTCTCGGAGCCCAGACGGACACCGACGGCAGAGAGAATCACATGCCAGACGTCTAGAGCACAAGTTAAGGGACCAAGACGCCGTCATTCGAAGAATAGTGGTAGAGATGGAAGATCTCAAATGGCATGTCAAAGAGAAGGGTGTTGCTGGAGTGGGAGACCACAATGAGCACACCCAACCACGCCGTTCATGCAGTTAGAGCCAGCGGCACACTTCCTCCCTTTTTATCACCAGAAGCTACAAGGTTGGAGAGTCCGACGCGGCAGAAAAGAGGTCTAGCGCGCAAGACAGTACCTATCAGCCCTCACGTCTGGCGACGACGTCGAGGTACTCCTATTCCGCTTGCTCAGAGGACTTACGGGCAGTCTTGAAGGAACGGGCTCGCCGGCGAGAGACACAGTGGGTGCCGACGCTCCAGCGGCTATCTTACGGGGGTCATGCCAGTGAAGAAGTCGTAATGCCACCACCCCGCCCAGCTGTGCTCCTCCTTCTAGATTTGGCAAGACTGAGTGCCACTCCCTTTTCCCTGGAGATAGAAACAACGCCGCTCCCCGCGGGCTTTCACCAGCCCAAGTTTACGCTCTACGACGGGAAGACCGATCCATACATGCATGTAAGCCACTTCCAACAGGTCATGGTCGGACATAGGCGGAATGATGCTCTTATGTGCCTAATCTTCCCGTCGAGTTTGGGCGAGCTGAGCTTGAAATGGTTTGAGAGTAGAGATGGCAATTTGAAACCGGTCCGACGGGGACTCGACCCCCCGACCCCGAATGGGACGATTTTTTCCCAAAAAAACTCCTCACGGGCCGGGATGGTATTAAAAAATAAATCCCCAATCATTTTCGGGCCGGGGACAGGGATAGATTCTCCCGGCCCTGGCCCGAGTAATCCCCGAATATATATTCTGCATATGTATATATATATATATATATGTTTAGGTTACTTTTGAGACTCATTTCATTTGAGCCTCTCCCACTCACACTCTCTCTTCTCTCGGCCTCTTTCTCCATCTCTCTGCTGCGATGCTGACGGCGATGGCGTCTGCGTCGGCCGCTCCTCCTCTTTTTCTCACGGCGTCACTCCTCCCTCACGGCATCACAACGCGCGACTCTTCCTCTCTCTCTCTCAATGGCGGCAGCTCCTCTCTTTCTCTCACGGTATGTCCTCTCTCTCTCCCTCTCTTTCACGGTATCTCCTCTCTAGTTACTCTCTCTCTCTCTCTCTCGCTTTGTTTTTTGATTTTGTTCTTCAGATCCAGAAGTTTTGGTCACTGGTGCCAAGATCCGAGTTGAGGAGTGAAGAGATGAATCTGGGTGTGTTGTTGATGATCCTCAGATCTGGAGCTGAATATTAAATCTATTGTTGTTATTAAATCCATTGTTAAATCTGTTGTTGAATCTACTGTGTTGTTGTTCGTGAAGCTCTTTTTTTGTGAATCTGTTGAATCTGTTGTGTTGTGTTGTTGATCTGGATGGAAGCTCTTTTTTTTTTGGGGTTGGGGACTCTTCGGGGTCGGGGAAACCCAATCCTCGTTAGGGGACGGGGACGGGGGCGGGGGCGGGGGTGGTGACAGGTTCCCCGTCGGGGCCGAGGCCGGGGCCGGGGCCGGGGGAATTTTCACCATCTGGGATCGGGGACGGGGAGGGTGATCCCCAGCCCCACCCTGCCCCGTTGCCATTCCTATTTGAGAGGCTGCCGGAGGAAAGTATCGAAAGGTGGCAGCAGTTGGCGGAAGCCTTTGTAACTCGTTTCAAGACAAACACTAAAATGTCGAAGGAAGTGGACCACCTTCTCAGTGTCAAAATGGAGTCGAGCGACACACTCAAGGCATACAACTCCAGATACTAGGAAACCTTCAATGAGATTTTAGATTGCCTGATCAACTTGGCAATCACTCAATATAAGCGCAATCTCCCAGTCGGACATAGATTGTGGGACTTGCTTACTATGAGCCAGCCGACATCCATGGGCCAACTAATGCAGTGCATCAACAAGCACATCCAGGTACAGGATGATGCAGCGGCTTCCACCGCGAAGACAACTCCGGTGGCAACAGACAAGAGGTCAGCTGGCAAGGTACACGCGATCGGACAGGAGACTAACCGTCCAAATGATCGCGCAGAGGACTCTGACCCAGGCTCAAATCATCGAAATCGGGGAAGGGGTCGTCGTAATAACCGAGATGACTACCCCCGCGATGACGTAGCTGATGCCAACAGAAGGTTGAAAGCTCAGACAGGCATCACCACGGTCTTTAAGATTCTAATCTATCGCATACTTAGTGAAATCCGTGACAAGGATTACGTTCGATTTCCTGCTAAGTTAGGCGACGCCCAAAAGGGTTTCAATCCGCGATACCGCTGCACATATCACCGGGAGCGAGGACACCGAATAGAGGACAGTTTGCCTCTGAAACAACACTTGGAGGAGTTAGTCGCAGCCGGACACTTGGATCTTTACATTGACGGGGGTGTTAAGGTCGCATATCCCACCCCGGCTGATCAGCACGGACATGATGACTTAGAGGCGCCCCCTTAAGGAGTGGTTAATGTGATCCACGGCATAGTGGAGCCGGCGCGTGTATGCGAGCTCCGAGGGATGATTAAAAAGGCGAAACACATGAGGGAAGTGTTGTCGGTCCAGCCCGCGATCAAAAGGGGCAAGACCGAGGAGAAAGACGTGATTAGTTTCTCCACGAGGGACATAGAGCGCATTCAAACACCACACAACGACGCCCTAGTGGTCACACTCCACGTCAAAGAATTTGATGTCAAGTGCATCCTGATCGACCAGGGAAGCTCGGTTGAGATCATATACTACGACGCGTTCAAACAACTCAAACTCCAAGATACAGACTTGGCTCCGGCAACTTCTCCACTGGTTGGTTTCAACTCGCAACCGAAGTGGCCTTTGGAAAAGATAATTTTACCGGTCAAAGCCAGATCCGTGGTCAAACAGGTAGAGTTCTGGGTATTGCAGGTCCCGTCTACGTACAATCTGATCCTCGGTAGGGGATGGCATCACGCTATGCAGGCAGTGGCGTCGACCTACCACCAGGTTATGAGATTCCCCTCGGCTATAGGGGAAATTGAGGAAGTTTGGAGCGATCAAGTCATGTCGAAACAATGCTTCATGGCAGTGAACGAAAGCCGAGCTACCAAAGGTTTCGTCCAAATGATTGAAAGGCCGTGTATGAGAGGGTTCAAGAACGTCGTTGGAAAATTCGAAGATCTTCGAAGATCCTTGAAGAACAACTTCGAATTCTCTAGAAGATGATAGGAGGCTTAGATTCTTAAATAGTCTCAACTTAAGAACACAATAATAAAGGAGATAATGGAGATAAGAGAATGGGTGAAGAAGAAGGCAAAGTAGCGAGAGAGAGAATAATAGTAAGGCTCTCCCATGGATCTCCCACTTTCACTCTCAAGGTTGATAATGGAGAAGGGAAATTAGTTCTTTCTCAAGAGTTTTTTCTCCAAAATCCATCACTTGTAAAGCTGTGGGTGGATGCTATTTATAGGCACCTCATGATGTAGGATGGAGCCCATGTGCAAGGCACATGAGGAATATTCTCTCTAACCACCTTGTCTGAGGAGGTGACCTCTCCGAGGATGAGAAAAACCCCGAAGAGGAGATCAACCTCTCGGCGAACCCTTCTTCTTAGCCACACCTAACCAATGATCCCCAATCATCCCAAAGGGTCAGGGGTAGTCCCAGAGGACGTCCTGCCACATAAGGGTCAGGGGTAGTTCAAGAGAACGCCCTACCGCAAATATTGCCGAGTCTCAGGGACCCCCTAGATCGTGCCACCTCGACTCGGGTATAGGCTAGTTTAACCGAAGAGTGAATTTATCTCCACTCATCGTCCTCGGGATCGGGTCCTTTGTTCGGACTCTATTATGCCCATGGTTCTGCTACGTAGATCCCAGAAAGCTCTGAGTCCGCAAGTGTTCTGGGACTCATTAATGGAGTGGCTTCTAGATTGCGTCTGAATCCGTTCGAAGCCAAGTGCTTCGGATCTCTAGGTTCGTGGATCCGAACCCTTTCGAGTCCGAGTGCCTCGGATCTCTAGGCTTGCTCAATACCCTTTCGAGTCCGAGCCCAAGTAAGTCTCTAAGTTTGTGGATCCGAACCCTTTCGAGGCTTAGAGCGATTCAGTCCATTGATGGAGATAAATCTGGACCCACCAATCTTGGACTTGCGATAAATTCAGGCCCACCAACCTTGGAGTATTGGGCCTAATTAATTTAGTGGGCTCAAATTAGCTCCTCTTATAGATCGGAAGACCGCGGAGTCCTTGAAGATGTGGGTGCCAAGGCTGAGGACAAAGCTATTGAGGAGTTGGTAGAAGTGCGGATTGACACTGAAAGCCCGAACAAGTTCTTCTTGCTCGGCTCAAGCCTTACCACCCAAGAAAGGACCGAAATGGTAGAATTCTTGATGGCGAATATCGAAGTCTTCGCATGGTCGCCCTACGACATTCCCGGCATCGACCCGAGCATTATTTGTCATCACCTCAATGTTTTCCTCGGTGCAAGGCCGGTCATTCAAAGAACCAGGAGATCGGCGCTGCACCACGCCGAGGTAGTCGTAGAGGAGGTAAAGAACTTACTTGAAGCTCGGGCTATTCAGGAAGTGCACTACCCACGGTGGATTTCAAACACAGTCGTAGTGCCCAAGAAGAATGGGAAGTGGCGAGTTTGCATCGACTACAAGACCGTCAACCGAGCATGCCCTAAAGACAGCTTTCCCCTGCCCAGAATAAACCAGTTGGTGGATCTAACGGCCGGACATAACAGGCTCAGTTTCTTGGATGCCTACCGCGGCTATCATTAGATTGCCATGCATGGTCCCGACCGTGAGATCACCTCTTTCACTACTCCACGGGTACTCTTCTGCTACCAAGTCATGCCTTTTGGTTTGAAGAACGCCGGGGCAACTTTCCAAAGGACGGTGACCAAAATGTTTGCTCCTCTGCTAGGCCGGACGATGGAGGCTTATATCGATGACATGGTGGTTAAAAGCCGACATCAAGCAGACCACTTGTCCGACCTAGCCGAGATATTTGCCATCCTCAAACAGCACAAGCTACGCCTGAATGCGTCTAAATGTGCCTTTGGCGTGGGATCCGAAAAATTCTTGGATTTCCTAGTCACAAACTGAGGCATCGAGGCAGACCCCACACAGATCAGAGCCGTACAAGAATTGAAGCAGCCCAACTCGGCTAAGGACGTGTAGTATCTGGCCGGGATGGCCGCCGCACTTAACCGATTCATAAGTCGGTCATCAGATCGCTGTCGCCCTTTCTTTCGTGCCTTGAAATCCAAGTTTTCGTGGGACAAAGAGTGTGACTGGGCTCTGGCCGAACTCAAAAAGTATTTGTCTTCTGCACCACTATTGGTAACCCTCAAGCCCGGTGAAGAACTCTATATTTATTTGGCCGTGTCCCAGCATGCAGTTAGCGCAGTGCTTGTCCGGTCAGCAGGTATCCAGCATTTACCCATCTTCTACGTGAGCAAAACCTTGCTACCGGCAGAGTCGATATACTTGCCACTGGAAAAAATTGCCTTAGCATTGATGATGGCCTCCACGAAATTGCCACACTATTTTCACGCCCACACAATCATCGCTTTGACTGAATTTTCCCTCAAAGCCTTGTTCGAACGGGCGGACTTCTCCGGTCGAATTCTAAAGTGGGCAGTTGAGTTGGGACAATTCGACGTTAAGATTCAATCCCGAACGGCTATAAAAGCTCAAGCATTGGCAGATTTTGTTACCGAGTTCTCGCCCGAGATTCACCAAGTATGTCCGGTGGATCTCACCACGGTCGCCGAGGAGGCCAACGAAGAATCTACCGACATTCTACAGCAAGGTGGTGTTGGCAACGCGGAACTTGTGCGCCCCGCCATAGAACCTCCAGTCGGCATGTCCCCACAGCTCAACGATGCAACGACAGACTTGGGCATCACAGACCAACCTGTTGGGTTCGGTGCCGCGTCGCCGAGGGGGGAGGAAGTGAAGCCGATCAACATTGAACCTGAAGCCGAACAGCCAAGCGACTGTGATCCCATCAAGCTTCAAGCCTCCCAGGAACCCTCAGAATGTTGGAAGCTCTTTGTTGGTGAAATGTGAAAACTTTTTGTAGATGGGGCCTCAAATCGTCACGGTGCTGGACTAGGCATAGTCTTGGTCTCGCCAGATGGTCTGACCATTGAGCATTCTATCACCCTCGGATTCGCTGCATCAAACAACGAGGCCGAGTACGAGGCGCTACTGGCCAGACTTAAGAGCGCGCTCCAGGTGCGCACATCGGAGCTGATGGTCTACAGCGATTCCCAACTGGTTGTTAACCAAGTATCTGGGGTTTACGAAGCTAAGGATGACAAAATGGCGAAGTAATAAGCCCTGGTAAGGGACCACATCAAGCGATTCCAGGCGATTAGGGTCCAACAAATTGGACGGGAAGACAACGGTTGCGCGGATGAGCTGGCCGGTCTAGCTTCCATGGTCGACCGAACCTCTCCCAATCCTCTCCTGATTGAGTTTCTTCCAAGGCCTAGTATAGAGGAACCGGAGCAGACAGAAATACTCTGCACCGAGCTTGGCCCTTCCTAGATGGACCCTATTATCCTCTTCCTGAAAGAGCGGACACTTCCGGCCGATAAAAAGGAAGCGCATAAAGTCCGGGTGAAGTCAGAGCGGTTTTGGCTCTCTCTATCTGGCGCTTTATACAAGAAGTCTTTCACCGGTCCTTATCTCAAGTATGTACACCTAAACTGCGTGGAAGCTTTCCTGTATGAAATTCACGAAGGCATATGCGGCAATCACATAGGGGGCAGATCTTTGGCCTACTGCGCTATCTTGCGAGGATATTGGTGGCCGTGCATGCAAGCGGACGCTCAAAAATATGTTCGCAAATGTGAGAAGTGCCAGAAGTTCGCCCACCAAATTCACCAACCGGTTAGAGAACTCCTTCCCCTCACAAGCCCTTGGCCTTTTGCGATGTGGGGACTAGACATAGTGGGACCACTCCCAACGGCACCGGGCAACCGGAAGTTCTTCATTGCCGCTACGGATTACTTCACCAAGTGGGTTGAAGCTGAGCCCCTAGCAACTATCAAGGAGAAGGACATCAAACGGTTTGTCTGGCAGAATGTAGTAATGCGGTTTGGCGTCCCCAAGATTCTGATCTCTGATAATGGCACCCAATTTGATGGCCGCTTATTCAGAGGATTTTGTGAAGAATTGAAAATTGAATTCTACAACTCCACCCCGGCTTACCAGCAGTCCAACGGCCAAGCCGAAGCATCAAATAAGACCATTCTTGACGGATTGAAGAAAAGACTTGAGAAAGCCAAAGGAAAATGGGCCGAGGAATTACCAAGTGTCCTCTGGGCATACCGGACAACCCTGAGGTGATCTACCGGGGAAACTCCTTTTGCCCTAGCATACGGCATGGAGACGGTCATCCCATTGGAAATTGGTATGCCCACCATCCGAAATGAAAATTTTGAGCCCGAGCTGAATTCTGAAGCAGTTGCCTTGGAATTGGACCTTGCTGAAGAACGCCACGAAAAAGCTTTGATTCACGTAGCTGCATACCAACAAGAATTGTCCAGGAAGTACAACAAAACTGTGCACCCCAGACCGTTTAAAGTTGGTGACTGGGTTTTAAGAAAGGTCATGGGCAACACCCTGGTGCCAGGCGAAGGCAAGCTAGGGACAAACTGGGAAGGACCCTACAGGATTACCGGTCTGGCAGGCAAGGGGGCATACCACTTGGAAGATTTGGACAGCAAAGGCATACCCCGGCCATGGAATGCAACCAACCTCAAACTGTACTATTTTTAGTCTTCATAGTTTTTATGTTATTCTTTTGAGCAATGACTCGTTTGCCTTACATTTCAGAATGTAATACTCTTTTTGTCAATATAATAGAAGTGACTTACCTTTGTTGAAGCAATCTATTGTTTTCAATGCTTATTTCGTGATTTTAATCGAGATGTTTTATTTCGGTGGATTGAGTTGATGACTTGCTCAACTTGATATTGAAACCGAGATAATTTACTCTGGTTGGTTGAGTTGATTATTTACTCAACTTTTAGATTCTAACCGAGATGATTTACTCTGGTTGGTTGAGTTAATTATTTACTCAACTTTTAGATTCTAACCAAGATGTTTTACTCCAGTTGGTTGAGTTGATGATTTACTCAACTTTTAGATTCTAACCGAGATGTTCTAGTCCGGTTGGTCGAGTTGATGATATACTCAACTTTGAGATTCTAACCGAGATGTTTTATTCCGGTGGATTGAGTTGATGACTTGCTCAACTTGATATTAAAACCGAGATGTTTTACTCCGGTTGGTTGAGTTGATGATTTACTCAACTTTTAGATTCTAACCGAGATGTTCTAGTCCGGTTGGTCGAGTTGATGATATACTCAACTTTGAGATTCTAATTGAGATGTTTTATTCCGGTTGATTGAGTTAATGGCTCGCTCAACCTTGATATTGGAACCGAGATATTTTTACTCTGGTTGAATAAGTTGATGTTCTACTCAACTTTGAGATTTCAACCGAGATGTTTTACTCCGGTTGAAAAAGTTGATGTTTTACAATTTTGTGATTGTAACTTTGTGATTTCAACCGAGATGTTTTATTCCGGTTGAATAAGTTGAAAATTTGGTTAAGGGCGAGTCGATGGTTTGTCTAGCCGAGGTCTTTTGCCCGGCTGAAGTTGTTTAGCTTAAACACGGTGCAAACACTTGACGAAAGTAGAACTTTTCATTGATAAGGAATAGCATTACAAAAGGTGGGGCACTAGCCCGGTTACATTTTCAAGCAAAAAAGAAGAAGAAAAAGATAACTAAACTAAGGGGGAAAGGTCTATGAATTCATGCCCGGTCGTGGTCGCCTCCAGGTCGACCGTGGTTATGGTCTCCTGGACACCAGTCTGCTTCTGGTCGGCCTGCTTTGGGCGGTTGTCACCCTCGACATTTTTCTCGGCGTCTTCCACCGCTTCTTCCTTGGCCTCAGCTTGCAACGCGCTGAAGATGTCGTTGGCATATGGCACAAGGTACGTCGGCAGGAAAGGTAGCTGGGGGAGAGGCAAACACGTCGGTCCTAGATCCTTGACCGAGTTGTTCACAAGCAGCCTTCCAGCCCACCTTGAAGAAGATGTCTTGGGTGGTATGGACTTGCTTTGTGTAGTTCTCCTCGGCCTCCTTGAAACCGGCGTGGTTGGCGTCCTCCAGCTCCTCCTTCCTTGATTGCTTCAACGCCTCCAACTCGGTCCGAATGGCGTCCCTTTCTTGCTCGGCAATACCAAGCTGGCCGAGCAACCTGGAGTTGTCAGAATTCACTATCTCCAGCAAAGCCTTGGATCATCCGAGCTCGGCTTGAAGGTGTTTAGCCTAGCTGGCAGCGTTGGTTGCCTTCTGCCGGAGTCGGTGGATCCTCTCCAGCACCAAGTGTTGTTTCTGGATGGCCTGCAAGAAGAAAACTTTATCAGAGGAAGAAAACCGAGCAAACACTTGGAAAAATTTGACCAAAGTATGCAAAGTCCTTACCCGGGTCATGGACTTAACCGAGGATTTCACCAGCCGGGTGTCTGGTACGTGGTCGCTGCCTACCACATCGCTCGGTAACAGCAAGGCTTTGGTAAGGTCAAAGGCGAGTAGATGCTCCTTGTCACCTTTGACTGAGGCAGTCGTCGAGATCTCTTTACCCCAGTGCTTGAGCTGTGGCTTCAATGGCGGTGTTGGGTCAGTTGTCACCGCTGGTTGCTTGGTGTTTAACTCCGCAACTAGCTCGGCAGAGGGGTCGGTACGTGGCCTTTTCCCAGCCCGGCGACTTTCTTTGCTTGCCTGCCCGGCGGCAGGAGATGCCAGTGCAACTACAGTCCCGCTCGATTGACCGGCAGCGGCTGTGCGGGGTGGGATGATCGGTAGCTCGGTAGAGGTAGCAGTGAGGAGGTTTTTGATGCGACTTCTTTTGGCCATCTCTTCTGCCTCGGTCAATCGGATAAGTGGCACGTCCGGCAAGGTGGGATCGGGAGGGGGAGATGGTGTACGGAGGAAGTCTGTAACCTTACTCCGATGTGGAGTTGAGTACCTGTAAGTTGGCACGTAACCGAGGAGTTCGTGACAATCCCGGTTACGGTAGCGAAGCACGGTTCTGATGGATGCTTCATTGGGTTAACAGTAATTGGCTTGCAAAGCTTCGATCGCTGCAAAGGGAAAAGGAACAAAGCACATTAGTACAAAATGGTTAAGGAAAGTAATCTAACCGAGCAGTTAGCATGGCTTACATGTTTCACCGAAATTCTTGCTGATAAACCAGCCCGGCACATCGGCTGTTTCATAATTACCAAACACCCAGAAAAAGTCGTCGTCATGTAAGTCCTTGTCTGGGATACCGGTCACTATTTTCTCCTTGTCCGGTCTTATCTTTAAGTAATAGGCAAGACCATCACCTGTATATCCGAGGGTATACTGGCGAAGTATCTCGGCCACTCCTAAGTTGGTTCCCAGCCAGTTGTTCAGCTCGTGGATCCTGTTAATTATGCGCTAGGTGTTGGTTGAGACCTGGGTTGGAGCTAGCCTGGTGCGCCGCAAGAATTCGTAGATCAACGGGTTAACCGGGAAACGAAGGCCACCCTCTATGATGGAAAGCACGGTGATGGGGCGCTGGTCTAATCTGCCCCACGGGGTCATGTCCTTGGCACCGAGCTCTAGGTGAACGTCATCCGAGATACCATATTCTTCCTGGAACGCGGCTAAAGTGATCGGCATGTCGACCAGGAAGCGATAGCGCCCCATGTGTGGCCAGTTGGTTTTAGTGCGGCTGAAGTGGTTTGACACAAACTCTGGTTTGGTGGTTGCTCGGTCTTTGAGAGCCTCGGTGTTGGTGTGTGGTCCCCTTGGACTCTGCAGGAAAAGGAGTATAAGTGTAAGTGGGAGCGCGGTCGCAAAACGAGCTTGACTTTAGCTCGGTCAGGTAGAGTGCCAGACCACCTTGGTCACGAAGGTAAACATAGGAGCTCGGCCGCTCAAGCGGACCAGATGTTAGCCCGGTCGAGCGGTCAAGTCCTCTGCTTACCTTGGTTTCTACAGGGGTTTTTACAAACTTGCAATTTGTGCGATTTTGATATTTTTTAGGATCAACAGAAGACTTGGAGCCCGGTCCGCTCCAAATCTTCTTGTGTTTATCACTGGAATTGAAGAACAGCAAAAAAAACAGGGGCTGGAGAGGGTCTTTGGGAGGGGATATCCTAAAACCTATGGACTTTATGCCCTAGAATGCGAAATACCAAATAAAAAAGAGAGCAATAAAGAGAATTCGAAGAACTTACCAATTTGGAGGCAGAGGCTACCTCTTCAAGCACGAACGAAGAAGAAGAACAAGAGTGGAGGTCAAGCACTGTAGCTCAAAGACGTCTGGAATGAAGGAAAGTCAGTAAGAACAAAGTGAAGGCAGGGTTGGCATGTTTATAAGAGTGAAAAGGCCGCCCAAATTTGAATATGAAGGGACAGTTAGGTTGGCTGCTCAAGGGCCAGTAAATGATTGGCGCGTGTCCCAATCGATGGCGGCGTCAGAATTGAAGAAACAGGAAGACGAGTCGAGGCGTCTGCCGAGCAAACTAATAAACTAAGATCAAGATTTAGCGCGGTTGAGGCTTTACACGTTAAGGACCGAGAAAGAATCTACCCTGGTCGGATCATGTAATCCCAGTCACGCTTTTACGGACGGAATTAAGGGGCAATTGAGAGGGAGATTTATAGTCTGGCTTTGGGCCGTGGAAGAAGCCGGATAGGATGGGGCCGAGCAAGTTTGGGCCTAGCTAACTTGGACCTACTCGGGGCTGATCTCGCTCGGTCGTGGCCAGGGCCTGAGGACGGTCTCATGTTTTGGACCGAGCTTCCCCAGATTGGAACTTGCTCGGTCGAGGCCCATCCCCGAGATCCACCTTTGCCGAGACAGGCTTCTGCTACCCAGGTTTTGTGGGAGCACGATTAGCTCGGTTAAGCCGGAATGCTACCAAGCTCGGCTGTATGGAGTTCGGCGAATGGAGCACTCGGGTATGTTGCGCAGCGCGGTCGTGAAAGGCCAAGGTTGTTCCGTCAGTCTACCGGGCTCCGCTAGCATAGCCTGATAGTTTGGTTAGGTGGTGATTGCCGAATTTGTACTGATAGATGGGAGAGCAGCACCACGTGTCAAGAGACTAATGGGAGCAGATCTGGGCGCAGAAAGTATATAAGCGAGTCTGCGCCCTCATGCTGGGAGAAAAATATAATTTGGTGAGAACAACCTAAACACTCAATTCTCTCCTCTCTCTTTAGATCCCTGAGTGTGTGCTAACTTGACCGTCGGAGGGGTTTTCCGGCCACACACCGCCGGGTAGCTCACCGCCGTTGTGTTCGTAGGTCGATCGGACAGACAAGGAGCTTAGTGGAAAGGAGTACGGGCTCTGCGGAATATTTGCTCCCCGCACAACCCAATGTCTCATTCTAATACAATGAGAATAGGGGCACTCGTCAATCTTTTTTTGAGTTCTTCGAATGAATTTTCACAGGACTCGTTCCATTCAAACTTAACTCTTTTTTGAGTCAAGTGTGTCATTGGTTTGGCCAATTTTGAAAAGTCTTGAATGAATCTTCGATAGTAACCGGCCAATCCTAAGAAACTACAAATCTCGAATGTGTTCTTAGGTTGCTTCCATTCTGTCACTGCTTCTACTTTAGTTGGGTCCACTGATATTCCCCTTTCTAACACCACGTGACCCAAAAATTTTACTTCCTCCATTCAGAACTCACATTTACAGGCCTTAGCATACAGTTGGTTCTCTCTCAAGGTTTGAAGTACTATTCTCAAGTGTTGTTCATGGTCTCCTTCAGACTTGGAATACACCAAAATATCATCAATGAAAACTACTACAAATTGATCTAAGTAAGGCGTGAATATTTTGTTTATTAAGCTCATAAACACGCCTGATGCATTGGTTAGGCTGAATGGCATCACTATGAACTCACAGTGGCCGTAACGGGGTTTGAAACGCAGTCTTAAGAATATCTTCTTCCCGAATACGCAACTGGTGATACCCAGTTCTGAAATCTATCTTTGAGAAATACTTTGCCCTTCTAAGCTGATCGAAGAGGTCATCAATACTAGGTAGTGGATACCGATTCTTAATGGTGACTCTATTGAGCTGTCGGCAATTAATACACAGCCTAAGTGTCTCATCTTTCTTTTTAGCAAATAAGGCTGGGTTGCAACTGTGTCTTTAGCTCTCTCAGTTCAACTGGTGCCATACAATGTGGTGCCATTGAGATCGGTGATGTACCAGGTTATAGTTCAATGGTAAAGTCTACTTCTCGCTTTGGGGGTAGTCCTGGTAGTTCCTCTGGAAATACATCAACATACTCACACACCACACGAGGTAGCCCTAATTCCATAAGATCTTTATCTTCTAGAACTAAGCTGGCTAGCCACACAGCCAGGTGATCGTGCCACTTTGACTTTTGAAGTGTTAATGATAGAGAATCTTGTTCATCCCCCTTTAAATTGGAATCGCGTTCTGTCTTGAGAGTAAGCAGTCGCTGTCTTTTGATAGCAATCAATGGTGGCTCTATGGGCTAATAACCAGTCCATTCCTAGGATAACGTCATAGTCTGGCATTTCCATGACTCGTAGGTCGCAAGTTAAACGCAAACTGGAGACTCCTAATTCACATGATTTACGTACGAGATCTACTCAAGTTTGACCTCTTAGTGGTAAAGCTACACTCATAGGTGTTCCTAAACGTTCAGGCTCTAATCTCAAAGTTGTAACACATGAAGCAAATATGAAAGAATATGATGCTCCAGAATCAAACAAGACTTGTACACAAGAGTTCAAAAGGATGAGTATACCTTGAATCATTGAAGGATTTCCAGTGTATTCTCCTTCTTGGAGTGCAAAGACTCTCCTGGTGGCACCCTGATTTGTCACCCAAGGTTTCCTTGCATTGGCATCTCCTGGTTGTTGAGTCCTAGATTGTCCCACATTTCTATTAGCTGGCAGCTGACCTCTGCCGGATTGGGAATTTTGCGCAACTTGTGTTCATTGAGTTGGCGCACATTTGTTTCGTTGAATGGCTCCCCCTTGATTGATGTAATAGCCTGACCTTTGAGGACAGTTGTTCCTAAGTGCCATTCTTGGCCACATTCGTAGCACCTTCTAGCCCCTTCCCCACTACGTTGTTCAGGATTGTACCCTTGTTGTTGTTGTGGCCCCTTAGCATAGGGTACCGAAGTAGCAGGGATCTTATTGTTCCTTGAGGGTCTTTCGCTTCTTTGCTGGTTGGCTCTGGACTGTTGACCATGGGTCCTTGCAATGTCCATCTTCTCTCTTTCTAGTGTAAGAGCCCTATCTACTACCTGTGCATAAGTAGGTAGCTGTACTGCAACCAACTTGTCTCGGATTCCCGAGTCAAGTCCCCACTCAAAGCGCCTTACCTTGTCTGTTTTATTTGCCACTATAGTTGTGGCATGGCGAGAAAGGGCCTCAAATCGATTAGAATACTATGTCACAGTCATGCCCCTTTGTTTTAGTTGGAGAAATTCTTGGATCATCTCCTGTCTTACCAAGTTTGGGAAGTGCTTTTCCATAAACAATTCCTCAAACTGTCTCCAAGGTAGTTCTGCCACTTGACGGCTTTCCTTAATCATTGTCCACCAGAAATTGGCCTTCCCGTTGAAGAGAAATGAGGCGAAGGACACTTGGTCCTGCTCATTCTGAATTTCTAGCGACTCTAATATTTTCTTCACTTGCCTTATCCAAGCCTCAGTTGTGAAGGGATTGGGTTCTCCAAAAAAAATTTAGGGTCTGAGTTTTTGAAATTTCGCTATTAATTTTGCCTTGTTGTTTTCATGTCTGGGTTGGTTTCTTAATTCATTAGTAATTGCCCGAACGAAGTTCATGACATCACTGTTGTTGTTGTTGTCATTGGATCCATTAGCCCTAGTTCTTCATGCCATTTTCTGTATGAAGGATATTGTCGTTATACACCCTTTATTTATTATTTATTTATTTATTTGTTGATAAAATGAATGTAAAACAGTTCAAGTTGAACACATAAACCTTTAAATACTAGGATTTTGTTAATAATAATGAAAGATCAATATATTCATAAATAAAAAAAAATAAAAAAATAAAAAAAAAAAATTCATTCTACCCCTTTCCATCTCATTGCGGTATTTTTGCCAAAAACCCTAAGTTAGAAACTAGGACTATTACAATTAAGTACTACAAAATGTGGTGTCGTCCTAACTTCTACACTTGCCATCTCCTAAACAAGCAAGTGGGCACAACGTTGACGCAATGTCTTCTCTAACTCCCATGCCTCATCGGGTAGCCCATAACACTCCCAGCGGACAAGGACCATCCGCACCCCATTCTGACACACCATTTGCCTAATCACGCAGGTGGGGATCTCATGATATGTGGCAACTCTATAAAAATTCACCAATGGGTCTAGGGTTCGGACAACATGACCGAAAGAAGGTTGGGTAGTCCGGATATCTTAAAGCAAAAATGCATCACCCTTGTTTGCAACGTACTGTGGTGGTAAGTTCCATACTCGATAGAAATTATTGTCCAGATATTCTCTCATCTAGACTGGCCCGATAAACATGTCCATTCTAGGAGAGCTTCTTCAATAGCACATCCTAATAGGGGTAACCCTTACAAATACTGCTTTCCTACACGACAGGGTGGGCACCTTTATGTGTCTCAAGGCCGCCTCAGGGTCGTCTTTTATCGAGGATTCAAGATCAAACTCCTCTAATTCTTGATCAGAGTCAGGCTCAGAATCGGAATTACCCTGAACTCCTACTCCGAATTCTTCTTCCAAGTTCTCTTCTGGCTCTTCTTCTGGACCCTCCTTTGGATCCTCCTCCCAATCAATAGGTTCTTAGGTTCCTCCTCCAACCATCCATTCTAATTTTCGTTTGCCATCTACAAGATCAAAATTTTACTTAGTAACTAAAAATGCTTACTATGACCACTACTAAGTTATTTAATAAGCAGGCTTACGGTTCTTCAAGGTCTCAAGGGTTTCTCAACCTATGCTCTGATACCAAGTTGTGACGCTGTAACAACCCCGACCTCTGATTAATGTTAATCCATGATTATGCATGCCTAATTAGTAATTAAGGAGAAATTTTGAATTAAAATGCATGTGTGTGTTGCATTGTTGTGTTTATATCTGTTAGGCGTAGGAAGATCTGTTCGCGTCCTAGTTTCGGTTTGCGAATTGAAAGCCTTATCGGCGACCGATTCAGAAATTGTTTAGTGTTATGTGTTAATTAGGATTTATGTGCTTTTATGGCGGATTAATTAAAATCTAATTTGGAATGATTAAATTAGATTAAATAATGCTAGACCAAATGAATATAGATTAATTGAATGTAAGTTAATTACATTAGTTTGAATTTATTACATTGTGGCCATTAGTGGGCACTTTTTAAGCCATTAGTTGATTTCATGTTTGGCACTATCATTTTACCATTTCCCCAGACCAAACAGTGAGAGAGAGGGTGCATAGGGGAAAATTGAATTTATCTAGGAATTTTTGCTTGAATTTGGAAGGAATTGAAGAAACTTTGAAAAATTGTTCATTTGCTCAAGAGCCTTGCTTAAGTAAAGCTTAATTGAAAAGCCTAGGTAAGAACTCAATCCTTTAATCTTGTTTTTGGGCCACCTAGAGCTTAGGTATGAATGAAAAAGTTGAATTCATGAGTTAATTAAGCTAGAATTTCAAGTAGGCAAGTGCATTCATACATGCATGTACATGTCCTTGAATTTTGAAGTTGTTTTGCATAAAATTTCCACATGCATGTCTAGATTATGGTTGTAATCATAGAATTTACCATGTTCTTGAGCTCAATCTTGCATTTGATCATGTTTTGGAGCATTAGAGTACATGAGAACTCATGCATGTTATGTTTTTGCATCATTCTTCAAGTTTCATTGATAATTGTGTTCAATTGGCATACTTCTGGGCTTTGATTTTGTAAAATGATCTTCAAAACATGTTGTTTTATGAGTTTTCATGTATTTCCTCAAGCTTTGGCCCAGAAAAATGAGTTTTGGATGCTTCAAAGGTTGAATTTGAGCTTGGTGATCAAATTTGGAATTTCCAGAAATTTGATCCACGCTCGAGCGGGGAACTTTATGCTCGAGTGTGAACTCTGAGTACATGCACTTCCGCTCGAGCGACGATGGTTACGCTCCTGCGTGAAATGCATATACTCAGAAGTTCTTGTGTTTTGCAGTCTGCTCGAGCGAGGGGATCTACACTTAAGCGAGGATCTGAGTCTCACGCTTGAGCGGGGGTAGAGCGTCCGTCGAGCGTGAAAAACATGTAACCAGTACTTTTTCTAGTTTGCAGTCTGCTCGAGCGGGGAAAGTCACGCTTGAGCGGAGCTTCATTGTCTGCATGTCTGCTCGAGCGGGGCAAGCCACGTTCGAGCGTGGACCTTATTTTCAGCAAGTTTCAAGAAATGTTTTCCAATGCATTCTTGCGTCCTCATTCCATCCTAGGCATTCCTAGGCCATGTTTAAGATTCCATAATGAGGATTAAAGGTTAGAAAAACACTAAGAGCCAACGAAGTAAGTTATGTACAATTAGAACGTGTGTTTTAAGTGTGTGTCTGTTATGTGTTATGTAGGTCACGTGCCGCGTACCGTTTGACCAATCTGCTCCGTCTATTTGTCTCAAGGCCAACTGTAAGTAATAATATAGTAAAGCTATGTTCAACTTTACTTTTTTTCTATGTGATGAATTAAGATCTGTTTTCTGAAATGATGTGTTCTGTGAAATGAATGATTGTCTAATTTCTGATATGTATTCGTGACATCCTTAACATCATGTGATATCTGTTGGCTGTTACCCAGTATCGGAGGTTCCATCATGGAACTTAATATGTCTGCACTCTGTTACCCGTACCGAAGGCTCCATCATGGGGCTCAACGTGTTTATTCTCTATTACCCGGATCCGGAGGTTCCTTTATGGAACTGGTTATTCGTAACCCTCGCATATCTGCATCTGTTCTGTATCTGCTCTGTTAATGCTAATGAATGTATCACGTATACTTAAGCATACCTCATAAGTTCTGTATATGATCTGGATAAATTATGAATTTGATACGAAACTGAATTATGATTTCTGAATCTGTACGGACTCATTCATTAAAACCCCTTTACTCTGTTATTATTCACTGAGTTTTCGTTCACAGTTTATATTATGTATGTAGGTGAGCCGGCGCGTGATCAAGGCCAGAGTTGACGGCCTTCATTTCTGTTTTTGTCAGCCAACTGTTGTGCCTCCCGAGGAGGTTCTGATCGAAGTCTAGTTACATGGCTATTTTTGTACTTATGCTAGTCTCTGTCTATTTTGTAAAGTCGGGTCTTGGGAATTACACTTTTGTAAATGTTTTGTAAATATTGATGTCCTTCGACTGACACGCTTATGTATATGCAAGTTTTGAAATCTTTTGTCCCATGTATGTTATTACAACTCATTGGACCTTGTATATTTGTATAATTGCTTCCACAGCCCCTTATTATGTTCTTATCTGTTAAGAGGCCTTTGGTAATCCACGGATTACTAGCCGGTTACGATGCTAAACCTACAAGGGCGGGTTTGGGTCGTGACAGACGCCCCAAAATTTGAGGACATCATAATAAGGTTTAAAACTTAAAATCAATTTTCTTAATTAAGAACTTCTAATCATTGTTACCGCCGAGTTTTCCATCATCCATTAATTAACAAAACAGAAATTAAAAATTTTTAAATTACAACTCCAATCAAACTTTAAACTTAGTCTTAGTACATTCATGAAAGAAAAACACAAATATAAAAAGAAAACTAGAGAAAAACTAGAAAACTCAGAAAAATGGTTCGTGGGACATGGGCACACTTCAAGCTAACCAAGGTTGAATGTTGCCATCCAAGACCTTAATGTTTCCCTCAGTTTCTTCGGTACCTGGCATAAAACACCAGGGCAACGGGAATGCCAATGAGCGACGAGCTCAATAAGATACTACAACCCGAAAATATCCACCCTAATAACAATACTCATAATTAATGAATAATGTGTAGTAACAGAGTAACAAACAACGTTTAATAAGCATATCAGGAATGCTATCAGTTGAAACAATAACAATAGATAATAAGAACAATGGCAAGCAGAAGCAGTATCTCATCATATGGAAGATGCCAACTTTTCTTTTAAATTCACATAGATTTAGTTTATCAAGTAAGTCTAAGTAACTCCCCGCGGAGCACTGTTTCCACTCAACCGCTAAGCAATGGCCACGAGCAATTCTGACTCCCCCTTGGTCAAATATTCAAATGTTAATTGCTATAACTACCAATAATGCCCATGCACCAGGGTTACGTACCCAAGTCGTGACATCACGGTCTGCTCCAAGAAAACGGTCTATGTTGTGACACCCGCACCACCAACCTTATATCGCCTATACTGATAAGAGCCAAAATACTTTCCCGTGCCATGTTAGGGTTCGCAGCTCACTTGCGCTAGACTCTAAATCGAGCTCACCCCATCACTTTAAATTTTAATGCATCGGTTCAATTTCGCGTTTCTTTACTTTGTTGAATTCACATTTTGATGCATCTGTGAGTTTTAGTTTGAAAACCACAGTGACATAAGGTTTATGTAGCACAACACAACCATGTATGGCAACCAAAATAAGTATTACATAATATCTTAGGAGTTATCACAAAATTTTTTAGAATTTCCCACACTTCTTATTTTCAGCACTGAATGATCGAACTAAAAATAATGAAACCCATACCAAACAAAATTCAATTATTACGATATTTTAACTGGTACTAGTTCATTGAGTTAGAAAAATATTTCGAGAAGAATACCAGGGCTAAAAATGTGACACCTAAACGTTTAATTAAATACCACATAAATAATTATAGTTAAATATAATTATGGTTGTATGTGATGATATATTATTAAATAAATAAATAGTAATAAATATATAAATCTAATTCGGCATTGGATTATCAAATATGAGATTAATTAGGGATTATTATTTGGGGCCAAATTAACAGAAATGTGGAATTATAATACTAGTTGGGTCAAATTAGAGTTAAAGATAGTAAATAAATAAATATAAAAGTAAGAGTAAATAAATAATAATAATAGTGGGTGTGGTAGCAAAATAAATAATTAATTTTCTGTTGGTATACGATAAAGTGAAATTTAATTAGAAATTAATTCATTTATATGGTTATTGGGCAAAAGTGTAATTACCATTTACTAAGATAAGAACAGATCTACGGTTATAAATAACATATTCAGGTGAGATTGAAACAAATCTGTGGAAGGAGTTGAATCGGCCACGTGTTGGCCTAAGAGTGGTCTTACCCTATAGGGAGTGGGACAATCTATGGAAGGAAAAATGAAAGAAAGGAAAAAAAAAAAAAAGAGAGAGAGGTACGCAAGTACTAAACTTATAGTAGGAAGGTTGTGATAGTGGAGTAAGGCTAAGAGTCAATATTAAAGTGAGTTATATTATAACTTGAGTTACCATAATATAGTTTACATATGTTTTGACTTACCACAATTTATTTTATACAAGTTATATTTTATAAGTTATATTAATTTAAGTTATGTTTTATAAATTTTTAGTTACGTGGATTAATTTCTAAACTATATTTGTTAAAATGAAACCCATGGATATGTTTGTTTATATTTTAAAGAATATTTGGCTATAACCTTATAAACAATTATGTTTTGTAAGTACCACCATGGGAGTCTCACGCCTTGGGGGACTTAAATAACCATTAGTTTATGTTTGGCCACTTTGTGGTCCTCTGTTTGTCATGGATCCATTGACCTCTGTTCTGATTGTCACTTCTGTGACCTCTGTTCTGTTCTATTCTGTACCGTGGTTATGATTACTTACTTCATAAATTCTGTATTTAGTTTCTGCCACTTAAATGATTTATTTACCAAATTGAGTTGTGTAAATGTTTTGGCTTAACTAACTATCCATGGTTATTTTGTATTCCCTGTACTCTTGGCATAATATTTTTCACTCTGCTGTGTGCTTATAGCTGTTACCATTTCAGGTGACGAGATGTAGGGGAAACCCATAACCTCACAAAATGGAACCCGCACGTGGATTGATGTTGAACCACTATTTTTTTTTATTATATATTTTTTCTCCCTTTTGTTCTACCCGGGGCCGGTCAATGAATAATAAAATAATAAAAGCCCTATAAATGTATTTTCTCTTATTAAAATAGTAAAATGGAGTAATTTCTTGTTTAATTATTTTTATTTTCGCTTACGCGGTTTAATTTGCTACAAATAGAATAAGTTAGTAAGTTACGATTCCAACCCTAAGCCCCTGGGGTTGGGTCGTGACAAAAAATGATTTTAAAATTGAAAAATAAAATTTGGAAGAAAACTGGTTTCTGGAACAGTGAGTTACAATAACTTCCAGCACAGGTGATCTGTGTTTGAAAAGTAAAAAGGGCCATCAAACGGTGTCAAAAAGAGGCATGGTTAGAACGGCTTGCTAGATATTTGAGTTTAGAACATATTTCTAGAAAAGTTTGAAGACTGAAAACCAATGGAAGATGATCAAATAATTTTTCTAAGAAAATAGGATAGATTCTATCTCATTTTAGTAAAACTACAATTTCTCCTTTTAGACTTATCCATTTTTTGTGAAATTGGCGGAAAATGAAAGATAAATCTTATATCTATCCTAAGTGGTCGTACAGAAAATACCTTTTGCAGAGAAAATGGGACCTGTTTGAAGTCACTGTTTCTGCTATGTTGTAAACAACACTTGGGACAAATATTTACTTCGGTAAGAAAATGGTGTCCAATGATTTTATAAAAATTTACACGTGTATAAAACACCTATATATACTCCTAGTACAAACAGATTTTTGACACAAGTTATTTTCAGTTTATTAGAGCATTTTATGTTATCCCAGGTAGGCAAACCAAGAGGGAGATGAATTGGGTTATTAAAAATTTTACAATATTAAAATTAACACAATATTCAGAATTTTAACAAATAAAAAAAAATAGAATAATAATTATCAATATAAAAGTAAGAGAGATAGGGAGAGAAAATCAAACACTGAGATTTATAGTGGTTCGGCACGCCAGGTCTACGTCCACTCCTCAAGGAACCTCCTTGAGAATTTCTTTACTATCAATTGAATAAATACACCACCAAACTTGTGGATTTGGCACAGGACTTACTCTTATCTATTGAGCCTCACTCAACAATAAATGTTTCACCCTTACAAAATCTCTCACAAAAATAATGAATAAAAATAAGTAATACTTAAACCCTCTTTTACCATAATTCTCTCACAAAGAGTAGATATGAAAGTGTAAGAACAAATGTTAGACTTAGATCTGAAAGTGAAAGAACATAATACAATATACTCAGAATTTTGGAGCTCACAGAAAATTTTCTCTTCAAGTTCTTGATTTTTCTCCACACATAACACTTCTATTTATACACAAAAATATACTTGTTAGGACGCTCCTTGCTGACGTTATGGCTTACATAAGCACGCTCCTGATGTCATGGCTTACATAAGCACGCTCATTGATTTTAAATAGTCAGCAAATGTTAATAATTAAAAAGATAAAAGTAAGACTAATTTTTTCTTTTCCTTTTTTATTTTTTTTCAAGCATGGAGCCACCGTTTTTGTAGACAATTTAATACAAAGTTCACAACTTTCAAACAAACAAATAATTTGCTCCATCTTGTTTATAATATATATATATATATATAACTCCATCTTTTTCTTCTTGTTTGATTATAATATGATATAATCAATGTAGTGTAGTGTGATATGATATAATCAATGTAGTGTAAAAAGTTTAATAGCGCACGTGATGTATTCTATTTATATTATATGCATTATATATATAATGTTCTAATCAAATATTTGCATACAGAAAAATCTCTTTAATAATATTTATGATGGAACTGAAAATATATGCCCTCTTTAACATATTGTATATGTTGTAGAGATTTTAAACTAAATATATCCTACCACTACATTTGGATATATCACTTTTGTCAAAAGAAGAAAACTCATTAATATCATATTTGTCAAGACAATACAACCAATCAATCATTTTTGTCAAAATAATATAATTAATCAATTTTAATTTTGTCAAAAAGTGAATAGTGATAAGCTTAAATTTTCAAAAAGTGAATAGTAAAGTTTTCAAAAATATTTTTATTTAAATAATATTTAACAAATATATATATTTTAAAAAGATAATATTTTGTGTTAAATAATATGTATATTAAAAAAATTCAAATTGTTACAAATAATATTTTAGACATCATCAAAATTAAATAATATGATTAACATTTTACATTGGATAAAATTTGAAACAGTGAAGAAAAATGCAAGGTTTAAGTAAAAGTGAACCAACCTTATCTCATTTTATCCCATGCATGAATATTTCAAGCAATAGAGAAAATTTGAACACATAAAAAGATTGTTAGACTTATTTATTTTGATAATTTATTTAATTATGTTTTAATTTATTTGAAAGAGAAAAATAGAATCCAAAATTTATTTTGATGATTTATTTGAAAGAGAAAAATAGAATCAAAATTTATTTTGTCCCATTATGTCTCACCTAAACCTTTATCCTAAATGTTGTTAGAATGTATTTAATATTTGATTAAATCAGGAGTTCAAATAGCCCAAAATAAAGGTTCAAACAGCCTAGCTCATCAGCATGTCAAAATGTTCAAAAAGTTCAAGTGAAAGATATTCAAATTAGTAATTATGGAAGTACAACAGCTATAAAGGTTCAAAAGGCCAAAAGGTTCAAAAGGTTCAAGTGAAAAATATTCAAATTTGTAATGATGGAGTGGAAGATATTTAAATTGGTAACGATAAAATATAAACGGCTATAAATTCAAATGACTACAACGGCTATAAACGGCTATAAATTCAAATGAATATAACGGTTATAAACGGCTATAATTTTCATTATATATACCAAAACTTCTAATGTAAACAAGTTACAAAAAAATCTGAAAATATTCTTTGATCTATAATCACTCACATCTTTTCTCAGAAATTATACACTGAGCCTTATAGCTTTAAACCTATATTTCATGTGTGAGATTTACAGAAAAATCAAAGCTTCATTTTATATATCTATCTTTGAGAGATATTTATTGTAAGTTTTCTTTGAAAGCAAAAATACCATTTCATCTTGTAAAAGTGTTACAAACACTGTGTCCTTGAAATCTTGAGAGTGACTGTGAATTACCTAAGATTTGCAAGGGTTTAGGCTTGTGAAATCTGTGTGAAATCCATGGAGGATTGCTTCATTTGTAAAAAGGTTGCTAGCACCCCTGTGAAGCTAGAAGATAGTGGAAAATCTCAAGTGAAACTTGAGGAGTGGATGTAGACTTGGTTGAAGCCGAACCACTATAAATCTGTTTGTCTCCTCTTCCCTAATCTCTTTACTTTCCTATTACTACTATAGCTATCTAATATTCATGTGTTAATCATTTGATTTATCCTGTATGTTAGTTATACTTCATTGTTATTTTGCTTAATCATTTACTGCTAAGTTCATCATTGTGCTTGTTAATAATTTGTTGTACTAGTAGTTAATTTTATTAGGATATTTTTAATTTTAATTTGTAGAAACCTAATTCACCCCCCTTAGGTTGCTTTTTGGGTAACAAAGATAAAATTAGTAGCTAAACCATCTAATCTATGCTTGCAAGAAGGAATAGAAATCATATAATCATGAAATTATTATTTTATAAAAATGTAAACATGCATTAAGCTATTCTTGCTATGTGTGTATTAACAATGCATATTCTTGCATATTTTTAATATATAGATTCAGTAAAAAAAAATATCTAAGGGAGGACAGGGGTTAAGTATTCCTACCTCAAGAACTTTTACAAACTATTCTCAAGATTAGTTTTGAAATGGTGACCATCAAGCACCCTCTCCTCTTCCTCTCTTTTTCTTTCCTTCTCTCCTCTCTTTTTATTTTTCCCTCAATCATGTGTATAGAAATGAAAGGGCTGAGATAGTGTTCCATTTGTAGGAGTTTGGAGGCCTATTTTATTTTATTTCCCTTTTGGCTTGGGAAATATTACTTACATGTATAAGCTTAGAGTATGTTTCTATGCATGCCTTGGCATGCCTTGACAGCAGCCTCCTTGGGAAGAAAAGGTAGCCGAAATGCTCTGCCCAAAAAACTGAATTTTGAAATTTTTTTTTTGAGTGTGTACAAAAAATAAAATCAATATATATATAACTTAATCACTATATATTTTACTCCCTACTATCCTCTAACTAATTTAGTTATTATTTGTTTAAATCATTTAGTTTTCACAGCTGTATATAGACAAAGAAATTTAATCACATAAAGATAAATAAATTTATTTAAAGGAGTTTAATATTGGTATTAATCATGATGCTATTAATACTATAATTTAATCATTTAATAATCACTATTAATTGATTTGATATTGTTATTAACAAACTAATTAGTTGTTTAAAAATTCAAGTTTTTACATATACTTAATCTAAACTACCCATAAATAAAATTTAAAATAATTATATGTACTATAAGATACTTTACAAATTAATTTCTTATACTTTTTCACTTTTATTCAAGTATTCAATTTTTATATTAAAATTAAATATTTTTCTTATTTTTTTTCTATCTTATTTATATTTTATTATTAATTTATATTGAATTTCTTATTTAATATGAAGATGTTTATTAGGAAAAATTTATATTTAATTTAAAATTTATATACATATATATAATTATATATAATATGTATAAACAGATTTAAAATAGATATTAAAGAAAAATCAATACTCAATATAATTAATCTATCTATTTTTTCTTAATCTAACCGCAACATGCTTATATTTAATTTTAAATTTTTTTTTCATAACTTCCATTCCTACTTTTTTTTTTTATATATTGCCAACTGAATAAAAAAAATAATTAGAACTATTTTTGATTGTATGTTATTATTATTTTTTTTCAATTTAATTGTTATTATTGATATCAAATTGAAATTTATTTTACTATGTTATAATTTAATATCATATAAAATTATTATATACTTATTTCAGTTACACTTTTACAGTGCGATAGAACTAAGATTATTAAAATACACATAACTAATTGAAATAAAATTATTATATATATTTGTTTAAATAACACTTTTATAGAATGATAAGGTTAATATTATCAAAATAAATAATTATAATTATTCTTTAATTTTAAATGACTTTTTTTCTCCAATTTAATCATTATTTTTAATATTAAAAAAAATATTTATTTTATTATATTGACATTAAGTACAAAAGTATCATATATATATATATATATATATAAACTACACTTACATAATTTAATAGGACAAAAATTGTACTGTATATTTCGTAATATTTTTTTAAACAATTATATATATATATATATACATAGATATATGTTATTCTTTTGTAAAGTATACATTACAACATAGAAGATAGATGGATAGACGGATAGATAGATTATAAAAACAAAGACACTTTTATAGCATTTCGAGTAACTCCTCCACTTGGAATTTCATATGAATAAAGAGGATTTTGTTCAGTTTTTTGTCGATAGAAAGAAAACTGGAAGTTGATCATAAAATTAAGGGAAAATAAGTCTAAGATCCTTCTCCCATTTTTAGTAATGAGAGAGATTCACAATGTTATTTTATAATGTCTATAGTTCCTCAACCCTACACCCATATATTACAGAGAAATTTGACTCTCTCAAACCGAATCTCATATCTCTCTCTGTCTTTCCTATTTTGTCTCTCTTTCTCTTTCTAAATCCAAACCTCTCCAAATCTTTCTTCAAAAAACGAATCAAAATCGGAATCGGAATCGGAATCAAAACCCAAATCCGAATCCAAATCCAAATTCAAAGTCAAAATAGTATTCTCCTTCTTCTTCACCTTCAAGAGACTCGATTGCTTTCCCCAATCGATCGAAGCTCTTCGATCGAGCTTTAACTCTCTCTCCTCAGTTCGTAGCTCGAGACATCCCAACGAGCTTATTGAGGACCAACGATGGCTTGTCAAAAAAGAAAAAGAAAGGGTTGTTGAAAAATTCGAGAGAGCTGTGGCGGAGATACGTTGACTGGCTCTATCAACACAAGGATTTGGGGCCGTATTTGAATGTGAATCGAATCGGATTCACGGACGAGTTTTGAATGTGAGTCGAATCGGATTCACAGACGAGTTCATGGAGGAGATGGTACACAAGTTTCAGACAACTTTCAAAGCCATGGAAGAGCTTGAAAAGGGATCGATTACAAATCTTGATGAGGGGCAAATGGCTGGGCATTATTGGCTTCGAAACCCCAAGCTTGCTTTGAAGTAAATCCTGAGGTAGTAGATTGAGAACACGCTTGAAGCTATGTGCAAATTTGCCGACAATGTCGTCAATGGTAAAGTCAGTTTTTTTCACTCAAATTGTGGATTTTTTTTTTTGGTAGAGAATTGATGAAAATGCTTAATTTAGTGTGTTTGTTGGAGCATATTTGTTATGTTGTAGTTCTATTGCAATTCTTCGAAAGAGAATGAGCGAGTAGACCCCGTTTGTGGACTTTGGTTTTTAGCCAGGGATAGAACTAGGAAAAGACTTATGTGAAGGTCTCTGCCTTGTTCAAATTTCTTTGGTATTGGATTTTCTTTGCATTAGCGATTTTTTCAACAAAATCGAAATTTCTCTGAAGAGAAACAGAGAATTTCTCTAGGTTTGATTTGTACTTTTCAACTCCAAATTGATTGTTCTTATTGCATTTATGGCTCTAACCTTGAATTTTCTCTGCATTACCGATTTTTTCAACAAAATCTAAATTTCTCTGGAAAGAAACTAACAATTTCTCTGGTAGGTCTCTAGTTGTTCAAATTTCTCTGGTATTGGATTTTCTCTGCATTAGCAAATTTTTCAACAAAATCGAAATTTCTCTGAAGAGAAACAGAGAATTTCTCTGGGTTTGATTTGTACTTTTCAACTCCAAATTGATTGTTCTTATTACATTTATGGTTCTGACTTTGGATTTTCTCTGCATTAGCAATTTTTTCAAAAAAATCAAAATTTCTCTGGTAGGTCTCTAGTTGTTCAAATTTCTCTGGCATTTGATTTTCTCTACATTAGTAATTTTTTCAACAAAATCGAAATTTCTCTAGAGAGAAATGGAGAATTTCTCTGGGTTTGATTTGTACTTTTCAACTCCAAATTGATTGTTGTTGTTGCATTTATGGTTCTGACTTTGGATTTTCTTTGTATTAGCGATTTTTTCAACAAAATCGAAATTTCTCTGGAGAGAAATAGAGAATTTCTCTGGGTTGGAAATAATTTCTCTAGATAGAATTTCTCTGGAAACTCTGGATGAAATTTCTCTGGATCAATTTGAGATACCTTAAACATTATGAAAATATTAGATGTCCTTTATGCTATAAAATCTTAATACTAGGGACCCTAAAAAAAAACCCCTAAAATTAATACCTTGATTTATTATTTATTTACATGTATTTATTATGTTGTTATGAATATATCTTATAATAATTAATAATATAAAATATATTAATTATTAATTAGATTATAATTATTATATTCTAAAATTCTATTTAATAAAATCAAATTTCAATAAATATAGGTCGAAGTATATATCTAAGTAAGTATATGTAAATAATTATAAAATTTTCAATTTTTTTTTTAAACCCAATATTCAAATCAGTTTACACATACTTTTATTGATATTGTTATAATAATTATATTTATGTATCATAAGTTATTTTCCATAACTAACACTATTGTCTAAAATATTAGTAAAACAGGATATATATATATATATATATATATAGTATGCATAATTAATATTGTAGCATGACCTTTCTTACATATCTGCCAACTGCAATAATGGATAATTTGTAGGCGCTAAGTGGATTCCATATGTGTTTCACATCATTTCATCAACATACCATTTGTCCACATAATTGAGTGGTCTAAACTAATCTCAAATCGTCAAATAAAACCTAATGAGGAACACTGCTCTTATAATGACTTCCACCCAGTCCTACTTATTTTCTGTTACATCCTCTGTTTTGCACTCAGGCGTTGTTTGATTGTAAGATTATCATTTCAAAATAATACTTTATATCTTGATATTGAAGATAACCAATACCATTCCAATGGACTTATCCTAATAATTTTGTCAATTCATTCAACAGTAAAAAAATATTTATCTCTCCTTATCTCATCTTTTACTCCACCATAATACAATAATTTGATGTACATATATAATTCCACGGTTCCAATTGGTAGCTCGAATAACACGGCTCGAAATCTGCCTCGACACCAAAACGACGTCGTTTTGGTGTCGAGTTTTTTTTTTTTTTTTTTTTTCCCCTGGTTTTGTTGCAGAACGAAGAAGAAGAAGAAGAAGAAAGGAGAAGAAGAGAAGGGAGAGGGAGGAGGAGGAGCAGGGGAGGGGGCCATAAAAATCGGTTGGAGGAGGAGGGGAGGCTGGGCAGACGACCGGGGTTGGCAGACGACTGTGGTGCTGCAACGTCGGCGGGGCTGGGCGAGGCGACGGTCTGCTGCGACTATCGGCGGCGGCGGTGGCGGTGGCGAGGCTCTGCTTCTCCTCTGCTTCTTCCCTTCCTCCTCTCTTCTCTCCCTCTTTCTCCTCCGTTTCCTCTCTTCTCTCCCTCTTTCTCTATTTCGAGCCATTTCGAGCCTCTAAAAGTCGAGCTACGAGGCATTTTCCTATAATTCCATCAATTATTCTATTACTTAACCTCTTTAATTCTGACTGCAATTCCATGTATCCAATCATACCGTAAATTAATTTGATAATCAAGTGAAATTCCATTCCCCTTAGTTTTAGGTGTTCATTCTGGCGTGTTTTGGAAAGATTGTATGGTTAAAAGCTGTTTTTTAATTTTTTTAATTTTTTTTGAGAGAAAAAAGTGGATTAAAAGTTAAGAAATAACTTTTAACTTACTTCTCAAAATAAACCTTTATTTTGATTTTAATGGACCGGATCTCTTGAGGTACATAGGGTAGGTTTTTGCTTTTTCATCAAAATCTGAGAAAGATTCTGCTTGAGTTAATTACCACTTTCCACTCTGACTCTTCTTCAATAGCATATCTTTCTTTTCTTTTTTTCTTTTTATATTTCCTTTTTTCTTTTTTCTCTTCGCTGGGAGGGGAAGGAATAAAAACCATGCACTCATCTGACTCAATTACCTCCGCAGTTGTTATTTTCTTAGAATACACTCTCCTCCATGACTCATCTCTTTATATTTTTTCATATATTCTTTTTATAAGTTTTAATTCAGACTCGTATCGATAATTCGAACCATCTATCTCATAGGTCTCACAATAATGATCATCCATGTAAAAATAATAATTTTATCAAGTAATTATAAATATAAGAATAAATTGCATTTTATTTTATAAAATTAACGATAAATATAATTCGAACCATCTATCTTATAGGTCTCACAATAAAGGTCATCCATGTAAAAATAATAATTTTATCAGGTAATTATGAATATAAGAATAAATCGCATTTTATTTTATAAAATTAACGATAAATATAATTAAATCTAAACCATCCATTTTATAAAACACAATACGATTTGTTCCTTTATTTATAGTTGTCCGATAAAGCTGATTTTTTGCAATGATGATCATATTGCAGACCCTATGAGATAGACAATTCGAATCATTCGCGTGAATCCGAATTGAAACCCATAAAAGAAAAATAAAGAAGTATATATAGAGGGATGAAATATAGTGTTAATATAGCGTGTTCCATATGGAACGGATCAGATTGATCCACGCTTCCCAAACCAGTGCCCGAGGTACCAAGCCCACAGAGGAACCTGCACATGAGTTCAACGGGGAACGGGGAGTCCCCCAGCGAACCCTCCGACGAGCAAGTTAGAAAGAGAGATGGAATATATTAGAGATAGAGAGCTTAACATTTTTCTTGTCTTCGACGTCTGCTTATATCCTCTGGTAATCATTTCGTTGTCCCTTCCGACCTGTCATCTTGGCCGAAAGTCTATGCTCTAGCTTGCCTTGTTCATGATGAGGCCGTTCTGTCTCGACAGGGAGGGGTTATCGCAATAAATGCTGTAAGGGACTTCATTAATGGCAAATGTGCAGTGCAATAACTTTGCAGGATCTTTATCTGCTTATGTGGCTTGTCCTTCTCTTGCCACGTGTTTAGATGTTATTGGTTTTTAATGCCATGTTGAGCTTCAGCAACGTTGGGCTTTAGTATTTGAATTATATATTGGGCCACAAACAGTGGGCTATATCCTTTATGGGCTTACCCGTGTCAGTAGTCCCCCATTCCCGAGTGCAACTTTAGTCTAACGAAGGAAATAATGAAGAAAACGATGGTTGTGAGAGACTGTCGGCGCGAAAACCGACCGAGAGGAGGGCCGACCATGAGGAAAACGAGTGGAGGGGCCGACCATGAAGGGTGACCGAGTGGAGGGACCGACCATGAGAAGGGCCGACCATAAAGGGTGACCAAGTGGAGGGACCGACTATGAGGAGGGCTGACCATGAAGGGTGATCGAGTGGAGGGACCGACCATGAGGAGGGCCGACCGCGAAGGGTGAGTGGTGGTGCGCAGGGCTCGAGGGGCGGCGGGGCACGTGGTGAAGTGAAGTGGAATAGACAGAGAATGGGAAAGGGGCAGTGGATCGTGGTTATACACGTGGCGGAATCCCGTAATGGAGAAGGTTAGGCGTTGAGCAAGAAATGAAGTGATAGGTTAATATAGGGTGTTGAAAAGACAGTTTTGGTAGATTTTTGAAAATTTTCAAACTGGCGAAATTTAATTGTGACCCTTGGAATATAGGCAAGCCTTGGGCTTTTGGTATTATCCGTTTTACCTATCTTTTTGCAAAAAATCAAAACGTTCTAGAAGTAAACTCTTTTATGTCGAGTGATACACCTTTGCAACATTTCGTGAACTTTCTGGTGCCCGCGTCCAAAGCCATTCGTAGACACACAAGAGAAATGGCCCAAGAGAAAGTAGCAACCGCAAGTGTCGATCCGTTAGGCGACGACGATGCGGTGGGTTTGGCGAAAAAGTATCGTACAGAGCGAAGGGAGGGGAAGGTAGTGAGTTAGGCGGTGCGGGCTCGCCCCAAGACAATGATTGCAGCCGCGAGACCTATTAGTCAGGTGGAGCCGGACCACTGGCACACCAAACCGGACAGATCCATACTTACAGCAGAGAAGTTGGAGGGAATAAGGAGGGAGTACCAAATTCCCTCAGAGATAGGGCTGAGGCTGCCCACATCCAGGGAGAGGGCGTCAGATGTGCGGCCGGACGAATTCAGTCTCTACGAGGAAGCGTTGCGAGAAGGTTTGAGGTTACCTCTCCCTCAAGTAGTGGTGGACGTGCTGAATAAGCTGGAAGTGGCGCCAGGGCAGTTCATGCCGAATGCCTGGAAAATACTGATGGCCTGTGCGAGTTCCTGGCAACAAGCAACCGGAGGAGTGGCCATGACTGTGGAGGAATTTTTCTCCTGCTACAAGGCCTCCGGTCAGCAGGAGACGTGGGTGACGCTGCAGGCTGTAGCAGGGCGAGGTGTAGTGGCGGGGCTGCCGTCTTCGGTGAAGGGATGGAGGCCGAGATGATTTTTTGTGTCTGTGAACGGTGGAAGGGGAGTTCGGACAACGTGGAAGGTCCCCACCAAATTGGTCGAGCCCAAGTTGGATGGAGTGGCCGAAGACCGAGTGAAGAAGGTAAGGGAATGGAGGGAAAAGAAGGGAGTGGGGTGGAACGAGCTGGTCCTTCCTTCAACATTGTTTGCCCTGAACTTGGGACCTCAACCATTGGGGGAGGATCCGGCAAGGGAGGAGTTGGAGGTGCAGAGGAAGGCAGGGGAGGAGAAGGAGATGAGGTTGTTCGCTAGAGCGGACAAGTATAAAGAGGCAAGGTTGGGGACCGCTTCGAAACTGATCATGAGGGAGAGAGTCTGACCACGCCCCAAGCCCTTGAGGGAAAAGGATCTGAGTAGTTTTGAGCCACGACCACCTTCAGTGGATCCTCTGAAGGAGAAGAGTAAAAAGGAGATGGAGGCTGTGTTGAAGGGGAAGAAGAAGAAGATGGTGGACAAGGGTGAGAAGGGGCCAACATTAAAGAAGATGAAGGAGGGGGTGGCGGAGGTCACCCCAGAGGTGGGATTGGAGGAGACAAGGGGTGGGGTGGAGACTGCCATGGGCCCCGAAGTACAAGTGGAAGGTGGGACGACTGGCCTTGAGCAGGGGGCAGAGCAACAGCCAAAGGGAGGTCTTGTGCCCCAAGGAGAAGGAGAGAGGGCTAGGCTGAAAACCGCCATTTACCATGCCCCAGCAATGTCCGGGCGATTGGAAGGAGAAGGAGTTGAAGCCAGGACTGCTGCAGATCGCCTCTTGGGGGTGGTAGAGGACGCGATCGTGCGTTCGGTGGCCGGTTTCACTAAGGCCGAACTGCTAAGGGGGTTGTGCTTTGCCCAAATAGAGGCGACTGCCTTAGCAAGAGCCCTACTGAACAAGGCGGCGGCTGCAAAAGGTGAAGTGAGGCCATTGAAGGCGAAGTTGGAGGAAGTAGAGGCCCAACTTGAAAGTTTGAGGAAAGAGACCGCAGGCTGGAGGAAGATCGTACGGAGTGCGTGTGTTAGAGGGCTAGAAGAGACCTAGAAAGCCAAGAAGATAGAAGTGTTGGCTATGGTGCAGGGCTATTCAGCCGACCGAGCCAGTGCAGAGCTGCTCGCGACCAAGTTAGAGTTGGAGACAGAACACCGCACGGCGGTGTCGCTCGAGTTCCAATTGGGTGGCGAGCAGAAGAAGCTAGAAGAGGCCCAGAAAGCCTGCACCGTCGCCAACGAAAGGTGGGACGAGGCCAAGGTCTGCAATGAAGATCTGCGCGCTCAGTCGATCAAAGAAAAAGAAGAAGCAGATCTGAAGATCGCTGAGTTGGAGAGGGCGCTGGCGGACGAGCGGGCTAGGTCAGTGGGTGAGAATGCGGGGTTGGAGAAGGCCTTGGAGGAGAAAAGGGCGAAGTTGGCATTTGAGAGGGCGGCGTACCCCGATCTGTGTGTTGCAGTGGTAGAGCAATTCAAGGGGTCCTCCGACTTCCAAATGGCCATTGATGCTGCTATCGCCAATAGCTTGGTGAGGGAGAGAGATAGGGGGGCTAGCCCGTCGGGAGTGACCGTTGGAAGCAGGAGTGAAGAGGAAGTGATCCAGAGCTTCCAGCGGTCGGACTTCTACAAGCATGAGATGGCTAAGTTCTGAGACAGCGGCTGAAAGACTTTCAGACGCAAAGCAGAAGAGTTGTTCTCAAACTTGGACTTCAGGAATGTAAGAATAGATGAAGACGACGTGGCCCAGACCCCCCTTGATGAGGGGTGGATGAAGAAGACCTGGCCTCAAGCGAGGATGAGTGATTGATTACAAAAAAAAATTGTAAACAAAATGTTTGTTTTTATTGTTTGTTTGTTTTTTGTTGTGTAATTTCTGTATTGAACTTATGTGTAAGTTTGTAAATGAATAAAATTATGAGTTTTATTTTTCATACTGTTGCCTTTATTTCTTGTAGATCTGAAAAGAATGAGAATTATCACTCAAACAAGGCTTGTGTATAAATCATAGTAAAGGTTGAGAAGTAGGGAGCCAGTCTAACTTGTAAGAAAACCACAACGCAAAGTGAAGTTTAAAATGTGAGAATGTTAAAAAATGTGAAGTTTCAAATCACGACCTAGTAGGGCCTCTTATAGCTTGTGAGAAAACTATGACACAAAAAATATAAAAACGTTGAAATGTAAAGGCCTTAAATGTGAGATTCTTGAAATGTTAAATCGTGTGGTCAGAGTGTTGAGAAATGAAGGGTTGGGTTAGGAAATGAAAGTTAAAAAATGTAAAGAATGTTGAGAAACGTAAAAGCATGGACCTGGAATTTGACTAAGTATGGCAACTATGCCACAATCATGAATTTGCAAGAATGGCCTTGGATGAGCTTTTCATTTGTGTTCAGTTTGGCCTGAGCCATAATTAACTCAGTCTGGCTTAGGCTTCAAGCAACTAAGTCTGGCTGAGCCCTTCACGCTCAGTCTAACTGAGGCTTTAAGTAATTCAGTCAGGCTGAACCCTTCGTGCTCAGTCTGGCTGAGGCTTTAAGTAACTTAGTCTGGCTGAGCCCTTCGCGCTCAGTCTGGCTGAGGCTTTAAGTAACTCAGTCTGGCTGAGCCCTTCACGCTCAGTCTGGCTGAGGCTTTAAATTACTCAGTCGAGCTGAGGCTGCAAGCAAGGTGTTATTGAAATTCCACGCAGATAACTGAGATATTAAGATTGTTGTCATTTAAAGCGGAGCCCATTGATCACAAATTTACACCATGTAAGAAAAGGACAAAAACATCCAAGTGTGTAGATTGTCAAAAAGAAAATACAGCAAAAGATCGATACAAAAATAGGGCTTTTATTGAAAATAACGCTTCAAGTGCTCGGCGTTCCATGGATGGGGGAGGTCTCGGCCTTCCATGTCCTAAAGTTGGTAAGTACCTGGACGAGGTCTAGCCTTAACAACGTAAGGTCCCTCCCACTTGGCTGCCAGTTTGCCCTCAGCCGAATTTTTGGTTGCAGGAGTTGTTTCGCGCAAAACAAGGTCCTCCACAGTGAACTCCCTTGGTCAGACTTTACAGTTGTAGTGTGTTCTCATTTTTTGTTAGTATGAGGCCCATTTGACAGTAGTGGTCTCTCGAAGCTCTTCAATTAGGTCTAGGTCTGCCCGACGCAGTTCTTCAGTTAGTTCCGGATTCGAGTGCAGAACCCTTGGGGTGGGCAGACCGATTTCCACTGGGATGACCGCCTCAGCGCGTATGTTAAGCGTAAGGGGGTCTCCCCGGTGGGGGTTCGGGCTGTAGTGCAATAGGCCCAGAGTACGTTTGGTAATTCCTCAGCCCAGAGTCCTTTAACAGCTTCCAACTTAGTTTTGATGGTCTTTAGAAGAGAACGGTTGGTAACCTCAACTTGGCCATTGGCTTGGGGATGACCTGGAGAAGAGAAACAGGGTTGGATTTAAAGCTCTGCACAGAATTTCCTGAACTTGGCATTGTCAAATTGTTTGCCGTTGTCAGAGACGATGGCTTGAGGGATGCCAATTGGCACACGATCGACTGCCAGATAAATCTGGTTGTGGCGAGGGGTTCCGCCTCCACCCACTTAGTGAAGTAATCAATGGCGACGATTGCAAATTTGGTTTGGACTTGGTCGGTGGGCAATGAGCCAACTAAGTGGATCCCCCATTTGGCGAATGGGTAAGGACTGCAAAGTGTGATCAGTTCTGTAGGAGGAGCATGAGGAATGTTGGCAAAGCGTTGGCACTTGTCACACTTAAGCATGAATTCAGTGTCATCTTGATTGAGAGTAGGCCAGAAGTAACCGGTGCGAAGTATTTTGTGGGCTAGTGACCAGGCACCCGAATGATTACCACACACCCTCGTGGACTTCCCTCATCACGTAGCTTGCCTGAGCAGAATTCAGGCATCTCAAGTATGGGCATGAAAAACCACGTTTGTACAAGAGGCCGCTGATAAAAATGTAGTTGGATGACCAGGCCCTAACTTTGGCGGCCTGCTGTTTGTCGTCTGGCAGTTCCCCTTTTGTCAAAAATAGAAAGATGTCGGCCGCCCATGGAATACGTTCGTCTTAGAGGAAGTAGACTTGCAGCCAGTTTGGGAAAATGGTAGGGTGTGCTAGATACTCGAGGCAGACACCATGGCTGAGGTCTAATTGGTCTGCAGAAGCTAATTGAGTCATCTCATCTGCCTTGGAGTTTTCCGCCCGAGGGATGTGCTTGATATGGAAAGTGTTGAAAAGGCGAGCAAGGGGGAGGACAATAGCCCTGTAAGCCCGCATTATGTCTTCCTTGGCATCGAATTCCCCCGTGATTTATCTGACAATGAGCTAGGAATCGCTGAACACTTAGATATAGCTAACACCAATGTCTCTGGCTAGGCGGAGACTTGCTATCAATGCCTCATATTCGGCCTCATTATTGCTTGCGTCGAACAAGAAACAGATAGCACACTTGAAATAACCACCCTTGGGGGTGGTGAGGATGAGACCAGTCCCACTACCTTCTTTGCGGGATGATCCGTCGACATTGAGGGTCCAAAAGTGGGGGTCTTCTGCCTCAGTGTGGGATTGTGGGGGCGGGGGAGCTGTGATTGGAGTGGGATTGGTGAATTCTAGGATAAAATCGGCAACAGTCTGCCCTTTGATCGCCTTTCGAGGTCGGTAGGAGATGTCAAATTGGCTGAGCTCAACCAACCATTGCATAAGTCTGCCGGACAGCTCTGTTTGTTGCATTATCTTCTTCAAAGGTTGGTCAGTGAAGACCACTATGGAGTGGGCTTGGAAGTAAGGACAGAGTCGTCTTGAAACGGTGACCAGGGCCAAGGACATTTTTTTCTAGCAATGGGTAGTTCTGTTCTGCGCCTCTGAGAGCTTGGCTAATGTAATAAACCGGGCGTTGTACTGCATCGTCCTCTCTGATGAGGGCCGCACTGACTGCGGTGCTTGACACGGCTAAATAGAGAAAAATGGGCTCACCCGTGAGCGCTTGGGAGAGTAAGGGGGGTTGGCCATGTACTACTTCAATTGTTGGAAAGCCTCTTCAGACTCAGTTGTCTACTCAAAAGTTTGCCGAAGAACCTTGAAGAAGGGGAGGCACTTGTCCGTTGCACGGGAAATGAAGCGGTTGAGGGCGGCGACTCTGCCAGCAAGCCTCTGAATTTCCTTAACCGTTCTGGGTGACTGCATTTCCATCAAGGCCTTGATTTTTTCGGGGTTAGCTTCGATGCCTCGCTGACTGACCATGAAACCCAAGAACTTCCCAGATCCTACGTCGAAGGCGCATTTCTCCGGATTGAGCTTTATTTGATACTTTCGTAGGGTGCTGAAGGTCTCTCGCAGGTCGGCCAGATGATCAGTGGAGAGTTTGCTCTTGGCTAGCATGTCATCGACATATACTTCCATATTCCAGCCTATTTGATGATAAAAGACGGCGTTGACCAACTTGGTAAGTGGCTTCGGCATTTTTTAACCCAAATGGCATGACACAATAATGGTAGGTTCCTCGGTCGGTGATGAAGAAGGTGTGTTCCTCGTCAAACGGGTGCATCAGAATTTGGTTGTACCTAGAGAAGGCATCCATGAAGCTGAGCATTTGATAACCGGTCGTGGCATCAACAAGCAGATCTATGCGAGGAAGGGGATAGCTGTCTTTGGAGTAAACTCGGTTAAGGTCGGAGTAGTCGACACAGAGTCGCCATTTGCCGTTTTTTTTACGAACCAGAACCACATTTGACAGCCATCTGGGGTAGTCCACGTTTGTGATAAACTGTGCCTTAAGGAGCTTATCTACTTCAGAAGCAATAAGGGTATTGCGCTCCGGGTAAAAGATGCGCTGCTTCTGGCAGATGGGTCGGAAATGGGGCTCAATACTGAGACGGTGGGTGATGAAGGAGGGGTCAATACCTGGCATGTCGGAGTGGGTCCAAGAAAATACATCGTTGTGCTCAATCAGGAGGGCTGTAAGGTCGGCCTTGGCCTGGGAGGATAGTTGGCTGCCGATCTTGGCAGTTTTTGCCGGGTTGGTGGGATCGATGAGGACCTTGACCAACTCTTCCATTGGTTCCCCATTGACCAGCTCGTCCTCGTCTCCGACGTCGAGTCCTTCAATGATCATAGCCTCCTTTAACTTGACCTCTTTAAGTGAAGCGATGTAACATTCTCTTGCCACGGTCTGCTCTCCCCTCACCGTGTCAACCCCAAGGTCGGTGGGGAATTTGACGGCAAGATAGAAAGTGGATGTGATAGCTTGGAAAGCATTTAGGGTAGTGCGACCGAGGATGATGTTGTAAGCAGAGAGAGAGTCGACGACGAGGAATGTGAGCAACTTTATAGTCTGTTGTGGGTATTCCCCGATTGTGATGGGAAGATCGATGGAGCCAATGGAGGTCACTCGATCTCCAATAAAACTGACCAATGGGGTTTGGAGAGGGGACAGATTTTCTTCCCCGATCTTAAGTTGGCGGAAGGCATTTAGGAAGATGATGTCTGAAGAACTGCCGTTGTCGACGAGAACCTGTCTGACTTTGTAATTAGAGAGGAGGGCAGAGATGACGAGAGGGTCGTCATGGGGGTAATGGATGCCTGTGCAGTCAGCCTCCGTAAAGGTGATAGGCTCCGTTCACTGCTTGGGCTGTTTGGAGGGTCGGTCTAATGTGGCAACTTCTTTGTCCGAGCCCTGCCTTATTTTTCTGAGTTCTGCCCGCTGAGCCGAGCGGGATGGTCTTCCACAAGCAAGCCCTCCAGTAATAACTCTGATCTCTCCAACAGTGGGGGCGGGGTTACCTTGTGCCTGGGGTTGCTAGGGAGGGCGATCATGACCTTGATTAGGTTGTGCGGGTTGTCGGGGAGGGGTGCGCTGGCGGTTGTTTCTAATAAGTTCAATCATTTGCCTCTGCTGAGGGCGGGCTTCCGTGAACCGACTGAGACGTCCCTGACGTATCAGGCCCTCGACCTGGTCTTTGAGGTTAATACACTACTCCGTGTTATGGCCGTGGTCCTGATGAAAGCGGCAGTATTTGGGCTGGTCTCGCCGGTTGGAAGGAGACCATGACGGTTAGGGCCATTTTAGGGGATAATCTCGTTGAATCTGGTTCAAGACTTGTTCCATGGGGGAGTTGAAGGGTGTGTGTCGTTTGAACCTGTCGGGCGGTCGAGTTGGCGCCGACCAGTCGGCTTGGGGTGGTCGGTCAGTATACTGAGGTGTTTGGTGATTGTACTGGGTGTTTCTGGTTTCTGAGTCATTTCTCTTCTCTCTAGGGGTCGGGTTTTTGGCTGTAGGATCTTGTCGGGCGGCTAGGGAATCTTCGACGTTCATGTATTTTTGGGCTTTGGAAAGTAGGGTTGCCATGGAGGTCGGGGGCTTTTTGGAGAGGGAGAAAAGAAAATCAGATGATCGTAGGCTAGCCATGAACGCCGTGAGGATGACCTTGTCATCGTTTTCCGCTACCTGCAGGGCTTCGGTGTTGAAGCGAGTGACGAAGTTGCGCAGCGACTCCCCCTCGGTATGACGGATGTTGAGGAGTTGGGTTGCTGGACACTACTGGCGCTAGGCTCCAATGAAATGGCTGAGAAAGGAGTCACTGAGGTGCTGGAAAGTGGAAACAGAGTCTGCTGGCAGTTGACTAAACCAGAGTCGAGTCGACCCCTTGAGTGTTATGGGGAAAGCCCGACACATGATTTCATCAGGGAATGCATGGAGGATCATGAGGGTTCTGTAGGTCTCCAAGTGATCGACTAGGTCCGTTGTACTGTCGAAAGAGTCGATCGTGGGCATTTTAAACTTAGGAAGTAGAGGTTTGTCCCGGATGGAGGCAACGAATGGTGAGTTGGCTATGGTGGATGGTTTATTCAGTATGTTCTGCATGACTCCTTGGAGCTGGAGCTTCATGGCTCGGAATTCTGCGTCCCAAAAAGGGACGTTGTCACCGCCGGACTGGAGCGGAGGCTAGACGCTACTGGCCTCTCCCTCGGGGGTGGGTGTCGGGGCCGATGGGTGTGGGATCCGAGGTGGAGGGTTCATATCTGGGGGAGGGGGTCGCAAGCCTTCCAAGTTGGGTGGATGAGGCTGCTGGATAGTATGGCTCGAGGCTCATTCTTGGTTGGGTGGGATATCTGGAGGTGGTAGAGAAGGCATAGGAAGGTTTCTTTGGGGTAGAGCATTAATTAGGGCTTGGTTTTGCTCGGCTAGGCGGTTAATGCTGTTGGTGAGCTCGATAAAATACTGCGGTGGGTTGTTTGGATTGGGAGGGTCGGCTTGGTGGTCGGCAACATTGTGGTGAGAAACCATGGATCTAGTTGTAACCATCCACCTTCGCAGGTGGTAGGAAAGGGTTATTGGGAAAGGGTTATTGGGAAAGGGTTATTGGGAAAGGGTCTCCGGCGACAATGAGCACAACTAGCGCGCGGAGCAAAAAGGTTCCCACAGACGGCGTCAACTGTTAATACAGCGTGTTCCGGATGGAATAGGTCAAACTGATCCACGCTTCCTAAACTAGTGCCCGAGGTACCAAGCCCACAGAGGAACCTGCACAAGAGTTCAACGGGGAACGGGGAGTCCCCCAACGAACCCTCCGACGAGCAAGTTAGAAAGAGAGATGGAATATAGAGATAGATTAGAGATAGAGAGCTTAACCTTCTTCTTGTCTTTAACGTCTGCTTATATCCTTTGGTAATCATTTCGTTGTTCCTTCCGACCTGTCATCTTGGCCGAAAGTCTATGCTCTAGCTTGCCTTGTTCATGGTGAGGCCATTCTGTCTCGACGGGAGGGGTTATCGCAATAAATGCTGTAAGGGATTTCATTAATGGCTGATGTGTAGTGCAATAACTTTGCAGGATCTTTGTCTGCTTATATGACTTGTCCTTCTCTTGCCACGTGTTTAGATGTTATTGGTTCTTAATGCCATATTGAGCTCCAGCAACGTTGGGTTTTAGTATTTAAATTATGTGTTGGACCCTAAACGGTGGGCTATATCCTTTATGGACTTACCCGTGTCATATAGTATGCATAATTAATATTGTAGCATGACCTTTCTTACATATCTGCCAACTGCAATAATAGATGATTTGTATGTGCTAAGTGGATTCCATATGTGTTTCACATCATTTCATCAACACACCATTTATCCACATAATTGAGTGGTCTAAACTAATCTCAAATCATCAAATAAAACCTAATGAGCAACACTGCTCCTATAATGACTTCCACCCAATCCTACTTATTTTCTGTTACAACCTCTGTTTTGCACTTACGCGTTGTTTGATTGTTAGACTATCATTTCAAAATAATATTTTATATGTCTTAATATCGAAGATAACTAATACCATTCTAATGGGCTTATCCAAATAATTTTGTCAATTCATTCAACCGTAAAAAAAATATTTATCTCATCTTTTACTCCACCATAATACAATAATTTGATGTACGTATATAATTCCATTCATTATTCTATTACTTAACCTCTTTAATTCTAACTACAGTTCCATGTATCCAATCATACCGTAAATTAATTTGATAATCAAGTGAAATTCCATTCCCCTTAGTTCTAGGTGTTCATTCTATTTTGATTTTAATGCCAGATCTCTTGAGGTACCTAGGGTCAAGTTTTTGCTTTGAGTAATGATAGAAATTTCAAATATTTTATTAAATATTCTATCAAATATCTCATATGAGTGTGAGACGCATATCATGTGAGTCTTATGCGAATCCTACACCTATATAAAATATTTAGTAAAACATTTGATAAAACATTTGAGATCTCTAACCTTTCTCTTTTGATTTCTCATCAAAATCTGAGAAAGAGACTGCTTGAGTTAGTTACCACTTTCCACTCAGTCTCTTCTTTATTAGCAATTTTTTCCCCCCTCTCTGTTGGAGGGGAAGGAATAAAAATCATGCACTCATTTGACTCAATTACCTCCGGAGTTGTTATTTTCTTAGAATACACTCCCCTTCATTACTCATCTTCTTATATTTTTTTTTATATATATTATTTTTATAAGTTTTAATCCAAACTCTTGTCGATGATTCGAATCATCTATCTCATAAGCTTCACAATAAAAATCATCCATGCAAAAAATAATAATTTTATCATGCAATTATAAATATAAAAGTAAATCGCATTTTATTTTATAAAATTAACGATAAATATAATAAAATCTAAACCATTCATTTTATAAAATAAAATACGATTTGTTCCTTTATTTATAGTTGTTCGATAGAGCTAATTTTTTGCATTGATGACCATATTGCAAACCCTATGAGATAAATAATTGGAATCATCTACGTGGATCCGAATTGAAACCCATAAAAGAAAAATGAAGAAGTATATACAGAGGGATAAAATATAGATGGGAGATCATCCCTATCTTCTTCTCCTTGCTTAGAGTGAGCCTCTTAACTATAACTAACATCATCGAACTCAAATAAAAGGTTCGAGTAAGACCTACAACAAATTAAAATTCTAGAGATAAAATTATTTTTTAGAGGCAAAATACTTTTGTTTGAATAATGATATATATACCAATTAATATACTAACTAGTATACTAATAGATGATGTGACATAATTTTAGAGGTTTTAGGTATTTGTAATTTATATAATAAGTGAGGTCAATAATAATGGCATAACACTAGTGTGTACATTAATTGATACATGTAGCACTACCCTTTTTTGTTCTCATGAGTGTCATTATTATATGTGTTAGCAACAAAATTAGGCATTTAGTAATAAATTACTACTTTTTGGACTATTTTTTTTTATTGTCTCGAAAAATAAACATTTTTGAGTCAAATTATTTTGTCTATATAAGTGTATTTATCAGAGATATTTAAAAAAAATTATTGCTAAAAGTCTTTTTTTTTTTTTAATCTTTTAATGACAATTCCTGCAACCACAATAATTAGTTCCTAAAAAATAATTGCAACAAAATTTATATTTTTTGAGAAAAAAAAAAAATTCCGATCACTACCACTTTGATTTGTTATAGTGGATATGATGTAAGCTGTAATGTTAACAAAAACTTTGTATAAGTAGGATCAATCAGCAGAATTGTCTTGAAAAAACCTGACAAAAGGGAACAAAACAACATCACCTCAAACTACTACTTCAAGTTGAGACTTAGGAAACACAATGATCAGCAATGACACTGATAAAACAACATGAAATTAGCTCCTACAGCTGCTCTTTATATTTGCCATGGAAGTGGTCCGATGAATGAATCTATGTCATGTTTTTTGTGGTTGAAAAATGCCCATCAACATAGCTCTATCCGAGCTCCAGAATTGACATCAACACGGGTTATCGTTGCTTTACATTTAGAGTCATCCAAATAATGCTGATAGATGTATGACAAAAAGCCCCAGAGAGCCAACAACAAGGATATCACCTTCACACCATCCATCTTGTCGCCGAAAAACACAACAGCAAGAATCGGAACAGCAGGCAAACCCAAAGTACCAATGACATTGGAGAAGAGAGAAGACACCTCAAAAACCAGCCCAAGCATGCCTATTGAAGCGATTTGCCACGTTACCGCGATCCAAACCAGAGTCATCACATAAGACACCTTTCCCTTTTGATATACCTTCATCTCCCCATTCAAAGTCCTCCACTCTCCACTGGCAAAAAGCCCCACAATGCAAACACAAGTCGCGACAAATGATGGGTAGATTTGCATATTCAAGATTGCGCTAAATGTTTCATTCTTGATTACCCGTTGGAAAGAGAGTTGGATTAGGGAGAGGTACAAAGAGTATGTGACAGATGCACCGAGGGTGCATAGGAAGCCTATTGTGTACTTCAATTTGGAGACATTTGTCGTGTTATCAGAGCCTGCGTGGATTGCAAGAAGCGATGCCGAGATGGTGAGGAGGAATAAGGAGTTGAGAATTAGAGCGGTGAACTTTTGGGAATTCAGAAAAAATGAGAAGACTGCATTGAAGCCCAATTGGGTTGCGCATAGGAGCGAATAGGTGGAGACAGGGAGGTATAGGAGTCCATAAGAGTACATTAAGTTGTCACCGGCCAATAGTAGGCCAAAGCAGAGGTAGAGGAGGGCGAGGGTGGAGATTGGTGGCGGTTTATGGGAGGAAGTGGCGGTGGAATTGGGTGGTGGTGGTGGTGTGAAGAAAAACAAGAAGGGGATTACGACTGGGAAGCCAGCTGATTGAACAAATGTTGCCATCCATTTGCTGTTTCCACCTTTGTCAAAGTATAATCTCCCCAAAAGTACGGCTGCTGATTGGCCGGCAAGGAGGAAGAAGATGTAGAGCGACACTCGAAGCCACCACCGGAAGTGTTTGGATCCAGGAACTATTAATTGAATGGTTGCAGATGAATCTGTATGTGGGTTTGGTTCTCTGTCTCCAACTGGTGAAAATCACAAACATCCAAGCAGAAAACACATATCAAAACTTCATAGATTCAGAAAGTAAAACAATGAATACAGCTCATAAATTGGGCATGTTAGAAAACAGCTTGTGCGAAAACAGTTTTCAAAAATCTGAAAACAACTATTTGGGTTGTTTTCCTGGTTAGTGGGTTGTTTCTAAAAGCAGTTTTCGAAAACATTTTGCCAAACAAGTCGCCTGCATTTTCTTGGAAAATTAAAACAGAAAACAAAATCACTACCAAACAGTTAGAGGTTTCATTTTGCCCAAAAAGACCCTCAAGACTAGGCATAATTTGTTAGTGACTAACCAGTGTTTTGAAGTTCCAGTTCTTGAGCAGACTCCATGAGATAGCTTCTGAAATTAATGAAGTTGCTTAACAAAAAAGTAGCAGCTTTTTCTTGAAGGGCTTACAAGAATCCTCTACGAGGCGTGGCGTAGCGTGGTGTGGTGCCTGAATCAATTCAACAAAAAAGAGTTAAAATCACCTAGTCGGGCAGTCTCCGAACAGGCTCTTAGCTTTCATTTTAGTGCCAAGAAAAAGGCCTTCTAAACCAGGTGCTTAATCAAAAGATGTGAATTTTCTCTTACTGTGCAGGTACCTTGCTCTGCAGCTGATGAGTTCATTAGAAGCTTGGGAGGGTTGTTGACTTGTTTAGGCTGGAATACTGAATCATCAACTCATTTAATCACCCAAAAGAGGATGGTCATGAACTCATTAATTTATTGTTTCGAACATGTTAGATTCTATCATTTTCATGAATTCCATGGTCAAAGTTGGTGAGCCATCGATTTTCTTTTTAGGTGGAAATGGATTACTTAAGAGAGTCCCATTTTGGTCATTAACCTTTTTGATTGGTTCTTTTAGAGTATCTCCAATGGTTTGTCATTGGAGCTGCTAAAGCTATAATATAGCAGCTTTGATGAGAAAGGGTTCTCCAATGGTGAGATATAGAAGCTGTTAAAAATGACAAATGCCAAACTAGTTGCCAAGTTTGACAACAACTTTGGCAAATGGCAAATCTGTCAGCTCACCCCAAACAAACTGATTTTCTTCCTTCCCTTCCTCCTTTTCTCATCCGTTTGTAGAAAAACTCAAACAAAAACAGAACATTCAAGCAATTCACTAAATCTCTCCTTTTTTGAGGAGATGGACAGCAATTCACAACAATTTTTTCAAATAAACAGAAATTCAACCAAAAATTTGTGAATTTTTGTGAATTTGTGAATTTTCTTAAATCAACAATTTTAAATAAATGGTTTTCAAATTCAAAAAATCTTCCTCATTCATCAAAACCTATCGACCTAAAACCCAAAAATTGAATTACCAGAAGAGGCAGTTACGTCAGAGATTGAAGTGGATTGGAATTGATCGGAGACTTGATCAGCTTCCTTTGCATTTGCCTCTGAAACATACCCAAATATAAAAAATAAATAAAGCAAAAATTGAATATGAAATTGCATTAGATAGAAATCGATTAGAGGAATGAGATGAAGACCGTTGAGAAGATCGAGGTAGAGATGAGGGGCGTGATGGATCAACTAGAGCTTGCATTTCTCGAAATCGAGACCGAACTCGCACTACTCTGCTGGAAAACGGTGATTGAAACCAGCTTCGGCTTCATCGATGGAGATTGAGAGAGGTATAGAGAGAGACTGAAACTAGATCAGTGGAGAGAGATCGGCTTGGTTAGGGTTTGATTTGGAAGATTTGAGGAGAGGAGATGAGAAAAGATGAGAGAGAGAGATGAAGATCGGTGAGGGCAATGAAGAGAGAGCAGAGAGATAGAGAGAGAGAGAGCGCTTGGTGTTCTAGATAGATATTGGAATGCACGGATTGTTCTAGATAGATAGATGGATGAGTCGTTGGATTATATAATCCAACGGTGCTATTTTGTGAAAGGAATGAACATGGGTTTGTGCAACGGCTCTTTTTCTTCCTCTTTCAAACAACAGCTATAAATTAACGGACATTTTTTACAAACGGTCATATTTTGTGTTTCTATAAATAAAAATTCTTAATCTCAAATTCATTTCACACCAAACATTTTAAATTTCATTTTTCTTTTCTCTCCTCTTTATTTGAATTTTATTTCATACCAAACTTCACAAATTATTTTCTTCTTTGTTTTTTCACACAATCACTATGGAAGGTTCATCAAAAATGAAGAGAGGAAAATCATTCACCACTCAAGAAGATGTGGCAATTTGTAGAGCTTGGTGTCACATTACTGAAGACCCAATTGTTGGGAATTCACAATCTCATGCTCATTTTTGGGGAAGAATTTTTGAAAATTATTGTTCATTGCAGAATGATCACTTAAGAACACAAGTGTCTATCTCATCTTGATGGGGTGTAATCATGAAATGTTGCAACCAATTTTGTGGGTGTATAGCGCAAGTCGAAAATCTACATTCAAGTGGGGCGCCACAAGTTGATATAGTAAGATTTCATTTCCATTTATTATGTTAGTTTTTTATTTTTAGTTTGTCTTACATAAAAATTAACTAATTAATTAATTTAATATTTTATTGATATAGATGCTTCAAGCAAAACTGTTATACCATCAAGATGAAAACAAACATTTTCTTTTTGAACATTGTTGGCCAATCTTGCAAAACAATATCAGGTGGCAAGATGTAACTCCTACGAACACGGTGAAGTCAAGAATACATACACCGTTTTCCCCTAATTCAGGCCCGATTCTCCTATGGATAATTGTATTTCTCTTGAAGATGACACCAGTCTAAGTGTTGGTAACAATCTAACTGTTGGTGAGGGCAATGTCTCTACAAAAGGTAAAAGGCCTATGGGTAGGAAATCTGCAAAAGAATTATTTCGAAAAATCAAGCCGCTCAAGCTGAAGTTCAAAAAATGAGCACACAATTGGACACATTTAACCAATACCTTGCTGAGAAGGAAAAGAAAAAAGATGAAAGAGAAGAAAAAATGATTCAAGCACTGCAAGAGATGAAAGAACTTGAGATGAAAAAACATGATTTTGAGATCAAAAGATAAGAACATGAGATGAAAAAAGAAGAACATATGATAATACCTACGGACATTTCTCATTTGGACCCTCAGACGAAAGCGTATTACACAATGCGAAAAAATGAAATTTTCGCCAAGTGGTCTTCAAATGTTAGTAGCCCAAATTACTATTTTCCCCTGGCTCTTGATGAATAATTACGGGATAATGTAATGAAATTTTCGCCAAATGGTCCTCATATTTTTATTTTGTAATGAAATTTCATATTTGTTTTTATTTTTGAGTATTTTCTACAAGAGAATGTAATATTATTTTTGCAATGTATAATGTAGCAAAAAAGTTTAGTATAATTTAATTTTTTCAATAAAGTATAATGAGAAAATAAATATATTTTTTCAAATGAAGGCAATAAAAAGATAAAATATATTTATTTATTTCTTTTTCCAAATTTTCAAAAATTTTATTTTTTATATTTGTCTAGTCGGGAATAATATAAATATATAATTTTTTTAACAAATAGGTAAAAAAATGTCACAAAAGACAAAAAAAAATAAATAAAAATAAAATCACAAAAAACCTATATCCAAACAACACCTACAAACTTAGAGGGAAAGTTGGTTGAGATTTGTCAAAAATAGCAAATGACCATTGGAACACCATTGCTATAATTTTGCAAAATAACACTATTCATTGCCAAATTATAGCAATAGCAATAGCAAAAGCAAAATAGCAACAACCATTGGAGATGCTTTTAGTAGGGTTACAGTTTACTATTTTTAAAAGGGAGATTTGATGATAGATCCCTCACTATTTAATTTGTCTTTCAAAAGGATAAGAATTATATAGATACTTTCAATAACTCCTAATATTTTAAAACTTGTTTATTTTACTATACTACCCTCATATCTATCAGATTTCCTATTAAGTCATCTTCACAGTGTATTTCAGAGTAAAATTTTACTTTGATTCAGAGTAAAATTTTGCTCCCTCACAGTGTATTTCAGAGTAAAATTTTACTCTGATTCAAAGTAAACTTTTCTTTGATTTAGAATAAAATTTTACTCTGAAATTACAATTTTACTCTGAATTTCCTATCAGAGTAAACTTTACTACAATTCAAAGTAAAATTTTATATCGTTAACCAAATCAACGTGTTTTTAACTAGAGTAAAATTTTACTGTTACAAAAAATAAAATACATACTAAATTGACGAACCAGAGTCAAATTTTATTCTTAGATCTATTAACAAATTTATAAATAAAAAAAAAATTTAATTGAAAACGACAATCAATCTCTCTTTCTCCCTCTCCAATCAACTCCAGAGTACTTGGAACCAAACTCATTAAGTGCATTCTGAGTTAGGAATGGTCTCTGATCTCTGATACATATCAAATCTTGGGTTGAACAAAAATCATTCAATTTTGTAATAGTTTCACAGTACCAAGCCCTTCTTTTGCCATGGTAATCAATTCAGAATTTTCCCTAAATATATATATATATATATATATATATATATATATATAATATGGAGTGGGGACACCCATTAAGAAACAGAGCATATCCCAAGGATTTGAGTATTGCTAACCACAAAAGAATTCTCTTTACTGGCAAAGATTCCAATCATGTAAGGCCATGTTTGTTTGGGTAGACATGAGCTTGGGATTGAACTAATAGTCTAATAAAATTATTAATCCGATGTTTGGTTAAACAATTGAAGTAGGAATTAATTATTTTAAACTTGACAATTAGTTAAGATAGGATACATAATCCAACGGATTTGTAGTCCTAGGACTATTAGTCATGGGAATGCTAATCCAGTCCGCCCAAACAAACATGGCCTAAATGCCTAATAAGATAGGCACTATTTTGATGTTATGGTTTACATGAGGCCTAAAAAATCTTTAGATCAGCACTAACAGTTTCTACCCCCCAAAAAATAATAAATAAATAAATAAAAGAACACGAATCTTGAAACATTGGATGATATCAATTGTAATTTTCTAAAATGATTCTGTAAGAAACCCTAGTTATTCATAATGACGCCATTAACACCGTCGTGACAGCGAACAATAGCAAGATTTATACAAACTTCGGTGAGAGAGAGAAAGAGTACTATCATATCAGCTTTGAGCTCGATTGATCAATTGCCTTTGTCGTCGATGACGAAGAGGCCAGAATTGAAGTATATGATATCATATTATATATCTATATATATACACACACATCACTAGCTAAACCTCAATTGCGTGCTCATTCAATCGTCTCTCTCCTTTTACTTTGCCCTAGCTTGCATTTTAGTTGATGAAGATCTCAGAGACAACAGCAGTAACGTCGGCGATGAAGACGTTGTGATTGCCTTCATTGTAACCTTTGACGCCATTGATTCCTCTCTCTCTCGAACTCTCTTTTGCAAGTTGTAGTTGTAAAAAGTTCTAATTCTAGGGCCTTATACTTAGAGATACCATGACGATCATGGTGGGAGGAGCTTTAACTATGGTGATTCGGCAGAGAAGATCAACGATTCGGTTGGTTGAGTGTATAATAGTATAATAAAATATTTAAATAACAAATTTTGTCTTTCATACAAAATTTTATAATTATAAAGAGATTTTGTAAGTATAACTTTTTTCTTAATCTTTTTAACAATAAAAGAAAGGTAAAAATGATTTATAGCCAAATTTTCCCTTTAAAATATCATTTAAGAAAGTGGGTAGCGTTAGTGGATGTATAAAATAGTTTTCTGAATATGGATTGTTTTTTTGGACTCTACTTTTTAATAAAGATTAATGATAATGATATGTATATCATTCAGTCATATTATAATCATTGTATCATCAGACCTCAAATATAAAATGAATCGTTTCACAATTTGGAAAACACCTATAATATGACTAGGTGGTATCTTAGCATTATAGTTTGGCAAACGATGCCACTTAAAAAAACTCTTTTTTTTTTTTTTTTTGGTGGTATTCTAGTCGATAGTAGAGTCAGAAATTTTATGTAATGGGCACCTATTAATTGTTGAATATAGTTATAAAATTCTGAATAAAATTAGAATTTTTTTTTAAGTTTGGTCTATTTTTTAGGTGGGTCCCGTATATCGGTTTTCACGGGTCAAAGTGGTAACGCGTTCTGTGCCGCGTTGTGATTCACGTGGTATATTTGGTTACTCAAAACCATTACCGAGTAAATGGAAAATCGAAGCCAAAGTGTGCTCCATGAAAATGGAGTTTTGGTGAAAATTCCTTAAGGTTGTAAAATGGCTTGTCCCACATTGATTTGGTAGGAGGTTTTGAATGAGTTTAATTATAAAGTTTGGGTTTGGTACTTGGAGTGTGCCCTAAGGGGTACCCAAGTGTTTTAGAGGGAGAGGTTATGGGCAAAATGCGCTAGACCCATTGGACCTAAAAATCACCACATGCGTACGCCATCGTCCGTTCGAGCTGGCTTGGGCCCAATACTAATCTTTTTGGGCAAAAAATATTTGAATTTAATTTTATTTTATTAAAATAAAATCCAGAATTCAAATTAAACCGGAATAAACTGGTTTGGTTTTACTGTACATCCAAATAGGGCCTTTCCCGAAATAAACTAATGTACATCCAAATAGGGCCCTTTTCCGTTTTTGTATCTGTTTAAATATGAACCCAATAGATTCAAATCTGTTTGAATTCAAAACCAACAAGTTTCATACCTGTTCAATTCAAAACCAATAGCCACTTTTACATCTATAAATAGACTAGCCTCCCATTTGGATTTCACTCCAATTTTCGTACTCCATCATCTGCTATAAATCTCTGCATTTTGCTGCATTTATTTTCTGAAAGAAAGAGTGTAAACACTTAGTGTGTTCGTAAGACAAACAATTTGTAGTGCTGCTATTGTTTGTAGTAGATCATTTCATCCTGGGAGATAGACGTCCAATTTCTGAAAGCAACCGTGGAGAGGACGAATCTGTCTTAAGGACACAGTGTCAAACACTGGACTTGATCAGATTATAATTCGAAGAAATTAAATCAAGTAAGTTATTTAATTTATTTCCAGTCTTTTATTATTTATTTAAATCAGATTTTAATTTTGTTTTTGTAACAAAATAAAATATGTTTTTATTTATTTATTTTTATTTTTATTTCGAGTTTGATTTTTGTAATCAAACAAATTTTCTCATTTCCTTTAATTCTTTATATTCTAGCTGTTGTTTAATACACAACAGAATTTAATTAATTTAAATACAGTGAAAATTGTCCAACATTAATTACAATTTCAAAATTCCTAATCTCCAATTTTAACACAAATCAAAATCCTTAAATTTAACACAAATAACAATAAATCAAAATTCCTAATTTTAGTACAAATCACAACAAATCAAAATCTCTAATTTTTATATAAATCACCGCTAATCAAATCCCTAATTTTAGTATAAATTAAATCCGTAATTTTAGTACAAATCACCACAAATTAAATCCCTAATTTTAGTACAAATCACAACAAATCAAAACCCCAAATTTCATATAACTTACTACAAATTAAGATTCCTAATTTTATTGTTAATTTTAAATCCCTAACAAATCAAAAACCCTAATTTTAATGTAAACCACCACAAATCAAGATTCTTAGTTTTAGCATATTAAAATCTCTAATTTTAACATAAATAATCACAAATAAATCTTTTTCTAAATTTAACAAATCAAAACATATCATTTTAACCACGAATAACATAAATCAATACATTTATTTTTCATTTAAGAGCAAAAGATTAGAGAGTGAGATTACTAGTAAATAATGGAGAGAAAAGACTGAGAGTTGTAGTGTGGTCCCCTGTGTGCTGTGGTCCTGATTTGCCGTGAGTCGAAGCAGCAGTTAGTCAAAGAATCGAAAGGAAGACTACAGCAGTAACAGAAAGCAAAGTGTGTATTTGGTAACATTTACGTTTTCAGTTTATATTTATAAAAATTTTATAAATTAATTTTTATTTATTTTTAAAAAAACATAAACTACAAACGCGTTTGGTAAATGACAAAATGTTTAAAAAATTTAAAAAATATAAAAAAAAGTGAGAAATGGCAAGTGGCAGCGGAAGACGGTGGTGGAAAGTGGTGACGGTGGATGGTGGGTGGTGGCGGGTGGTGGGTGGTGGCGAGTGGTGGGTGGTGGTGGCAGGTGGGTAGGGGGATGACGGGTGGTGGCGGGTGGTGGTGGTGGTGATGGGTGGGTGGGTGACGGTGGCGAGTGGTAGCGAGTGAGTGGTGGTGGCGGGTGGTGGTGGCAGATGGGTGACGGTGGTGGTGGGTGGTGGGTGGTAGATGGTGGTGGCAAGTGGGTGGCGGGTGGGAAGTGGGTGATGGTAGAGGTGGTGGGGGTGATGGTGGTGGTGGCGGTGGCGGGTGAATGACAGGTGGCTGATGGTGGTAGATGACTGGTAGTGGATGGTGGTGGCAGGTGGGTGGTGAGTGGTGGTGGCAAGTAGGTGGTGGGTGGCGGACGGTGGATGGTAGTGGCGGGTGGCGGGTGGTGGCAGGTGGGTGATGGGTGGTGGTGGTGACGGTGGTGGTGACGACGAGGAGTGGGTGGCTGGTGGGTGGTGGCGGGTAGCAACTGGTGGGTGGTTGGTGGGTGGTGGTGGCAGGTGGGTGGTGGTGGCGGAAGACGGTGGTGGAAAATGGTGACGGGTGATGGCTAATGTTGGGTGGTAAAAAAAAAAAAACTCAAAACTCAAAACGAAAACACATTTTTTGTGTTTTCATTTTTTGGGCAAATTTATAAACTGAGACCACTAATTTATAAATTAAACATTTTATCAAACAAGTTTTTATTTGAATTTTTAAAAATTTTATAAATATAAATAGAAAATTAAAACGCAGTGTTACCAAACGACACCAAAGTGTTGTGATATGAATAAAGAAATGGGAGACATGATGTATGTACATACATCTTAGAGTTAGAGATGGAGTAGGGCAAGGCCCACCGCACGTGTTTGGTAAACATTTTTATTTTTACAATTTTTGTTTTGAATAATGTTTGGTGGCCCGAAAAATTCTGCCCCGAATGGCTGAAACGATGTCGTTTCAGCCATTCAATTTTTTTTTTTTTTCTTCTTCCTCAGTCTGATACGCAGTGAGGGAGGAGAGAAAGAGAAAGAGAAAAATTGGAAGAGGGAGAGGCCGTCGCCGTCGTCGTCGCCGATAGCCGATCGCCGCGCCTCCGCCTTCGCTGCCTCGCTGCTCTACTCTGATCTTCGCCGTCGCTGCTCTGATCGTTGCCTCCGCCCCTCGTCGGCTCTGCCCCGCTTGTCGCCTCCGCCGATCGTGTCGCCTCCGCCGTCTCCTCCTCCATTTTTTAGGCCCCCTCCATTCCTTCCTCCCCCTCCCCCTCCTTCCCTTCTTCGTCTTCCTCCTTTCTCCTGCTGAAAAGAAAAAAAAAAAAAAAAAAAATTAGAGAAATTTTTTTTGAGCCATTCGAGCCGCTGCCCATTCGGACCCTGTAGCACTACTGTTTTGTTTTCTAGATAGGGTCACATCTGTTTTGTGTTTAAAAAAAGAAAAGAAGAAATATGAAAGACAAGAGGCACGTGATCCTCCTGTCCCTTCTTTAAGTCCACCTCTGATCCTAGTACTAATGTGGGTTTTAACAGGAACTTATTGGGGCTTGGTAAATATTATATAAATATATATAGTTTTATTTATTTATTATTATTTTAAAAAGTCATTCAATTATTCTGTGTCAAAATTTTTATATATGGTAAGATCATATTTTTAATGGATCCCATATCAATTGAGAGGATTGTGTATAATTTTATGATTATGTTTTGTGCATTTTTTATGTTTCAAAGAAATTTGCTTAAGTCCACCTTGGTCAAGAAAAAAAGAAAAGTCAATCAAAATGTGAGAAACATCATATGATATTCGAGAGAGAGAATTTTCAATTATAATTAGATTTTATTAAAAGTTACTGATATTTGTTGAAATAAATAAGTATAAATTGAAAATTCTTTGGTGGCGTGGTAGTGCGAAATAACGAAACACTGCAATTCACATCTAATGGAAGAAGTGAAATTTTTTAAATAGATAAGGAGAGTTAATCGTATTTATTATTTTTAAATAGATAAGGAGAGTTAATCATATCTATTTATCATAATTTTTTTTGACCATACGTAATAGATTCATACTTGTTGAATAAGAATGACAACTATGTAAAATTATATCCAAGTAATGATAAACAAAATATAATTATAAAAAAAAAAAAACTTTTTGAAAGGATCACTAATCTTTAACCAATAAAGTAAAAAGGATCACTAATCTTTAACCAATAA